>NC_091287.1:484924814-485237487 GCF_032444005.1 Ranitomeya imitator
TTATAACTCCGAAACGCTTCAATGGATCCTGGTGATTCTGACAATGTTTTCTCGTGACATATTGTACTTCATGATAATGGTAAAATTTCTTTGATAGTACCTGCGTTTATTTGTGAAAAAAACGGAAATTTGGCGAAAATTTTGAAAATTTCGCAATTTTCAAACTTTGAATTTTTATGCAATTAAATCACAGAGATATGTCACACAAAATACTTAATAAGTAACATTTCCCACATGTCTCCTTTACATCAGCATAATTTTGGAACCAATTTTTTTTTTTGTTAGGGAGTTATAAGGGTTAAAAGTTGACCAGCAATTTCTCATTTTTACAACACCATTTTTTTTTAGGGACCACGTCTCATTTGAAGTCATTTTGAGGGGTCTATATGATAGAAAATGCCCAAGTGTGACACCATTCTAAAAACTGCACCCCTCAAGTTGCTCAAAACCACATTCAAGAAGTTTATTAACCCTTCAGGTGTTTAATAGGAATTTTTGGAATGTTTAAATAAAAATGAACATTTTACTTTTTTACACAAAAAATTTACTTCAGCTCCAATTTGTTTTATTTTACCAAGGGTAACAGGAGAAATTGGACCCAAAAAGTTGTTGTCCAATTTGTCCTGAGTACGCTGATACCCCATATGTGGCAGTAAACCACTGTTAGGGCGCATGGGAGAGCTCGGAAGGGAAGGAGCACTATTTGACTTTTCAATGCAAAATTGACAGGAATTGAGATGGGACGCCATGTTGCGTTTGGAGAGCCACTGATGTGCCTAAACATTGAAACCCCCCACAAGTGACACCATTTTGGAAAGTAGACCCCCTAAGGAACTTATCTGGATGTGTGGTGAGCACTTTGACCCACCAAGTGCTTCACAGAAGTTTATAATGCAGAACCGTAAAAATAAAAAATCATATTTTTTCACAAAAATTATATTTTTGCCCCCAATTTTTTATTTTTCCAAGGGTAAGAGAAGAAATTGGACCTCAAAAGTTGTTGTCCAATTTGTCCTGAGTACGCTGATACCCCATATGTGGCAGTAAACCACTGTTTGGGCGCATGGGAGAGCTCGGAAGGGAAGGAGCGCAGTTTGACTTTTCAATGCAAAATTGACAGAAATTGAGATGGGACGCCATGTTGCGTTTGGAGAGCCACTGATGTGCCTAAACATTGAAACCCCCCACAAGTGACACCATTTTGGAAAGTAGACCCCCTAAGGAACTTATCTAGAGGTGTGGTGAGCACTTTGACCCACCAAGTGCTTCACAGAAGTTTATAATGCAGAACCGTAAAAATAAAAAATCATATTTTTTCACAAAAATTATATTTTTGCCCCCAATTTTTTATTTTTCCAAGGGTAAGAGAAGAAATTGGACCTCAAAAGTTGTTGTCCAATTTGTCCCGAGTACGCTGATACCCCATATGTGGCAGTAAACCACTGTTTGGGCGCATGGGAGAGCTCGGAAGGGAAGGAGCGCAGTTTGACTTTTCAATGCAAAATTGACAGGAATTGAGATGGGACGCCATGTTGCGTTTGGAGAGCCACTGATGTGCCTAAACATTGAAACCCCCCACAAGTGACACCATTTTGGAAAGTAGACCCCCTAAGGAACTTATCTGGATGTGTGGTGAGCACTTTGACCCACCAAGGGCTTCACAGAAGTTTATAATGCAGAGCCATAAAAATAAAACAAAATTTTTTTCCCACAAAAATTATTTTTTAGCCCCCAGTTTTGTATTTTCCCTAGGGTAACAGGAGAAATTGGACCCCAAAAGTTGTTGTCCAATTTGTCCCGAGTACGCTGATACCCCATATGTGGCAGTAAACCACTGTTTGGGCGCATGGGAGAGCTCGGAAGGGAAGGAGCGCAGTTTGACTTTTCAATGCAAAATTGACAGGAATTGAGATGGGACGCCATGTTGCGTTTGGAGAGCCACTGATGTGCCTAAACATTGAAACCCCCCACAAGTCACACCATTTTGGAAAGTAGACCCCCTAAGGAACTTATCTGGATGTGTGGTGAGCACTTTGACCCACCAAGGGCTTCACAGAAGTTTATAATGCAGAGCCATAAAAATAAAACAACATTTTTTTCCCACAAAAATTATTTTTTAGCCCCCAGTTTTGTGTTTTCCCTAGGGTAACAGGAGAAATTGGACCCCAAAAGTTGTTGTCCAATTTGTCCTGAGTACGCTGATACCCCATATGTGGGGGGGAACCACCGTTTGGGCGCATGGGAGGGTTCGGAAGGGAAGGAGCGCCATTTGGAATGCAGACTTAGATGGAATGGTCTGCAGGCGTCACATTGCGTTTGCAGAGCCCCTAATGTACCTAAACAGTAGAAACCCCCCACAAGTGACACCATTTTGGAAAGTAGACCCCCTAAGGAACTCATCTTGATGTGTTGTGAGAGCTTTGAACCCCCAAGTATTTCACTACAGTTTATAACGCAGAGCCATGCAAATAAAAAATATTTTTTTTTCCACAAAAATTATATTTTAGCCCCCAGTTTTGTATTTTTCCAAGGTTAGCAGGAGAAATTGGACCCTAAATGTTGTTGTCCAATTTGTCCTGAGTACGCTGATACCCGATATGTGGGGGGGAACCACCGTTTGGGCGCATGGGAGGGCTCGGAAGGGAAGGAGCATCATTTGGAATGCAGACTTAGATGGATTGGTCTGCAGGCGTCACATTGCGTTTGCAGAGCCCCTAATGTACCTAAACAGTAGAAACCCCCCACAAGTGACCCCATATTGGAAACTAGACCCCTCAATGAACTTATCTAGATGTGTTGTGAGAACTTTGAACCCCCAAGTGTTTCACTACAGTTTATAACGCAGAGCCGTGAAAATAAAAAATCTTTTTGTTTTCCCACAAAAATTATTTTTTAGCCCCCAGTTTTGTATTTTCCCAAGGGTAACAGGAGAAATTGGTCCACAAAAGTTGTTGTCCAATTTGTCCTGAGTACGCTGATACCCCATATGTTGGGGTAAACCCCTGTTTGGGCACACAGGAGAGCTCGGAAGGGAAGGAGCACTGTTTTACTTTTTCAACGCAGAATTGGCTGGAATTGAGATCGGACGCCATGTCGTGTTTGGAGAGCCCCTGATGTGCCGAAACAGTGGAAACCCCCCAATTATAACTGAAACCCTAATCTAAACACACCCCTAACCCTAATTCCAACGGTAACCCTAACCACACCTCTAACCCTGACACACCCCTAACCCTAATCCCAACCCTATTCCCAACTGTAAATGTAATCTAAACCCTAACCCTAACTTTAGCTCCAACCCTAACTGTAGCCCCAACCCTAACCCTAACCCTAGCCCTAACCCTAGCCCTAGCCCTAACCCTAGCCCTAACCCTAGCCCTAACCCTAGCCCTAACCCTAGCCCTAACCCTAACCCTAGCCCTAACCCTAGCCCTAACCCTAGCCCTAGCCCTAACCCTAGCCCTAACCCTAGCCCTAACCCTAGCCCTAGCCCTAACCCTAACCCTAGCCCTAACCCTAACCCTAGCCCTAACCCTAGCCCTAACCCTAGCCCTAGCCCTAACCCTAGCCCTAACCCTAGCCCTAACCCTAGCCCTAACCCTAGCCCTAATGGGAAAATGGAAATAAATACATTTTTTTTTATTTTTCCCTAACTAAGGGGGTGATGAAGGGGGGTTTGATTTACTTTTATAGCAAGTTTTTTAGCGGATTTTTATGATTGGCAGCCGTCACACACTGAAAGACTCTTTTTATTGCAAAAAATATTTTTTGCAATACCACATTTTGAGAGCTATAATTTTTCCATATTTTGGTCCACAGAGTCATGTGAGGTCTTGTTTTTTGCGGGACGAGATGACGTTTTTATTGAAAACATTTTTGGGCACGTGACATTTTTTGATCGCTTTTTATTCCGATTTTTGTGATGAAGAATGACCAAAAGCCAGCTATTCATGAATTTCTATTGGGGGAGGCGTTTATACCGTTCCGCGTTTGGTAAAATTGATAAATCAGTTTTATTCTTCGGGTCAGTACGATTACAGCGATACCTCATTTATATCATTTTTTTATGGTTTGGCGCTTTTATACGATAAAAACTATTTTACAGAAAAAATAATTATTTTTGCATCGCTTTATTCTCAGGACTATAACTTTTTTATATTTTTGCTGATGATACTGTATGGTGGCTCTTTTTTTGCGGGACAATATGACGCTTTCAGCGGTACCATGGTTATTTATATCTGTCCTTTTGATCGCGTGTTATTCCACTTTTTGTTCGGCGGTATGATAATAAAGCGTTGTTTTTTGCCTCGTTTTTTTTTTTTTTTTTCTTACGGTGTTTACTGAAGGGGTTAACTAGTGGGACAGTTTTATAGGTCGGGTCGTTACGGACGTGGCGATACTAAATATGTGTACTTTTATTGGTTTTTTTTTTTATTTAGATGAAGAAATGTATTTATGGGAATAATATTTTTTTTTTTTTCATTATTTTGGAATATTTTTTTAAATTTTTTTTACACATTTGGAAAATTTTTTTTTTTCTTTTTTACTTTGTCCCGGGGGGGACATCACAGATCAGTGATCTGACAGTTTGCACAGCACTCTGTCAGATCACTGATCTGACATGCAGCGCTTCAGGCTTCACAGTGCCTGCTCTGAGCAGGCTCTGTGAAGCCACCTCCCTTCCTGCAGGACCCGGATCCGCGGCCATCTTGGATCCGGGGCTGGAGGGAGCAGGGAGGGAGGTGAGACCCTCACAGCAACGCGATCACATCGCGTTGCTCCGGGGGTCTCAGGGAAGCCCGCAGGGAGCCCCCTCCCTGCGCGGTGCTTCCCTGCACCGCCGGCACATCGCGATCATCTTTGATCGCGGTGTGCCAGGGGTTAATGTGCCGGGGGCGGTCCGTGACCGCTCCTGGCACATAGTACCGGATGTCAGCTGCGATAAGCAGCTGACACCCGGCCGCGATCGGCCGCGCTCCCCCCGTGAGCGCGGCCGATCGGCTATGACGTACTATCCCGTCCAGGGTCAGATAAGCCCAGGGCACCTCGACGGGATAGTACGTCTAAGGTCACAGAGGGGTTAAAGATTTTTCTGTATTTTCATGACTATGAAAATTGTAAATTCACACTGAAGGCATCAAAACTATGAATTAACACATGTGGAATTATATACTTAACAAAAAAGTGTGAAACAACTGAAAATATGTCTTATATTCTAGGTTCTTCAAAGTAGCCACCTTTTCCTTTGATGACTGCTTTGCACACTCTTGGCATTCTCTTGATGAGATTCAAGAGGTAGTCTCCGGGAATGGTCTTCCAACAATCTTGAAGGAGTTCCCAGAGATGCTTAGCACTTGTTGGCCCTTTTGCCTTCACTCTGCGGTCCAGCTCACCCCAAACCATCTCGATTGCATTCAGGTCTGGTGACTGTGGAGGCCAGGTCATCTGGCGTAGCACCCCATCACTCTCCTTCTTGGACAAATAGCCCTTACACAGCCTTGAGGTGTGTTTGGGGTCATTGTCCTGTTGAAAAATAAATGATGGTCCAGCTAAACGTAAACTGGATGGAATAGCATGCCGCTGCAAGATGTTGTGGTAGCCATGCTGGTTCAGTATGCCTTCAATTTTGAATAAATCCCCAACAGTGTCACCAGCAAAGCACCCCCACACATGACACCTCCTCCTCCATGATTCACGGTGGGAACCAGGCATGTAAAGTCCATCTGTTCACCTTTTCTGCGTCGCACAAAGACACTGTGGTTGGAACCAAAGATCTAAAATTTGGACTCATCATCAGACCAGCACAGATTTTCACTGTCTAATGTCCATTTCTTGTGTTCTTTAGCCCAAACAAGTCTCTTCTGCTTGTTGCCTGTCCTTAGCAGTGGTTTCCTAGCAGCTATTTTACCATGAAGGCTGCTGCACAGTCTTCTCATAACAGTTGTTGTAGAGATGTGTCTGCTGCTAGAACTCTGTGTGGCATTGACCTGGTCTCTAATCTGAGCTTCTGTTAACCTAGAATCTCTGAGGCTGCTAACTCAGATAAACTTATCCTCAGAAGCAGAGGTGATTCTTGGTCTTCCTTTCCTGGGGTGGTCCTCATGTGAGCCAGTTTCTTTGTAGCGCTTGATGGTTTTTGCCACTGCACTTGAGGACACTTTCAAAGTTTGCCCAATTTTTCGGACTGACTGACCTTCATTTCTTAAAGTAATGATGGCCACTCGTTTTTCTTTACTTAGAATTTGTATTATGGCAAAAAAAAGCAGCTAACAGTCTAATCATTAGGACTATCAGCTGTGTATCCAACAGACTTCTGCACAACACAACTGATGGTCCCAACCCAATTTATAAGGCAAGAAATCCCACTTATTAAATCTGACAGGGCACACCTGTGAAGTGAAAACCATTCCTGTGACTACCTTTTGAAGCTCATCAAGAGAATGCCAAGAGTGTGCAAAGCAGTCATCAAAGCAAAAGGTGGCTACTTTGAAGAACCTAGAATATAAGACATAATTTCAGTTGTTTCACACTTTTTTGTTAAGTATATAATTCCACATGTGTTAATTCATAGTTTTGATGCCTTCAGTGTGAATGTACAATTTTCACAGTCATGAAAATACAGAAAAATCTTTAAATGAGAAGGTGTGTCCAAACTTTTGGTCTGTACTGTATATTATATAAATAATGTCTCAAACTTTACTCTACCTTGCATTGTAATTACTGCAGTATCAATCATGTAACTTACTTTTATCTTAACTGTAAGCTTTTTGTTTTCTGAACTTTACTAAGTGATATGTATTTTTTTGCATGCTTTATGTCGATCTTTTTTTAATTTGAAAGTGTTATTAGCTAGTGTGGGCTAATAATCAGGGGAGGATATGGACAGAACAAGGCCCCTGGGCAAAGCCAGTATGTGGGGACTTTTCAGTCCAATGGCCAATCATAATGAACAGTTCCACCTGCTGTGGAGGTGTTAGTTGCCCATTTACCTCCTGTCCCTGTGTAGCTGGACCAATGGTTTATCTGCTTCTGTTAATAGGCTTCTTCATACAGTAGATTTGTCCTTTTCGGGCTCCTTCTGTTATCCATAACTTCAGATTAGTTGTATATAAAGCAGTTTGCTCAAGTTGAAAGACTCTTCTGATGCGATAACAGTCTGTGTTTTATAAATGTTCAAAACTGACCTAATTGTACTATTGAGGAATAGGAACCATGTGTGCCGCCCTACAAAGTCTACTCGTGTAGCTCTGCTATGTTCACAAAGCCAAAAACATATGTTTTTTTATTTCTACTAAACATGACCAATATTCTGCCATGTGATGACTTCTGTTGTAGCGTAGTACACCCCACTTAAAAAAAATTGCCATATACTTTGTAATTTCATTTATTTTACTTGGATTCCTAAAGATAAAATGTATGGCAGATTAAAACAAAAAGAGCGGTGGGCTTTAATCTCTGAAGCCACCATTGTCTCAATTTGTTGGAAATGCAGTTATATTGGAAACAACAAACTGGAATATAGTGCTTCTAATTTAGCAATGGGTGGTCCTGGTTCCATCAGTTTGTAGCTTGGCATTTTTTTGTCTCCATTGAACACTTTTCCTTTGTCATTCAGCTGCATAATCACCTTCTATTGTAAGATAATCACACATAATTAACTTTCCAACTGCTTTTGTCCTTTAGATTGTTAATTACCTGTCTGTGGATCTCATATCTCTATGGCTTGGAGAAAAAAAGAGAAGATAATCTGCACAATTTAAATACATTCATGACTGTAACTGATTATGATCGTCAATTGTTTTCAATGCGTTACACATTTTACACCTTTAGTTCAGACTCTGTATGGCCAGTACAAGAACTGTATCTAGTATGCAAGCCTGACCCTGCCAAGTTGTATTATAATGGGACAAGTTCCGAATACTTCAATGTACTGTACAACGTAAGCTTGGCATCCATGTGTATAAATGGTCAGTAATATTCCTACAAGCCCTGTGGAGCTTATGCTGTGATGTATACGTATATACTCTAGTATAAACCGACTCGAGTATAAGCCGAGGCACCTAATTTTGCCATGAAATACTGGGTAAGCTTATTGACTCGAGTATAAGCTGGGTATGCATTGTCCCCTCATCCCCATTCTGGAATGCTTGACTCCTTTATCCCCATCCTGGTATGCATAGTTCCTCATCCCTATCCTGGTATGCATGGCCTCCTCATCCCCATCCTAGTGTTCACGGCTTCTCATCCCCATCCTGGCATTCATTGTTCCTCATCCCTATCCTGGTTCGCATGGCTCCTCATCCCTATCCTGGTTCGCATGGCTCCTCATCCCTATCCTGGTATGCATGGCCCATCATCCCTATCCTGGTGTGCATGGCACCCTCATCCCTCTCCTGGTATGCATGGCTCCTCATCCCTATCCTTGTTTGCATGGTCCCCTCATCCCTATCCTGGTATGCATGGTCCCCTCATCCCTATCCTGGTGTGCATGGCACCCTCATCCCTCTCCTGGTATGCATGGCCCATCATCCCTATCCTGGTGTGCATGGTCCCCTCATCCCTGTCCTTATATGCATGGCACCCTCATCTCTATCCTGGTATGCATGGCTCTTCACCCCTATCCTGGTATGCATGGTCCCCTCATCCCTATCCTTATATGCATGGCACCCTCATCCCTATCCTGGTATTCATGGCTCTTCACCCCTATCCTGGTATTCATGGCTCTTCACCCCTATCCTGGTATGCATGGCCCCTTATCCCTATCCTGGTATGCATGGCAGCTAACATAGAAAAAACTCAGAAAAAATACATACCATGACATACGGCCTTCCCAAAACCCTGTCTGATGACGAATGCACACATAGCAGGATGCAGCAGGCCTCCACTGATAAAGGCTAGGAGCGGCACAGGTGCAAACTACTTGATAAAAACAGCCACCCCAACCAAACATTGCAGGGGTTGGCTGCCTAGCAGAAAAAATGCACATTGATATAGCTCACATAGGACGCCAGTCACACTGATAGGTGTGGTGCACAGTGTCTGTATGCAACCTATTAATGACGCCCCTTGTATTAACAGGCGGGCTGCCCAGCACTATAATATGCAGAACACAGTGACAGACGCCCCAGAAAAACCTAGCCAACATGAGTTTTTTCTATGTTAGCTGTTTTTTTATATTAGTGGTAGGACCCGCAATATTATGGGGACCCTTGACGTTGGGTTGCGGGCTTACTTTATTTTGGCCAAAATATTAAACCAATACCTCATATAGTGTATGTGTTTATCATACGCATGCATTTTTTTGCACTATATCATATCCTTTTTTGCAGGATGTGGCCAGGCCTCTTTATGTTGGCTAGGTTTTTCCGGGGCGTCTGTCACTGTGTTCTGCATATTATAGTGCTGGGCAGCCCGCCTGTTAATACAAGAGGCGTCATTAATAGGTTGCATACAGACACTGTGCACCACACCTATCAGTGTGACTGGCGTCCTATGTGAGTTATATCAATGTGCATTTTTTCTGCTAGGCAGCCAACCCCTGCAATGTTTGGTTGGGGTGGCTGTTTTTATCAAGTACTTTGCACCTGTGCTGCTCCTAGCCTTTATCAGTGGAGGCCTGCTGCATCCTGCTATGTGTGCATTTGTCATTAGACAGGGTTTTGGGAAGGCCGTATCTCATGGTATGGTATGCATGGCACCCTCATCTCTATCCTGGTATGCATGGCCCCTCATTCCAATCCTGGTATGCATGGCTCTTTACCCCTATCCTGGTATGCATGGCCCCTTATCCCAATCCTGGTGTGCATGGCTCCTCATCTCTATCCTGGTCTGCATGGCCCCTCATTCCAATCCTGGTATGCATGGCTCTTCACCCCTATCCTGGTCTGCATGGCCCCTCATTCCAATCCTGGTATGCATGGCTATTCACCCCTATCCTGGTATGCATGGCCCCTTATCCCTATCCTGGTATGCATGGCCCCTCATCCCTATCATTGTATGCTTGGCCCCCTCATCCCTCTCCTGGTATGCATGGCTCCCATCAAAAAAGCATATAAAAAATAAACCATCCTACTTACCCTTCCTACGCTCTCTTGTAGTAGTGGCGATCTCAGCAGCAGCAGGGAGCAGAGACATTGAGGTGCGACAAATTAGGCTAGATATTTGGAGATTTTGCTTAAAGTTTCAAAAAGCATTATACAGCCATTCATGGTAAGTAAACCAGCCGAATCAGATTCAAAATATCTATTTAATCTTGTATGCAGTCTGTTTTGTGAATTCTGGTGACAGATCTGCTTTAAAATGTTAATTTTTTAATTATAGGCACTTTCTTGTGAATATTTTTCTTTACTTCTGCCTTCAATATATTGTTGGTTGTCAATAACTGCTCTTGGGTTAATAAAAACTGAATAGTATTCCATAAGTCTAGCACTGATCATATAATAGAAACATCTTCACCGATGATAACATTTAAATACCATTTTATTCAGATACTACTTTATTCTATACATCTTTTACAGCTTAAAGTTTATCTGTGAAATGTAACACAGCAATTGATGCAGAAAAGGTGATATAGTACGCTTGGTTTATACTCTGCAACAATGACAAATCAAAGATGTTCAGGATTTGCCGAGGTCAAACAATTCAATGGAATGGTTTAATATTTTAATAGTATAGATTCTAAGATCTGCCAAACAGACTCCATTCAGTGTTGCTTAGTGACTGCACATAATGAAAATTAACTATTACGAGCTGCTAGAAAAATAAATTAAAAAACTATGCAGCTCCATTGTAGAATTAGTGTGGGCCGCTCACTTAGCAGGTCCCCAGCTCACTATGATTTTTGAAAATACACCTTTTTACAGGAATTCCTTAAAATTGCAAAAACTTTTAATATCTCCCATCTATAGTACATATAATCATCAGAAGAGTCAGAGATTCTGGAGAAATCCATGTGCACAAGAGGCAAAGCTCTGTCATGCAAAGAAGAAGCCATATATTACAACAATCCAGAAGACAGTCTTCTCTTGACCAAAGCTCATCTAAAATGTACTGGAGTAAAATGGAAAACTGTTCTGGGGTCCAGTGGATCAAAATGTGAAATTCTTTATGGAAACCACAGGCATCGTGTCCTGTAGTCTATGTAGGAGAAAGACCATCCAGCTTGTTATCAGCGCACTGTTCAAAGGCCAACATCTCTGATGGCATGAGAGTGCGTTAGTGCCTATGGCATGGGCAGCTTACACATCTTGAGAAGCACTATCAATGCTGAACATTATATAGAGGTTCTAGAACAACATATGTTCCCATCCAGAAAATGTCCTGTTTAAGGGAAGGCCTTGCATTTTTCAGCAAGACAATGCTAAACCACATACTGCGTCCATGACAACAGCATGGTGTGGCAACATCACATTTAATCTGAATTATCCAGATATATTTTTTTCATTAGGCCCAGGGACATGAGCTAGAGTTCATGTGAAAATGACTGTGGTGGAATGCCTAAATGAAAGGTTGGGACCAATAAAAAAGAGGATCCGCCTGTGTTCAGCAAGACTATACATTACAAAAACCATTGCATCATGGCTCCAACTAAAGAAATACAGAGCTGCTTCATTGACCATCAATGGCCCCTCAAAGACATTTAGAGAATCCAGGTTCGGACAATCAAGTCACCTGGCCTCATACGTCAGTGGACTGTCATCTTTCTAAGCTTGTTGTTACCTCCTAACTGTGGGGGCCCACCAAAAGCGGTGAGACACTGGTGGGGGTATTCGGTTCAGAAAATAGCTCTAGTCTCGGCGAGTCAGCGGAAGGCTGAGACTCTGTATTTTGCACCATCTTGGGTATTTCCTGAGACTGCTCTATATGCTATTATGTGTTGGTGTTATGAACAGGTGATTCAGAACCACAATGGACATAGTGGTTAAGAGCACACAAAGTGACCTGATAGTTACTAACATAGGACGAGCTCTGAGACGTGGGAACTCTGCTGACCGCAATCCCTAATCCTATCATACCACACTAGAGGTAGCCGTGGATTGCGCCTAACGCTCCCTATGCAACTCGGCACAGCCTGAGAAACTAGCTAGCCCTGAGGATAGAAAAATAAGCCTACCTTGCCTCATAGAAATTCCCCAAAGGAAAAGGCAGCCCCCCACATATAATGACTGTGAGTTAAGATGAAAATACAAACACAGAGATGAAATAGATTTTAGCAAAGTGAGGTCCGACTTACTGAATAGACCGAGGATAGGAAAGATAGCTTTGCGGTCAGCACAAAAACCTACAAACAACCACGCAGAGGGGGCAAAAAGACCCTCCGCACCAACTAACGGTACGGAGGTGCTCCCTCTGCGTCTCAGAGCTTCCAGCAAGCAAGAAAAACCAATATAGCAAGCTGGACAGAAAATATAGCAAACAAAAGTAACACAAGCAAAACTTAGCTTATGCAGGGCAGACAGGCCACAAGAACGATCCAGGAGAAAGCAAGACCAATACTGGAACATTGACTGGAGGCCAGGAACAAAGAACTAGGTGGAGTTAAATAGAGCAGCACCTAACGACTTAACCTCGTCACCTGAGGAAGGAAACTCAGAAGCCGCAGCCCCACTCACATCCACCAGAGGAAGCTCATAGACAGAACCAGCCGAAGTACCACTCATGACCACAAGAGGGAGCTTTACCACAGAATTCACAACAGTACCCCCCCCTTGAGGAGGGGTCACCGAACCCTCACCAGAGCCCCCAGGCCGACCAGGATGAGCCAAATGAAAGGCACGAACCAGATCGGCAGCATGAACATCAGAGGCAAAGACCCAGGAATTATCTTCCTGACCATAACCCTTCCACTTAACCAGGTACTGGAGTTTCCGTCTCGAAATACGAGAATCCAAAATCTTCTCCACTATATACGCCAACTCCCCCTCAACCAAAACCGGGGCAGGAGGATCAACGGATGGAACTACAGGTGCCACGTATCTCCGCAACAATGACCTATGGAATACGTTATGGATGGAAAAAGAAGCTGGAAGGGTCAAACGAAAAGACACAGGATTAAGAACCTCAGAAATCCTATACGGACCAATGAAACGAGGCTTAAACTTAGGAGAGGAAACTTTCATAGGAATATAACGAGATGACAACCAAACCAAATCCCCAACACGAAGTCGGGGACCCACACAGCGCCTGCGGTTAGCGAAACGTTGAGCCTTCTCCTGAGACAATGTCAAATTGTCCACCACATGAGTCCAAATCTGCTGCAACCTATCCACCACAGTATCCACACCAGGACAGTCAGAAGACTCAACCTGCCCTGAAGAGAAACGAGGATGGAAACCAGAATTGCAGAAAAACGGCGAAACAAAAGTAGCCGAGCTGGCCTGATTTTAAGGGCGAACTCAGCCAAAGGCAAAAAGGACACCCAATCATCCTGATCAGCAGAAACAAAACATCTCAGATATGTTTCCAAGGTCTGATTGGTTCGTTCAGTCTGGCCATTTGTCTGAGGATGGAAAGCCGAGGAAAAAGACAAATCAATGCCCATCCTAGCACAAAAGGCTCGCCAAAACCTCGAAACAAACTGGGAACCTCTGTCAGAAACGATGTTCTCCGGAATGCCATGTAAACGAACCACATGCTGGAAGAACAATGGCACCAAATCAGAGGAGGAAGGCAATTTAGACAAGGGTACCAAATAGACCATCTTAGAGAAGCGATCACAAACAACCCAAATGACCGACATCTTTTGAGAGACGGGGAGATCCGAAATAAAATCCATAGAGATATGTGTCCAGGGCCTCTTCAGGACTGGCAAGGGCAAAAGCAACCCACTGGCACGAGAACAGCAGGGCTTAGCCCGAGCTCAAATCCCACAGGACTACACAAACGAACGCACATCCCGCGACAGAGACGGCCACCAAAAGGATCTAGCCACCAAATCTCTGGTACCAAAGATTCCAGGATGACCAGCCAACACCGAACAATGAACCTCAGAGATAACTCTACTCGTCCATTTATCAGGGACAAACAGTTTCTCTGCTGGGCAACGGTCAGGTCTATTAGCCTGAAATTTTTGCAGCACCCGCCGCAAATCAGGGGAGATGGCAGACAAAATTACCCCCTCTTTGAGAATACCCGCCGGCTCAGACAAACCCGGAGAGTCGGGCACAAAACTCCTAGACAGGGCATCCGCCTTCACATTTTTAGAGCCCGGAAGGTACGAAACCACACAGTCAAAACGGGAAAAAAACAGCGACCAACGAGCCTGTCTAGGATTCAACCGTTTGGCAGACTCGAGATAAGTCAAGTTCTTGTGATCAGTCAAGACCACCACGCGATGCTTAGCGCCTTCAAGCCAATGACGCCACTACTCGAATGCCCACTTCATGGACAGTAACTCTCGATTGCCAACATCATAATTACGCTCAGCAGGCGAAAACTTCCTGGAAAAGAAGGCGCATGGTTTCATCACCGAGCCATCAGAACTTCTTTGTGACAAAACAGCCCCTGCTCCAATCTCAGAAGCATCAACCTCGACCTGGAACGGGAGCGAAACATCTGGTTGGCACAACACAGGGGCAGAAGATAAACGGCGCTTCAACTCTTGAAAAGCTTCCACAGCAGCAGAAGACCAATTTACCACATCAGCACCGTTCTTGGTTAACTCAGTCAACGGTTTAGCAATACTAGAAAAATTATTGATGAAGCGACGATAAAAATTAGCAAAGCCCAGGAACTTTTGCAGACTCTTCAGAGATGTCGGCTGAGTCCAATCATAAATGGCCTGAACTTTAACAGGGTCCATCTCGATAGTAGAAGGGGAAAAAATGAACCCCAAAAATGAAACCTTCTGAATACCAAAGAGACACTTTGACCCCTTCACAAACAAAGAATTCGCACGCAGAACCTGGAACACCATTCTGACCTGCTTCACGTGAGACTCCCAATCATCCGAGAAGACCAAAATATCATCCAAGTATACAATCAGGAATTTATCCAGGTACTCTCGGAAGATGTCATGCATAAAGGACTGAAACACTGATGGAGCATTAGAAAGCCCGAATGGCATAACCAGGTACTCAAAATGGCTCTCGGGCGTATTAAATGCTGTTTTCCATTCATCGCCCTGTTTAATACGCACAAGATTATACGCACCACGAAGATCTATCTTGGTGAACCAACTAGCCCCCTTAATCCGAGCAAATAAATCAGACAGCAGCGGCAAGGGGTACTGAAATTTGACCGTGATTTTATTTAGAAGGCGGTAATCAATACAAGGTCTCAGCGAACCATCCTTCTTGGCCACAAAAAAGAACCCCGCTCCCAATGGCGACGACGACGGGCGAATATGACCCTTCTCCAAGGATTCCTTTACGTAACTCCGCATAGCGGCGTGCTCAGGCACAGACAAATTAAACAGTCGACCTTTAGGAAACTTACTACCAGGAATCAAATCGATAGCACAATCGCAATCCCTATGCGGAGGTAGGGCACTGGACTTGGGCTCATCAAATACATCCCGGTAATCCGACAAGAACTCTGGGACCTCAGAAGGGGTGGATGATGAAATAGACAGAAAAGGAACATCACCATGTACCCCCTGACAACCCCACCTGGACACAGACATTGATTTCCAATCCAATACTGGGTTATGGACTTGTAGCCATGGCAACCCCAGCACGACCACATCATGCAGATTATGCAACACCAAAAAGCGAATATCCTCCTGATGCGCAGGAGCCATGCACATGGTCAGCTGGGTCCAGTACTGAGGCTTATTCTTGGCCAAAGGTGTAGCATCAATTCCTCCCAATGGAATAGGACACCGCAAGGGCTCCAAGAAAAACCCACAGCGCCTAGCATACTCCAAGTCCATCAAATTCAGGGCAGCGCCTGAATCCACAAATGCCATGACAGAATAGGATGACAAAGAGCAGATCAAAGTAACGGACAAAAGAAATTTCGACTGTACCATACCAATGGTGGCAGACCTAGCGAACCGCTTAGTGCGCTTAGGACAATCGGAGATAGCATGAGTGGAATCACCACAGTAAAAACACAGCCCATTCTGACGTCTGTGTTCTTGCCGTTCAGCTCTGGTCAAAGTCCTATCGCACTGCATAGGCTCAGGTCCATGCTCAGATAATACCGACAAATGGTGCACAGTTTTACGCTCACGCAAGCGTCGACCGATCTGAATAGCCAAAGACATAGACTCATTCAGACCAGCAGGCATAGGAAATCCCACCATGACATCCTTATGGGCTTCAGAGAGACCTTTTCTGAAAATTGCTGCCAGCGCACATTCATTCCATTGAGTGAGCACAGACCACTTCCTAAACTTCTGACAATATATCTCTACCTCATCCTGACCCTGAGACAGAGCCAACAAATTTTTCTCTGCCTGATCCACTGAATTTGGTTCATCATACAGCAATCCGAGCGCCAGAAAAAACGCATCAATATTACATAATGCAGGATCTCCTGGCGCAAGGGAAAATGCCCAGTCTTGAGGGTCGCCACGTAATAAAGAAATAATGATCTTAACTTGTTGAACTGGGTCACCAGAGGAGCGGGGTTTCAAAGCCAGAAACAGTTTACAATTATTCTTAAAACTCAGAAACTTAGCTCTATCTCCAGAAAACAAATCAGGAATAGGAATTCTTGGCTCTAACATAGAATTCTGAACCACAAAGTCTTGAATATTTTGTACTCTTGCAGTGAGATGATCCATACAAGAAGACAGACCTTTAATGTCCATCACTACACCTGTGTCCTGAACCACCCAAATGTCTAGGGGAAAAGAAAGACAAAACACAGTACAGAGAAAAAAAAATGGTCTCAGAACTTCTCTTTTCCCTCTATTGAGAAGCATTAGTACTTTGGGCCTCCAGTACTGTTATGAACAGGTGATTCAGAACCACAATGGACCTAGTGGATAAGAGCACACAAAGTGACCTGATAGTTACTAACATAGGACGAGCTCTGAGACGTGGGAACTCTGCTGACCGCAATCCCTAATCCTATCATACCACACTAGAGGTAGCCGTGGATTGCGCCTAACGCTCCCTATGCAACTCGGCACAGCCTGAGAAACTAGCTAGCCCTGAAGATAGAAAAATAAGCCTACCTTGCCTCAGAGAAATTCCCCAAAGGAAAAGGCAGCCCCCCACATATAATGACTGTGAGTTAAGATGAAAATACAAACACAGAGATGAAATAGATTTTAGCAAAATGAGGCCCGACTTACTGAATAGACCGAGGATAGGAAAGATAGCTTTGCGGTCAGCACAAAAACCTACAAACAACCACGCAGAGGGGGCAAAAAGACCCTCCGCACCGACTAATGGTACGGAGGTGCTCCCTCTGCGTCTCACAGCTTCCAGCAAGCAAGAAAAACCTATATAGCAAGCTGGACAGAAAATATAGCAAACAAAAGTAACACAAGCAAAACTTAGCTTATGCAGGGCAGACAGGCCACAAGAACGATCCAGGAGAAAGCAAGACCAATACTGGAACATTGACTGGAGGCCAGGAACAAAGAACTAGGTGGAGTTAAATAGAGCAGCACCTAACGACTTAACCTCGTCACCTGAGGAAGGAAACTCAGAAGCCGCAGCCCCACTCACATCCACCAGAGGAAGCTCATAGACAGAACCAGCCGAAGTACCACACATGACCACAGGAGGGAGCTTGACCACAGAATTCACAACAGTTGGTGGTTCAACAGGTTATTGCCACTCTGTTTTACCCTCACCCTGTGTTGTCTGAGTAGTGTTCTGACCAATGGAATGGAGTGTGTTATGATAAGGTAATTCAGTACCACAATGGACAAAGAAGTCAGAGCACATACAGTGACCTGACAATAACCCAAAAACATAGAAGGAGCTCTGAGACGTGGGAACTCTGCTGACCGCAATCCCTAATCCTCTCCAACCACACTAGAGGCAGCCGTGGATTGCGCCTAACGCTCCCTATGCAACTCGGCACAGCCTGAGAAACTAGCTAGCCTGAAGATAGAAAATAAGCCTACCTTGCCTCAGAGAAATACCCCAAAGGAAAAGGCAGCCCCCACATATAATGACTGTGAGTTAAGATGAAAAGACAAACGTAGAGATGAAATAGATTTAGCAAAGTGAGGCCCGACTTTCTGAACAGAGCGAGGATAGGAAAGGTAACTTTGCGGTCAACACAAAACCCTACAAAAACCACACAAAGGGGGCAAAAAGACCCTCCGTACCGAACTAACGACACGGAGGTACACCCTCTGCGTCCCAGAGCTTCCAGCAAGCAGTAAAAAACAAATAGACAAGCTGGACAGAAAAAAACAGCAAACAAAATAGCAAAGCAGAACTTAGCTATGCAGATCAGCTTGCCACAGGAACGATCCAGGAGGAAACAGGTCCAATACTAGAACATTGACTGGAGGCCAGGATCAAAGCACTAGGTGGAGTTAAATAGAGCAGCACCTAACGACTTCACCACATCACCTGAGGAAGGAAACTCAGAAGCCGCAGTACCACTTTCCTCCACCAACGGAAGCTCACAGAGAGAATCAGCCGAAGTACCACTTGTGACCACAGGAGGGAGCTCTGCCACAGAATTCACAACAGGAGTGCAGACGTTCAGTGGTATGAGCACAGGTCCAAGTAGTCTTTCTAAAGACAGCCAGGCCAGCGGACGACAGCACCCACTAACCCTGCATCTCTTCACATGGCTTTTCACGGTGCACAGTGGTTAGCACTGCAGCCTTGCAGCACTGGGGTCCTGGGTTCAAATGCCACCCAGGACAACATCTGCAAAGAGTTTGTATGTTCTCTCCGTGTTCGTGTGGGTTTCCTTCGGGCACTCCGGTTTCCTCCCACATTCCAAAGACATACTGATAGGAATTCTAGATTGTGAGCCCCATCGGGGACAGCGATGATAATGTGTGCAAAACTGTAAAGCGCTGCGGAATATGTTAGCGTTATATAAAAATAAAGATTATTATTATATTATTATTCTCAGGAGAAGTGTTTGGGTGATAAACTGGCTGCCTGAAGTACTGACCTTTCATCAATAGAAAACGTTGAAATAAAAAATTCAACAAAGAAGACCCAGGACTGCGGAGCAGCGAGAATTCTATATCAGACAAGAATGAGACAATTTTTCTTTCCCAATACTTTTTCAATTGGTCTCTTCACGTCCCAGACAGGGGCGTAACTACCACGGTCGCAGCAGTCGCCATTGCGACCGGGCCCGGGGTAGTCAGGGGCCCCGGCAGGTCAGATGCACACCGACACCAGCAAAAAGTTAAAAACTGTTGCCGTGCAGGTGATTCGTCCCGCACGGCAACAGACAGACCTGCTCTCCACCTGACCTACCGGGCGCACACATCAGATCAGCAGCCGACGCCTGATCTGAAAGGAAGAGCTGAAGATCCTGTGGTGACGTCATCACTATCATAAGTCTTTCACCATTTATCAGCTCCGCCTCCTGATCACATGATGATGACGTCACCACAGGTCCTTCAGCTCTCAGCAGCTCAGTCCTGGTTGTGTGCAGCTCGTGTTCTCTGGTATCAACCAGCAGCAGATTTCCGGTTCCTGCTGTTCTGGTGAGATATGGAGACGGGCAGAATGTGGAGATGGATGGGGCAGAATGCGGAGACGGATGGGGCAGAATGCGAAGTCGGATGGGGCAGAATGCGGAGACGGATGGGGCAGAATGCGGAGACGGATGGGGCAGAATGCGGAGACAGATGGGGCAGAATGCGGAGACGGATGGGGCAGAATGCGGAGACGGATGGGGCAGAATGCGGAGACGGATGGGGCAGAATGCGGAGACGGATGGGGCAGAATGCGGAGACGGATGGGGCAGAATGTGGAGACGGATGGGGCAGAATGCGGAGACGGATGGGGCAGAATGCGGAGACGGATGGGGCAGAATGCGGAGACGGATGGGGCGGGAGCATGGGCAGGATGTGGATTTGGGTGGAAAATATTTTGGCGGGGGGGGGGGCCCATTTGAAAGTTTGCACCGGGGCCCATAACTTTGTAGTTACGCCACTGGTCCCAGACATTTACACACTCTTATAATAAGAAGAGGAAATGCTGCACAATAGTAGACATAGTCCTTTCCCAACTTGTTTTAGAAGTGTGGCGGTCAATTTCTAAATTAGTTACTTTTTTTCTACTTAAGTCCAACACTTACTTTCTTATGTGTGTTCTATATTCTGAATAAAATATGGCTATAAGAGATTTCCAAATCCTTGCATTATTGTTTTCTCCTCATTTTACACAGCATCGTGTTTTAGAATTGGGGTTTTAAGCTAATACTAAATAATGTTTAAAATAAAAAGACTCTACTTTATCAATTCAGAATGCAGTTATACGGTATTAGTCGATGAGTTTTATGAAAATGACAACTCTTTAAAAATACTCAGCATTTTGTTATGTTGCATGTAAGAGCAAATCTGGCAATGTTCCTACTTTCCCATTCTAATCAATGTTATTTATGATGAGATCGACTATTTTAGAACTAGGATTGTACTGTATTATAAAAGAAACGAGGAATTTGAATTGCTGTTTCTTTAAAATCCACCATGTTTATAACCCATAGTAGAGAGCACAGAATAAGGAGTTGGGTCCTGGTGGAAAAGGAGCCAAATGGGAGGAGGTTATGGTGACAAAGTAAGCAAAATAGCTAATTTTGTGTGTTGGTTACAACACCTTCAAGTCTATTCTTCCCATGTTGTTGCTTTCAGAGACAAAGACCATGAATATGAAGTACTCAGTCCACATGGAAGTTATTAATTTATTTAACAGCCTTTGGCTTGATCTCAAGACATGGTGACTTGATCAATGAATGATCTGAAGGAAGCCTAGATAGGTTCAGCATTGTTTTCACCGCTGTTATCTTGTTAGTATCAAGCCATTGGGTTACTGGTCTTCCTCTTCACCTTGTTCCTTCTATTCGTCCAACCAATATGTCTTTCTCCAGTGATTGCTCTCTTCATATCATGTGTCCAAAGTAGGCAAGTCGTAGCTTGGCGATCCTCGCTTCAAGTGACATGTTTAGCTTGATTTGTTCCAAAATTGAATTGTTTGTATTTACAGAAAAACTGAAGGACAAAAAAAATAATGAATTTTGTTCCAGATAAATATTATACATTGTTATCTAGGATCTTTGACTTAATACTCATCAAAAATGCTCATATTGTTCTTTTCCCAATGCTGATCCATGCGGAAGAAAAATTGTGAGGAAATGTACAAATTACTATATGAATATCCTGCATATTGAACACTGTATGTGGCGCAGTCACAGTGCCGTAGTGTTCATAATGGATTAGTCGGATATAAACTGAGATCTGAACATACTCATGGCTGCCCGGTTTTATTGAGTATAACATCATTATCAGTCCCTGGCCAAGAAGATTATTAATTCCAATGGGATCTTGAGTACACTGCACAACAGTGATGGGTTAAAACACCATGACAATGATTAGACCAAACACAACATTTAAACCCACATTTTGTATATTTACAGAGAGCGTGCGATAATAAACACATGAGTACTTCAACGCTAATTGTCTTGAAGCTCTGCCAGATTAGCAAGTTGGAGGCAGCATTACAAATGACATTGGAGTGCTGGCACCGGTTCACAAATCTCTACTAGTAAATAACAAAAGCTGGAGGTTTTTACCATCCACAGAACAATTGCTGCTGTTTTCTGCAGACTCATTTCAAAATCGTTCCAAGTCAATTCTGCGTTGGAGTGAAAGTTCAGGAACTTAACTCATTCTCCATTTTTCTTGAGTTTATCTTCTGTGCTGTG
The DNA here is from genome assembly GCF_032444005.1 of Ranitomeya imitator. Lineage (NCBI taxonomy): Eukaryota > Metazoa > Chordata > Amphibia > Anura > Dendrobatidae > Ranitomeya > Ranitomeya imitator. The sequence continues at coordinate 484,946,622 of NC_091287.1, forward strand.
CCCGCTGTTGATTTCTTAAGGAGTCTGCCAAATAAAGTGCTATAAACAACTGATTTGCTAATCTTACTTCTTTTTTCACTTTATTTTTTTGCTACATGCTCATTCTGTTTCCATTAAAGAGGCACTTTTGTGGATGAGCAAAAGACTTGAACATTCCCAATTACATGTGCACATGTTCTAAAAAGAATTTTCCAGGCTTATTATATATTTGTACTATGGGCATAAGAACTAAAATGCATTAGTTGCTAACTACCTGCCTGTTCTACCCAGCACTAGGTCAGAGCGGTCAAGGACCACTCCTGCTGGCGATTCTGCTGCTTCACAACAACATAGACATTTTTCCAGGCTGATCTATCAATTGAGTGTGGACTACTGGAGTCATGCTGATGGACAGCTGGCTCCCACAGTTAGGCAGCAGAGAACCTGCTGTCAATCAGCAAAATATTGGCAGTCATTCCCCATGAACATAGCAGAGTAGAAGCGAAGCTGCTGCTCTGTTGGTTTAACATCAGTGGAAGCTGCAATCTCGCTGGCATGAGCGGTCTGTCATTCCTCTGATAATGCAGTGATCAGCAGCGGGCTTAACAGGGAGGTAGGTAGCAACTACCTGCCTGATAGTTCTTGGTCCAATAGTAAAAAAATAAAATAGTCCCAGGTAACCCATTTAAAGGCAACCTTTCAGTAGATACACGGGCAGCATCTGTCAGGCCCTGGTTGTATGATTTCTGACAAGTACTGTATGTTTGACCTTGAAACAATTTGGCTGTAGCATAATAAAAACAAGGATTTCAATTAATAAAAGTACGAAATGCAAGATAAACTGAATCTTTTCCCACAAAACTGTATATCATTCAGCTCTATTACATGTTGTTGGCAGACCAGTCACCATGTTCACTGAGATGGCTCTCTTGGAAGCAAGTATAAACCAATGAAAATATTTTCTATCTTCTCATATAAATGCATATTTATATTACAGGAATAGATAGAAGAACTGCATAAGTTAGACAAACATTTTTTTTAAGCCACACGGGGGTCTATGAAAAAACTTTTCTCCTTGTGAAGAAAGTCAAGCTGGTGTGAGGAGACTTATAGGCCAAGAAAAGCTCCTCTTTCACACTAGCGTTTTTTTCAATATGTCGCAATGCGTCATTTAGGGGAAAAAACGCATCCTTCAAAGTTGTCTGCAGGATGCGTTTTTACCCCATAGACTAACATTAGCGACGCATTGCGACGCATTGACACATGTCACAACCGTCGTGCAACGGTTGCGCCGTGTTGTGGCGGACCGCCGGGATCAAAAAATGTTACATGTAACGTTTTTTGTTTCAGACGGTCCGCCATTTCCGACCGCGCATACGCGGCCGGAACTCCTCCCCCACCTCCCCGCACCTCACAATGGGGCAGCGGATGCGCTGGAAAAATGCATCCGCTGCCCCCGTTGTGCGGCGCTTTCACTGCTAGCATCGGTAACCTCGGCCCGACGCACTGCGACGGGCCGAGCCCGATGCTAGTGTGAAAGTAGCCTAAAGGTACCTTCACACTGAACAGCTTAACAACGATATCGCTAGCGATCCATGACGTTGCAGCGTCCTGGATAGCGATATCATTGTGTTTGACACGCAGCAGCGATCTGGATCCTGCTGTGACATCGTTGGTCGGAGCAGAAAGGCCAGAACTTTATTTCGTCACTGGATCTCCCGCAGACATCGCTGAATCGGCGTGTGCGACGCCAATTCAGCGATGTCTTCACTGGTAACCAGAGCAAACATCGGGTTACTAAGCGCAGGGTCACGCTTAGTAACCCAATGTTTACCCTGGTTACCAGTGTAAATGTAAAAAAAACCAAACACTACATACTTACATTCCGGTGTCTGTCGCGTCCCCCGGAGTTCTGGTTCCCTGCACTGACTGTGAGCGCCAGCTGGCCGTAAAGCACAGCGGTGACGTCACCGCTCTGCTTTACGGCTGGCGCTTGCACAGTGCAGGGAAGCAGAACGCCGGGGGACACGACAGACATCGGAATGTAAGTATGTTGTGTTTGTTTTTTTTTACATTTACACTGGTAACCAGGGTAAACATCGGGTTACTAAGCGCGGCCCTGCGCTTAGTAACCCGATGTTTACCCTGGTTACCCGGGGACTTCGGCATCGTTGGTCGCTGGAGAGCTGTCTGTGTGACAGCTCTCCAGCGACCACACAGCGACACTGCAGCGATCGGCATAGTTGTCTAGATCGCTGCAGCGTCGCTAAATGTGACGGTACCTTAAGAGTTTAAATATGCAAACAGCCTTTTCAGAAAGGAAGATAAAGCAGTCCTAAATGTCAATATCAACCTTTTAGCAAGCTGATAAGTCTTGTTACACTAGCTTGGCACTTTCTCCTTAGACAAGCTCTGAGACAGCTCTAATTCAGCCAAATTACATCTCCTGCTTTGCACTGATGAATGACAAACACCCTGAAACATGTGTCTGCCAATGGAATGTCTGGTTTCTCTTCAGTTCTCCATAAGTAAGGTAATTCATATAAACAGAAAACCAGCTGACCGACAGTCAATACAGGTTGTAGCATGGCTAAAGGGTTTGTAGTCGATGGGAGGTATGTGCCACATAAGTGCCTGGTTGCTGTAATGTAGCCCGGAGTATTTCTTTCTTGCACATAATCTTGTATATGTGTTTCAGGACCTGTGGTAATGTCAGACCACATGGCTAATCATGTGATGGGTTACTGGGTGGGGTTAGCTCTTTATAAGACTGGCTAATCCTTTACACAGCAGAGATGTGTGGAGGTGAAACCCTCCTGAGTGTGTTACGGCTTCAGGACTGAGCCGGATGAACTGGACACTTGTTTTTCTTTACCTGAACCAAAGGCTATTTGTTTTCTGTTGTTTGCCACATGGTTTATGAAGCAATAAACCCAGTGAACTTTAAAGGAACACGTCTCCTGCGTGTCAGCCGTCGCAGCTGAGTGAGTGAAATCCCTACAATTGGTGGAGAATGCGGGCAGCGTTCCCAGCGGAGACGTGAGTTTATTTTGAATGTCCTGGGTCAAGGCTGTTGCAAGCCAGCAAGCATTGCCGGAGAAAATGGAGGACCTGCTGAAACAATTGGTCCAGATGCAGTCACAGCAGGAGAAAAGGCAGCAAGAGACCAACAGGCTCTTGATGCAGCAGATACAACAGAGCCAGCAGGAGCAACGGCAGCAGTTACAACAGAGCCAGCAGCAGATGCAGCAGAGCCAGCAGGAGCAACGGCAGCAGATGCAGCAGAGCCAGCAGGAGCATCAGCAGCAGATGCAGCTTCTGGCAACCGCCATCCAGGGCAAGGCGAGCGCCCCAACCCCAGGTTTGGCTGATGACACCCACGTCCGGAAAACGGTAAGACGCGCGTTGCAGAAAATGACTCCCGGGGATGATGTTGAGGCCTTCCTGACGGTGTTTGAGAGGGTCGCTGAGAGGGAAAAACTTCCGCCAGAGCAGTGGGCAGAGGTACTTGCGCCATACCTGATGGGAGAACCCCAGAAGGCGTACTATGATTTGACCTTGCAGGATGCCAAAGAGTATCACAAATTGAAAGCCGAGATTCTCGCACGTTTGGGGGTGACACTGACTGTCAGGGCACAGCGAGTTCACTCCTGGGGCTATCACCGGGACAAACCACCTCGTTCCCAAATGTTTGATCTGTTGCACCTGGTCCAGAAATGGCTGCAGCCAGAATCCTCTGCGCCTGCACAGATGGTAGAACGGGTGATGATGGATCGGTTTGTCCATTCCCTCCCGAGGCCTATACAGTCTTGGGTTGCCCAGGGTGATCCCCAGAATGCCGACGAGCTGATCGGACTGGTTGAGAGGTACCAAGCGTTGGAAGGCTCCTTCGGGAGGCAGCCCATGCCGTACTGGGGATCCCAGAAGGCAGCTGAGTCCCAAAAAGGGGTGGTGCGTCCAAGGTCACAAAGGGCGGGGGAGGTGGTGCCCAAGGTCCCCACGGGTGATATTATTTGTTGGAGGTGCCACAAGCCAGGACATATAGCTGCCCGTTGTTCCCAAACCACTGAGCAGATGGACTGCAGCATGGGACGCCGTTGTTCATACTATGCGTATCCAGCTTGCAGTGTGAACTCTCCGCCCAACGAGGGACCTCAAGCATGTCCCGTGAAGGTGAACGGTCAAGCAGTAACGGCACTGTTAGACTCGGGGAGCCTAGTGACCCTGGTGAGGGCCACTTTTCCTCTCCACCTGCTCCCGGGAAAGAAGGTCGGAGTGCGGTGCATACATGGTGATGCAAAGGACTACCCTGTGGCCAGTGTGAACATTGAAACGACATGTGGCACGGAGTCCCACATAGTCGGCGTCGTTCAGGACTTGTTGCACCCTATAATTATTGGCCGGGATTTCTGTTTGTTTTGGGATTTGTGGGGGAAAGGTTCTGAGCTCCCTAGCAAGAGTAGGGAACCAGTGAACCCGGGAAGGGTGGTGCCACACCCCGAGTCAGACAGATTTCCTTTTTGTGTCCTGGCTGGAGATGAGGAGGAAGTGTCCCCTGCATCTGACATTCTGGAGTTAGAGGTATCCGGTGAAAATTTTGGGACTGCCCAACATAGGGACCCCACTCTGAGGGAAGCCTTTAATAATGTCACAGTTATTGACGGGGTGGTACAGGAGCCGGGGGCAGACACAAGATTTCCCCATTTTCTAATGAGCAGGGAGTTGTTGTACCGGGTCACGAAAATAAGGGAGGAGTTGGTAGAGCAGTTGGTAGTGCCGGGTCCATATAGACGGAAGGTGTTGGACATGGCCCATTCACACATCTTGGGTGGACACCTAGGGGTGGAAAAACGCAGGAACGGGTTGTGCAGAGGTTCTATTGGCCTGGGTGCCACCGGGAAATAGTGAAATATTGCAGGTCCTGCCCTACATGTCAGCTAACTGCTCCCACTCCTCATTTCCGGAACCCCCTTGTGCCACTGCCCATTATTGAGGTGCCATTCGAGAGAATTGCCATGGACTTGGTCGGTCCCTTAGTTAAATCAGCCCGGGGCCATCAGTATATATTAGTCATCCTGGACTACGCCACACGCTATCCTGAGGCAATTCCCTTGAGAAATTCTTCTTCAAAGAGTATAGCTCGCGAGTTGGTCCATGTCTTTTCCCGGACAGGTCTGCCGAAGGAGATCCTGACTGACCAGGGGACACCTTTCATGAGCAAGGTGATGAGGGAACTATGCAAAGCCCTGAAAATCTCCCAGTTGAGGACCTCGGTGTACCATCCCCAGTCAGATGGCCTTGTTGAGAGATTTAACAAGACACTGAAGAGCATGCTGAGAAAAGCTATAGAGAAAGAAGGTAGAGACTGGGATTGTCTCTTACCCTATTTGATGTTTTCCATTCGTGAAGTTCCACAGGCCTCCACAGGTTTCTCACCGTTTGAGCTTCTGTATGGCCGACATCCACGAGGACTCCTGGATATAGCCAAGGAAACCTGGGAAGCCGAAGTCACGCCCCACAGAAGCGTCATTGAGCATGTGGCCCTGATGCAGCAGAGGATTGCAAAGGTGATGCCTATCGTGAAAGAACACCTTCTCCAAGCACAAGAAGCTCAGGCCAGGGTCTACAACCGGTCTGCAAGAGTGAGGCAATTCAATCCGGGAGACCGAGTTCTTGTGTTAGTTCCGACAGTGGAAAGCAAGTTCTTGGCCAAATGGCAAGGGCCATATGAGGTTGTCGAGAAACTTGGTGAAGTAAACTATAAAATTCACCAACCAGGAAGACGGAAACCATTCCAAGTATACCATGTCAACCTTATCAAGCCGTGGCAAGATAGAGAGCCGACAGTAACTCCATCGTTGTTAAGCAACCCAGAAGATGAGGTTGGAGCGGTTACTATAGCGGAGACGCTATCGGAGTCCCAGAAACAGCAATGCCGGGAGTTACTCCAGAAAAACAGGGACCTGTTTTCCGAGTTGCCTGGGTACACGAAGGTCATAGAGCATGAGGTCCTGACAGAGCCCCATGTGCGCGTGAACGTGAAGCCCTATAGAATTCCTGAGGCCCGTCGAGAAATAGTCTCCAAGGAAGTGGAGCGTATGTTGAAGCTTGGAGTCATTGAGGAATCCAAGAGCGGTTGGTCGAGCCCAATTGTCCTGGTCCCAAAACCTGATGGGGAGTGGAGATTTTGCAACGACTATAGGAAGTTGAATGAGGTCTCCAAGTTCGACGCATATCCCATGCCCCGAGTTGATGAGCTCATCGAAAGGCTTGGGCCCGCCAGGTACATAACCACCTTGGATTTGACGAAGGGGTATTGGCAGATCCCCATGGCACAGGAAGCCAAGGAGAAGACGGCGTTTTCTACACCAGATGGATGCTTCCAGTATGTCCGGATGCCATTTGGCCTACAGGGAGCTCCGGCCACCTTCCAAAGGGCTATGGATAGAGTCCTTGCACCCCACAAGGCATACGCTGCTGCGTACCTAGATGATATCGTCATCTTTAGCCCGGACTGGGAGAGTCATCTGGAGAAAGTCCAAGCGGTGTTTGATGCTATAAGAGAGGCCGGGTTTACAACAAACCCGAAGAAGTGTGCATTGGGTAAAGAAGAAGCTAAGTACCTTGGATACATAGTGGGTCATGGAGAAATAAAACCCCAAATCAGTAAAGTGGAGGCAATTCAAACATGGCCAAAACCAGTTTCCAAGAAGCAAGTTAAAGCCTTCCTGGGAATCGTGGGATATTACAGGAGGTTCATCCCAAACTTCGCCACAATGGCGGCGCCTCTGACTGACCTGCTAAAAGGGACAAAATCAGTAATGGTTAAGTGGTCCGAAGAAACAGATTCAGCCTTCCAAGAAATGAAAGAGGCTTTATGTAAGCAACCCGTTCTGATGGCCCCAAACTTCAAGAAAGAGTTTATTCTTCAGACAGATGCCTCAGATGTTGGGGTGGGAGCAGTCTTTTCCCAAGAACTACATGGGGAGGAGCATCCTGTTCTCTATCTGAGTAGGAAGCTGTCCTCATCTGAAAAGAACTACTCAGTCGTTGAGAAGGAGTGCTTGGCCATAAAATGGGCAGTGGACACATTGCGGTACTATCTGCTGGGACGTAAATTTAGACTGGTATCTGACCATGCCCCACTTAGGTGGATGAGAGAAACGAAAGGAAGAAATGCTAGAGTCACCCGTTGGTTCTTAGCCCTGCAGGACTTCAGTTTCCATGTGGAACATAGGGCCGGAAAGCTGCACGGTAATGCGGATGCCCTATCGAGAATCCCTTGTTTAGTGGGGGAAAGTGCCAAGCCCCACGGCTTTAGGCAGAGGGGGGAGGTATGTAGCATGGCTAAAGGGTTTGTAGTCGATGGGAGGTATGTGCCACATAAGTGCCTGGTTGCTGTAATGTAGCCCGGAGTATTTCTTTCTTGCACATAATCTTGTATATGTGTTTCAGGACCTGTGGTAATGTCAGACCACATGGCTAATCATGTGATGGGTTACTGGGTGGGGTTAGCTCTTTATAAGACTGGCTAATCCTTTACACAGCAGAGATGTGTGGAGGTGAAACCCTCCTGAGTGTGTTACGGCTTCAGGACTGAGCCGGATGAACTGGACACTTGTTTTTCTTTACCTGAACCAAAGGCTATTTGTTTTCTGTTGTTTGCCACATGGTTTATGAAGCAATAAACCCAGTGAACTTTAAAGGAACACGTCTCCTGAGTGTCAGCAGTCGCAGCTGAGTGAGTGAAATCCCTACAAGGTGTACAGAACTCTGCCCTGATTAGACGTAGGAGACATGAGAAAAACTTGAACTGTTTCAGCTACTTGAATAAAACGCAAAATTTATTTCATCCATGTTAAAATTGCATGCTCCTGAACCGCACTTGTTTAAAAGGAAAAGTGACGTGTTTCGATCACAGCAGTGATCTTTATCAAAGCTCAGCATACAATTTTAACATGGATTAAATAAATTTAGAATCTTATTCAAGGAGCTGGAACAGTTCAAGATTCTCCATTTGTAAGCCAAACTTTCTGTGAATATTATGCTATACCCCTGCTATACCATCCTTCTCCATAGATTACTGTACCAGTGTGACACTGCTCATTTGTTGTCCCTAAAATGTTTACATTTACAGAAAAGTAATGAAACATGCATGTCAGAAGAGATGCTAAATCCACTTCAAAACAAGAGACTAATAATCTTTATTGACACTTATTAGTCCAACTCTGATATTAACCCCTTCAAGTCGCGGCCCTTTTTCGTTTTTGCGTTTTCATTTTTCACTTCCCTCCTTCCCAGAGCCATAACTTTTTTATTTTTCCGTCAATATGGTCATGTGAGGGCTTATTTTTTGCAGGACGAGTTGTACTTTTGAACAACACCATTGGTTTTACCATGTCTTTTACTAGAAAACAGGAAAAAAATTCCAAGTGCGGTGAAATTGCAAAAAAAGTGCAATCCCACACTTGTTTTTTGTTTGTCTTTTTTGCTAGGTTCATTAAATGCTAAAACTAACCTGCTATTGTGATTCTCTAGGTCATTACGAGTTCATAGACATCTAACATGTCTAGGTTATTTTTTATCCAAGTGGTGAAAAAAAATTCCAAACTTTGCTTAAAAAAAAAAAAAAAGTGCCATTTTCCGATACCCGAAACGTCTCAATTTTTCGTGATCTGGGGTCAGGTGAGGGCTTATTTTTTGCGTGCCGAGCTGACGTTTTTAATGATACCATTTCGGTGCAGGTACGTTCTTTTGATCACCCGTTATTGCATTTTAATGCAATGCCGCGCGACCAAAAAAAGTAATTCTGGAGTTTCTGATTTTTTTCTCGCTACGCTGTTTAGCGATCAGGTTAATGCTTTTTTTTATTGATAGATCAGGCGATTCTGAACGCAGCGATACCAAATAAGTGTAGGTTTTTATTTTTTTTTATTGTTTTATTTAGGATGGGGCGAAAGGGGGGTGATTTAAACTTTTATATTTTTTATATTTTTTTCATATTTTTAAAAACATTTTTTTTTTACTTGTGCCATGCTTCAATAGCCTGCATGGGAGGCTAGAAGCTGGCATAGCCTGATCGGCTCAGCTATATAGCAGCGATCATCAGATCGCTGCTATGTAGCAGAAATGCAGGTGTGCTGTGAGCGCCGACCACAGGGTATAAGGTAATTCAGTACCACAATGGACATAGAAGTCAGAGCACATACAGTGACTTGACAATAACCCAAAAACATAGAACGAGCTCTGAGACGTGGGAACTCTGCTGACCGCAATCCCTAATCCTCTCCAACCACACTAGAGGCAGCCGTGGATTGCGCCTAACGCTCCCTATGCAACTCGGCACAGCCTGAGAAACTAGCTAGCCTGAAGATAGAAAATAAGCCTACCTTGCCTCAGAGAAATACCCCAAAGGAAAAAGCAGCCCCCACATATAATGACTGTGAGTTAAGATGAAAAGACAAACGTAGAGATGAAATAGATTTAGCAAAGTGAGGCCCGACTTTCTGAACAGAGCGAGGATAGGAAAGGTAACTTTGCGGTCAACACAAAACCCTACAAAAAACCACGCAAAGGGGGCAAAAAGACCCTCCGTACCGAACTAACGGCACGGAGGTACACCCTCTGCGTTCCAGAGCTTCCAGCAAGCAAGAAAAAACAAATGAGCAAGCTGGACAGAAAAAACAGCAAACAAAATAGCAAAAGCGGAACTTAGCTATGCAGAGCAGCAGGCCACAGAAACGATCCAGGAGGAAACAGGTCCAATACTAGAACATTGACTGGAGGCCAGGATCAAAGCACTAGGTGGAGTTAAATAGAGCAGCACCTAACGACTTCACCACATCACCTGAGGAAGGAAACTCAGAACCCGCAGTACCACTCTCCTCCACCAACGGAAGCTCACAGAGAGAATCAGCCGAAGTACCACTTGTGACCACAGGAGGGAACTCTGCCACAGAATTCACAACACGGAGCCCACATCAAAGGGGGAGACACGACATGCGCCGCACTATTACTGTGCATGTCGTGAAAGGGTTAAGGTCACAAATAAATCTCCCCATTCCATATAATGTGACCAATTTTATATTAAGACATCCAAATCTCAAAATGTGTGGACATCAGAATATTCAGAATGGGGAAATGTCTAATTTTGTATGTTCTCTGTACCTCTCTGTTTCTTATAAGTCATGCTTAAACACAGACTTCCACTAGAATATTGCTTCATTTTAACCCCTGTAGACATTGTGCCTCATTTCCTCTCTATGGATTCTTGATGAGACCTACATCTTTTACATTTCCTTCACTTTCAATACAATTAGCTAAAATGTTTGTTATTAGCCATTTGTTTTAGCTTTCCATCTCAATTAATGACCCTTGAAATGACAAGCTCATCTGCAAGATGCTCCCACTGATCTTGGGTGTGATCACTCATACCACTACATTCATTTAGTCCATGAAGTTGTGCTAATTATCTTTGAAGGCCTTTGCCCAGGATCAGCTGTTCGACCTGCGGTTCATCTCCCTGGAGCTATTTCCATAGTGACCAGCTACTATAAGGACATTCCACATTAGAGTATATGTCTATGGCACATTAGATGTGATAATGGCATGTGCTTTTACGATTTCTTTTGAATATAATACATCATTTTTGAGTTTTTCTATACAGTTTTGTGTTCTTTGCTCTGACAAGTAGGGGTAAAGTCTAAATTTCAAAATTTGGTTTAGCTTTAATAATAAAAAATAATAATAATAACAACAACAATGTATAGGCTGTTGTAGGGATGCAGAAATGGGGTTACACAATGCTCAATGAATTCCTCCGGAAGCTATGTTCCCTTAGGTGAGCACGTAGGATCTAAATTTTGGCACATTTCGTATTGCAAAGTTTAAGTTTTTTTATTTGTTCTCCAATGTTTCAGGGAATGTATCAAGAGAAAATCAAAAGTTTCTACTAAATTAATGTTTTTGATTGTTATCATGCATTATTAAAAAAAAAAATCTTGTAGTCCTGCCTTTTGCACTATGGCTACTAGTACTGGGTGCATATCTCAGTTACTGGCCTTTCTACACAGGCCGTCTACTCGTGGGAGCATTGCAATCCTTCTGTCCCCATACAGCACCATGTTATTGTCAGCACATTCTGTGTTTTATGTAGTGATAAGTGGCAAATGACAATGATTTGTATGCCAACATAAACCATCTGTAACGGGGTCTACCAAGCTGGGGTACCTCTTTCAGTACCACCCCGTGTTTCAGGAGGTCCACTCTGCTTTTGCTGGATTCTGATTGAAGGACGCTGGCTGGAATTCCTTGATTACGCGAGAGCATATAAAAGCTGACTGCTACGCCACGTATTTCCAGTCTAAAAGAACACACTTTATTTTCAGCACACAGAATATATAACACAGATACACAGGGCAGGCCAATAGAAAAAGCAGGCCAGACATACATTACAATAGCCACAGGGGGCCGGAGCCTGCTGATATTTACTGTGGGAATTACAAAGGTGGGGGAGGACAAAGGGGAATATCGTGTCCCCTCTGCCCAGGGGCGCAGCCTGTGGACTGATGCATTTCACATGGAACCTATTATACATAATATATTCTGCATAATATATTCTTGGTGTTGGGGGTTCTGAAACACCATCCAATCACCCAAAAAACAAATGTCTTGCCAATTGTTGGCGCATCTATATGCAGCTCAACATTTCCTGTTCTTTGGAGTCCATGTTTTAGCACTGATCCTAATATCACTGCAGACAGAAGTACAAAATATTACATTTTGGGTGCCATCACTCTTGTCTAGGCCATTTTTATTTTTTCTTATTTTGCAATTTTCACATTGGTCACTGTTTTTTTTTAGATCTATCTTTCTTGATTTTCATAAAATAAAACATGCATATTAGACTCAATGGTCCGATCCTGACCTTATCTTTTGTATTGAAGTGACTAATAAGTGCGTGCAAAAGTCATTGTGATGGGAGGAACAGCTGGAACATTGCCTGTGATTGGTGGAGGATTTGTTATCAGTAGTGATAAACGAACGTTCCCGGATAAGGTGTTATCTGCTTGGGTACTAACCGAGTGTCTTCGGTGTGCTCGAATAATATTTTTGAATCCCCGTGGCTACATGTCTCGCGGCTGTTAGAGAGCCGCAACACATGCATGGAATGCTTAACAAACAGGAGATCCTTGTATATGTTGTGGCTGTCTAACAGCCAAGAGACAAGCAGCCAAAGGGGCTCAAACATATTATTCTAGAACATCCAAGAAACTTGAATAGCACCCAAGCATGCTCGCTTAAATCCTTATCTGAGCACATTCACTCATCATCACTAGTTATCAGCTGTGTATAAAGGTGTTTACCCATCATTGTAATCCTGCCTCTCATGATATGAAAACTCCTGTAAACTCTTCCTCAATTGACATGAAGTGTGGTCCTAGATCATCAAAACAATTTGATAGAATTTTTGCAAACTTTTTATGCTACTCAGAGTTGTGCAAAGTTTTTTTTTAACTTTTGCTGTTTTCACACTAGTTTCTCCCAGTCAAAATGGCTGGGGTGTGGTGTGGGCACGATGAAGGCAGTTTGTTTAACTCATAACGAGATGCGCCAATTCCTACTCTGGAAATCTTTCTCCAGACTGGACAAGGATGTCTGGTGTTGACCAAGGAGTCGTACGACACTTGTCAGACGCTCCTGATCCATTGAGAAGCATGCACCTCTTAATAAATCTGAAGTGCCTGACTTCAACACTCCCGTTCAAGAAAATTGCCAGTCTTGATGAATCGGTGCCCTCTGAGTCTAAAAAGATTTCTAATAAAGTTTTTATTTTTTTTAATTAAGATTGAGATATGAAAAAAAACATTGTCAACATTTTTTTAAAATACATGTAACATAAAAGCCTGATTTAATCAAAAGGTCATTTTCTGATGATGGTTTCTCTTAAACGTTATCTACTATATAATTGTCTAAGGGTCACTTCCGTCTGTCTGTCTGTCTTTCTGTCACGGATATTCATTGGTCGCGGCCTCTGTCTGTCATGGAATCCAAGTCGCTGATTGGTCGTGGAAAAACGCCCACGACCATTGCCATGACCAATCAGCGACGGGCACAGTCCGGAAGAAAATGGCTGCTCCTTACTCCTCGCATTCAGTGCCCTAGCCGTACTCCCCTCCCAGTCACCGCTCACACAGGGTTAATGCCGGCGGTAACAGACCACGTTATGCTGCGGGTAACGCACTCCGTTACCGCCGCTATTAACCCTATGTGTCCCCAACTTTTTACTCTTGATGCTGCTTATGCGGCATCAATAGTAAAAAATGTAATGTTAAAAATAATAATAATAAAGAAAACCTGCTATACTCACCCTCCGTTGTCCGCTGAGCCGCTCGCGCCGGCCGCCATCTTCCATTCTCAGCGATGCAGCGATGTATTGCGAAATAACCCAGAAGACTTAGCGGTCTCGTGAGACCGCTAAGTCACCTGGGTAATTTTGCAATGCATCCTGGGAACGGAAGATGGCGGCAGCCGCGCGCATATCACCGGAGCTTCGGTGGATCCCAGGAGGTGAGTATACAACTATTTTTTATTTTAATTATTTTTTTAACAGGGATATGGTGCCCACACTGCTGTATACTACGTGGGCTGTGTTAGATACTGCGTGGCTGCTATATACTACATAGGCAGTGTGATATACTCCGTGGGCTGTGTGATATACTCTGTGGGTTGTGCTATATATTACATGGCCACTGTATATACTGCGTGGGCAGTGTTATATACTATGTGACTGGGCAATATACTACGTGGCTCTGCTGTATACTACGTGACTGGGCAATATACTACGTGGCTGGGCAATATATTACATGGCTGGGTAATATACTACGTGGGCTGTGCAATATACTACGTGACTGGGCAATATACTACGTGGCTGGGCAATATACTACGTGACTGGGCAATATACTACTTAGCTGGGCAATATACTACGTGACTGGGCAATATACTACGTGACTGGGCAATATACTACATAGCTGGGCAATATACTACATGGGCTGTGCAATATACTACGTGGCTGGGCAATATACTACGTGACTGGGCAATATACTACATAGCTGGGCAATATACTACGTGACTGGGCAGTATACTATGTAGCTGGGCAATATACTACGTGGCTGGGCAATATACTATGTGTCTGGGCAATATACTACGTGGCTGGGCAATATACTACGTGGCTGGGCAATATACTACGTGACTGGGCAATATACTATGTAACTGGGCAATATACTACGTAACTGGGCAATATACTACGTAACTGGGCAATATACTAATACCCGATGCGTTAGAATTGGGCCACCATCTAGTAACTTATAACTCCCTTAAATGATAATATTATATTTACTAAACATAAGCATTAAGAAAAATTTTATTCATATAGTAATAATACATTGATTCTTTGAATTTAATAGAAAGCTTCATCCTGCACCACGCTAGACAATTTTTGGAAACTCAAATCCTAATGGCAATTTAGTGACAGTAAAACCTCATCTATCAGAGGAACTCAGAGTAGACTGTTGTGAATTCTGTGGCTGAATTCACTCCTGTGGTCACAAGTGGTACTGCAGCTTCTGAGCTTCCTCCCTCAGGTGTTCTGGTGAGCTCGTTGGCTGCTTCGTTACTTAACTCCACCTGATGCTGCTATCCTTGCTCCTGTTCAATGTTCCAGTGTTGGATCTGAGCTTCTCCTGATTGTTCCTGTGACCTGCTGCTCTGTATAGCTAAGTGCTTTTTTGCTATTTTGTTGCTTTTTTTCTGTCCAGCTTGTCTTTTGTTTTGCTGGAAGCTCTGAGACGCAAAGGGTGTACCGCCGTGCCGTTAGTCCGGCACGGTGGGTCTTTTTTGCCCCCTTTGCGTGGTTTTTGCTTTAGGGTTTTTTGTAGACTGCAAAGTTCGCTTTACTGTCCTCGCTCTGTCTAGAATATCGGGCCCCACTTTGCTGAATCTATTTCATCCCTACGTTTTGTCTTTTCATCTTACTCACAGTCATTATATGTGGGGGGCTGCCTTTTCCTTTGGGGTATTTCTCTGGGGGCAAGTCAGGCCTATTTTTCTATCTTCAGGCTAGCTAGTTTCTTAGGCTGTGCCGAGTTGCATAGGTAGTTGTTAGGCACAATCCACAGCCGCTTTTAGTTGTGTTTAGGATAGGATCAGGTGTGTAGTCTACAGAGTTTCCACGTCTCAGAGCTCGTTCTTTTGTTCTTGGGTATTTGTCAGATCACTGTGTGCGCTCTGATCGCTAGGCACACTGTGTCTCTGGATTGCCTTCATAACACCTTTCATTAGCAGACATAACAGTAACAGGAGCCAAACTAATGATTCTCAATAGAGGGAAAGAAAAAGTTCTGACATCATTTTTTTTTTTTTCTGCTCTGTGTTCATTTTTTTTTTTTTCCCCTAGACATTTGGGTGATTCTGGACACAGCTGTGGACATGGATATTCAGGGTCTGTGCTCTTCAATGGATAATCTCGTTATAAATGTACAAAAGATTCAAGATACTATTGATCGGAAATCTATGTTAGAACCAAGAATTCCTATTCCTGATTTGTTTTTTGGAGATAGAACTAAGTTCCTAAGTTTCAAAAATAATTGTAAGCTATTTCTGGCCTTGAAACCTCATTCTTCTGGTAATCCTATTCAACAGGTTTTGATTATTATTTCTTTTTTGCGCGGCGACCCTCAAGACTGGGCATTTTCTCTTGCGCCAGGAGACCCTGCATTGAGTAGTGTCGATGCGTTTTTCCTGGCGCTCGGATTACTGTACGATGAGCCTAATTCAGTGGATCAGGCTGAGAAAAATTTGCTGGCTTTGTGCCAGGGTCAGGATGATATAGAAGTATATTGTCAGAAATTTAGGAAATGGTCAGTACTCACTCAGTGGAATGAATCTGCGCTGGCAGCTTTGTTCAGAAAGGGTCTCTCTGAGGCTCTTAAGGATGTCATGGTGGGATTTCCTATGCCTGCTGGTTTGAATGAGTCTTTGTCTTTGGCCATTCAAATCGGTCGACGCATGCGCGAGCGTAAATCTGTGCACCATTTGGCGGTATTGCCTGAGGTTAAACCTGAGCCTATGCAGTGCGATAGGACTATGACCAGAGTTGAACGGCAGGAATACAGACGTCTGAATGGGCTGTGTTTCTACTGTGGTGATTCCACTCATGCTATTTCTGATTGTCCTAAGCGCACTAAGCGGTCCGTTAGGTCTGCCGTCATTGGTACTGTACAGTCCAAATTCCTTCTGTCCATTACCTTGATATGCTCTTTGTCGTCGTTTTCTGTCATGGCATTTGTGGATTCAGGCGCTGCCCTGAATCTGATGGATTTGGATTATGCTAAACGTTGTGGGTTTTTCTTGGAGCCTTTGCGGTGTCCTATTCCATTGAGAGGAATTGATGCTACACCTTTGGCCAAGAATAAACCTCAGTACTGGGCCCAGCTGACCATGTGCATGGCTCCTGCACATCAGGAAGTTATTCGCTTTCTGGTATTGCATAATCTGCATGATGTGGTCGTGTTGGGGTTGCCATGGCTACAAACCCATAATCCAGTATTGGATTGGAATTCCATGTCGGTATCCAGCTGGGGTTGTCAGGGGGTACATGGTGATGTTCCATTTTTGTCGATTTCGTCATCCACCCCTTCTGAGGTCCCAGAGTTCTTGTCTGATTATCAGGATGTATTTGAAGAGCCCAAGTCCGATGCCCTACCTCCGCATAGGGATTGTGATTGTGCTATCAATTTGATTCCTGGTAGTAAATTCCCTAAAGGTCGATTATTTAATTTATCCGTGCCCGAACACGCCGCTATGCGCAGTTATGTGAAGGAATCCCTGGAGAAGGGACATATTCGCCCATCGTCATCACCACTGGGAGCAGGGTTCTTCTTTGTAGCCAAGAAGGATGGTTCGCTGAGACCGTGTATTGATTACCGCCTTCTTAATAAGATCACTGTTAAATTTCAGTATCCCTTGCCATTGTTATCTGACTTGTTTGCTCGGATTAAGGGGGCTAGTTGGTTCACTAAGATAGATCTTCGTGGTGCGTATAATCTGGTGAGAATCAGGCAAGGAGATGAATGGAAAACTGCATTCAATACGCCCGAGGGTCATTTTGAGTATCTAGTGATGCCGTTCGGACTTGCCAATGCTCCATCTGTGTTTCAGTCTTTTATGCATGACATCTTCCGTGAGTATCTGGATAAATTCCTGATTGTTTACTTGGATGACATTTTGATCTTCTCAGATGATTGGGAGTCTCATGTGAAGCAGGTCAGAATGGTTTTTCAGGTCCTGCGTGCTAATTCTTTGTTTGTGAAGGGATCAAAGTGTCTCTTCGGTGTGCAGAAAGTTTCATTTTTGGGGTTCATCTTTACCCCTTCTACTATCGAGATGGATCCAGTTAAGGTCCAAGCCATCCAGGATTGGATTCAGCCGACATCTCTGAAAAGCCTGCAAAAGTTCCTGGGCTTTGCTAATTTTTATCGTCGCTTCATCTGTAATTTTTCTAGCATTGCCAAACCATTGACCGATTTGACCAAGAAGGGTGCTGATTTGGTTAATTGGTCTTCTGCTGCTGTGGAAGCTTTTCAGGAGTTGAAGCGTCGTTTTTGTTCTGCCCCTGTGTTGTGTCAGCCAGATGTTTCTCTTCCGTTCCAGGTCGAGGTTGATGCTTCTGAGATTGGAGCAGGGGCGGTTTTGTCACAGAGAGGTTCTGATTGCTCAGTGATGAAACCATGTGCTTTCTTTTCCAGGAAGTTTTCGCCCGCTGAGCGTAATTATGATGTGGGCAACCGAGAGTTGCTGGCCATGAAGTGGGCATTCGAGGAGTGGCGCCATTGGCTTGAAGGAGCTAAGCATCGCGTGGTGGTATTGACTGATCATAAGAACTTGACTTATCTCGAGTCTGCCAAGCGCTTGAATCCTAGACAGGCCCGTTGGTCGTTGTTTTTTGCCCGCTTCGACTTTGTGATTTCGTACCTTCCGGGCTCTAAAAATGTGAAGGCGGATGCTCTGTCTAGGAGTTTTGTGCCCGACTCTCCGGGTTTATCTGAGCCAGCGGGTATCCTCAAGGAAGGAGTCATTGTGTCTGCCATCTCCCCTGATTTGCGGCGGGTGCTGCAAAAATTTCAGGCGAATAAACCTGATCGTTGTCCAGCGGAGAAACTGTTCGTCCCTGATAGGTGGACTAATAAACTTATCTCTGAACTTCATTGTTCGGTGTTGGCTGGTCATCCTGGAATCTTTGGTACCAGAGAGTTAGTGGCTAGATCCTTCTGGTGGCCATCTCTGTCACGGGATGTACGTACTTTTGTGCAGTCCTGTGGGATTTGTGCTAGGGCTAAGCCCTGCTGTTCTCGTGCCAGTGGGTTGCTTTTGCCCTTGCCGGTCCCAAAGAGGCCTTGGACACATATTTCGATGGATTTCATTTCTGACCTTCCCGTTTCTCAAAAGATGTCAGTCATTTGGGTGGTCTGTGATCGCTTTTCTAAAATGGTCCATCTGGTGCCCTTGGCTAAATTGCCTTCCTCCTCTGATTTGGTACCTTTGTTCTTTCAGCATGTGGTTCGGTTGCATGGCATTCCTGAGAATATTGTTTCTGACAGAGGTTCCCAGTTTGTTTCAAGGTTTTGGCGAGCTTTTTGTGGTAGGATGGGCATTGACCTATCCTTTTCCTCGGCTTTCCATCCTCAGACTAATGGCCAGACCGAACGAACCAATCAGACCTTGGAAACATATCTGAGATGTTTTGTTTCTGCTGACCAGGATGATTGGGTGTCCTTTTTGCCGTTGGCTGAGTTCGTCCTTAATAATCGGGCCAGCTCGGCTACCTTGGTTTCTCCCTTTTTTTGCAATTCTGGGTTCCATCCTCGTTTCTCTTCAGGACAGGTTGAGTCTTCGGACTGTCCTGGTGTGGATTCTGTGGTGGACAGGTTGCAGCAGATCTGGACTCAGGTAGTGGACAATTTGACCTTGTCCCAGGAGAAGGCTCAACTTTTCGCTAATCGCAGACGCCGTGTGGGTCCCCGACTTCGTGTTGGGGATCTGGTTTGGTTATCTTCTCGTCATATTCCTATGAAGGTTTCCTCTCCTAAATTTAAACCTCGTTTTATTGGTCCATATAGGATTTCTGAGGTTCTCAATCCTGTGTCTTTTCGTTTGACCCTCCCAGACTCCTTTTCCATACATAATGTATTCCATAGGTCGTTGTTGCGGAGATACGTGGCACCTATGGTTCCATCTGTTGAGCCTCCTGCCCCGGTTTTGGTGGAGGGGGAATTGGAGTATATTGTGGAGAAGATTTTGGATTCTCGTGTTTCTAGACGGAAACTCCAGTATCTGGTTAAATGGAAGGGTTATGCTCAGGAAGATAATTCCTGGGTTTTTGCCTCTGATGTTCATGCTCCCGATCTTGTTCGTGCCTTTCATGTGGCACATCCTGGTCGGCCTGGGGGCTCTGGTGAGGGTTCGGTGACCCCTCCTCAAGGGGGGGGTACTGTTGTGAATTCTGTGGCTGAATTCACTCCTGTGGTCACAAGTGGTACTGCAGCTTCTGAGCTTCCTCCCTCAGGTGTTCTGGTGAGCTCGTTGGCTGCTTCGTTACTTAACTCCACCTGATGCTGCTATCCTTGCTCCTGTTCAATGTTCCAGTGTTGGATCTGAGCTTCTCCTGATTGTTCCTGTGACCTGCTGCTCTGTATAGCTAAGTGCTTTTTTGCTATTTTGTTGCTTTTTTTCTGTCCAGCTTGTCTTTTGTTTTGCTGGAAGCTCTGAGACGCAAAGGGTGTACCGCCGTGCCGTTAGTCCGGCACGGTGGGTCTTTTTTGCCCCCTTTGCGTGGTTTTTGCTTTAGGGTTTTTTGTAGACTGCAAAGTTCGCTTTACTGTCCTCGCTCTGTCTAGAATATCGGGCCCCACTTTGCTGAATCTATTTCATCCCTACGTTTTGTCTTTTCATCTTACTCACAGTCATTATATGTGGGGGGCTGCCTTTTCCTTTGGGGTATTTCTCTGGGGGCAAGTCAGGCCTATTTTTCTATCTTCAGGCTAGCTAGTTTCTTAGGCTGTGCCGAGTTGCATAGGTAGTTGTTAGGCACAATCCACAGCCGCTTTTAGTTGTGTTTAGGATAGGATCAGGTGTGTAGTCTACAGAGTTTCCACGTCTCAGAGCTCGTTCTTTTGTTCTTGGGTATTTGTCAGATCACTGTGTGCGCTCTGATCGCTAGGCACACTGTGTCTCTGGATTGCCTTCATAACACCTTTCATTAGCAGACATAACAGTAGACCATAGGGAAATACTTGATTGTGACTGTTGAACTGGCAATGGGGAACCTGCGGGGGTCACACTGATTGGCATTGTCACTTTCTCTATTCAGCAAGAAAGGCCAGACTTCCTGAATCATTTAGCAGATGGAGCTGCCGTCAGTTCAAACAACTGATATAAAGCCATTCGTCATCTGATAACATGATGGTTCAGCAGCAGCTGGCTCACAGTTCTGCCGTACACATGTGATGGACTGAAGCCAGAGCGACAAGCTTAGCCTCCCTGCAGTCCTCTGATACGATTCACAGTCCTGCAATGGACCAGAGAACAGGTGGAGGCTGATAGAATGAGAGAAATTACCATGTGTTGGGAGAACGAGCAGATAAGATTCCTCAACCAACGTCTCTGTAACCGTACTAATATGTCATAATTGTCATCATTGAGAAATTGTATGTGTCTAGCTGGTGAATGCATATTATTATTCAGCCATACAAAATTATGTAATATGAATGGAGAAGGAGAATTATTCTGGGCAGTGCCAATGTATTTAGACTATGCCACAGCAATATAGATACATATGTCTGAACCTGCCCTCAAGTTGTTAGTTGTAAGGACACCTAATTAAAACTAAACATTAAAACATTTAAATATTTTATGGGATAGTGTTGTGGGCATGCTCTGTGAACTGTGCAGTGGTCATTGTACAGGACAGTGGAGGAGGTAAGCTGTAACCATCATCTATTGTGAATGGTGGTTCCGATCATTTATATATCGGTGATACCATTCATTTTAATCCAGCTTATAATGATAATGAGATGACTGCGACAAAAAATGACGCCTACAGAATAAAAAGTATCAATCTGGCCAGTAATTTTCAAGATTTTGCAATGTATGAAAAATAAATATATCATTATCAAAAATTAAAATATTCTTCCAAATCGAAGAATTTCTGATGTTTGATGTCCATTGTCTATGCAAGGTTCAACAACTAGATCAATATGTCTGAAATTTGGCATAAGGGTAAATCAAAGTCTTCCAAATATTTTAGGCTAGGTTTCACCTCTCTTGGTCCTACTGTTCTTATAATATTTGCAAAAAAACAAAAAAAACAAAATAAATATAAACTTACAGCCAAGCAACTGGACTAATCTGCCCCCAATTTTTGCATAGATGTAAATTGGGCCCTTCAGAAGTTTTTAGACTGAGTTTCATCTCTCTAAAACCTACCATTCTTGAGATATTTGACAAACAAAATGGAACTCAAATGCAAATGTTATTATATAGCGAAAGAACTAGACTAATCTGCCCCAAATTTGGCATACAGGTAAATCAGGCCCTTCACAATGTTTTAGAGTCGATTTAAGCTCTCACAGACCTATCGTTCTCAAGATACTAACTAAAAACTGGAACACAAATATATACATTCACAGTCAAATGTCTAATGTGCTCAAAACTTGGAATATAGCTAAATTAGACAGCGATATAGAAACTACCATTTTTGAGATATTCACAAAAAAAGAACACCACAAAAATACACATGTATCAGTAGCAAACAAAGATTTTATCCACACAAACAATAGTGTTGAGCGATACCTTCCGATATCCAGAAGTATTGGTATCAGATTGTATCGGCTGATATCCAAAAAATATCAGATATCACCGAAACCGATACCTGATACCAATGCAAGTCAATGGGACACAAATATCGGAATGTAAATAAGCCCTTTCTGTCCTCCTACATCCTATTCTGGAGGGGGGAAGAGTGTGGGCTGTGCGTGGGTGGACACTGTGCATGTCTGTGTGTGCGGGCAGGGTATGTGTGGGCTTCCCAGGCATCTGTACAGGCCTCTCTGGGGTCTGTGCGGGCTGTCGGAGGTCTGTGCCTGCCTGCCGGGGGTCTGTACGGACCTGCCGGGGGTCTGTGCGTGCCTGCCGGGGATCTGTGTGGGCTGCTGGGGGTTTGTGCGGGCCTGCCGGGGCTCTGTGCAAGCTACCAGGGGTCTGTGCGGGCCTGCCGGGGCTCTGTGCGGGCTGCCAGGGGTCTGTGCAGGCTGTCGGGGGTCTGTGTGGGCTGACGGGGATCTGTGCGTGTGTGCAGGCATCGTCTTATGGGACTTCAAGTCACATCGGACGATGCCTGCTACAGTGACAGTGATTGACACATTATCCAATGATGGGACAGTAGTAGTCCCATCATCTGGCTAATGTGTTGAATGAAAAAAACAAAAAACATACATACTACATACATACTACATACATACAACATACATACATACTACATACTACATACAGTACATTCATACATTACATATACAATACATAAATATAGACATACAGTACATTAAACATAGAGTACATACTCACCATTACTTGTCATTTTGATCCCCGAAGCCAATGTCACCTGTAAAAAATATTAAAATAAAAAAACAACCAATATACTCCCTGTCCACAGAAATCCACGAGTGTCCCACGACGATCTCCCGTGGAGAATGGCAGCATCAGCTGATGTGACCGCTCTCCAGGGGCTCCAGGAACACAATGACGGGAGGAAAGTATCCTTCAGCACTGTATTCCTCCGCCGCTGTAAAAAAAATAGTCCCTAGTTTCACTTTTGGCATTGCTGTGTAAGAAATTTTCCCAAGCAGCAATTGCCATAAATTGAGACTTTGAACTATATTACCCTCAGTGATGCACTGCAGGAGCCCTATAGAACAGTGACATCGGGTGATATATATTACCCTCAGTGACACACTGACAGGAGACAATGGCTCCTGCAGTGCATCACTGAGGGTAATATAGTTCAAAGTCTCAATTTATGGCAATTGTTGCGGGGGATATTTCTCACACAGCAATGTCAAAAGTGAGACTAGGGACTATTTTTTTACAGCGGCGGAGGAATACAGTGCGGAAGGATACCTTCCTCCCGTCATTGGATTCCTGAAGACCCTGGAGAGCGGTCACATCAGCTGATGCTGCCGTTCTCCACGGGAGATCGTCGTGGGACACTCGTGGATTTCTGCGGATCAGGGAGTATATTGGTTGTTTGTTATTTTCATATTTTTTACAGATGACACTGGCTTCGGGGAACAAAGTGACAAGTGATGGTGAGTATGTACTCTATGTTATATGTACTGTATGTCTATATGTATGTATTGTATGTAATGTATGAATGTACTATATGTAGTATGTATGTAGTATGTATTTAGTATGTATGTAGTATGTATGTAGTATGTATGTAGTTTGTATGTAGTATGTGTGTAGTATGTAGCATGTATGTAGTATGCATGTATGTAGTATGCATGTAGTATGTATGTCCAATATCAAAAATTACCGCACACTTGAAGCTGGTATGATGCAAATATATAACAAGTTTATTGTGTTCACAAAACAGGGTGCCACAAAAAGGAAACAAAAAGTGCAGATAGAAACCCAACGTTTCGACCCTCCCGGGCCTTATTAATGGGGTTACTTGATGCACGCTAGGTTACATATGTAGGTGGCAGGCATAGGGTAGGAGGGCAAGTCCCTTGGTATATAAGCTGTCGCTTAACCTGGAACAGGCTGGGAATATGCTGTTTTGTAATGCAAAGCGATAGTGGCACACAGAGGCTGTGACATCCGTAGTGGGCCTGTGTATAGCTGGATGACCCGTGCGGGCAGCACTCCTGAGGCTTGTAGTGACATAAACGGAGGGTGCTGGATGAGCAGCGCTCCTGCGCCCTGCTGCTGCGATGCCGCAGCAGCAGGGCGCAGGAGCGCAGCTCATCCAGCACCCTCCGTTTACGTCACTACAAGCCTCAGGAGTGCTGCCCGCACGGGTCATCCAGCTATACACAGGCCCACTACGGATGTCACAGCCTCTGTGTGCCACTATCGCTTTGCATTACAAAACAGCATATCCCCAGCCTGTTCCAGGTTAAGCAACAGCTTATATACCAAGGGACTTGCCCTCCTACCCTATGCCTGCCACCTACATATGTATCCTAGCGTGCATCAAGTAACCCCATGAATAAGGCCCGGGAGAGTCGAAACGTTGGGTTTCTATTTGCACTTTTTGTTTCCTTTTTGTGGCAAGCTGTTTTGTGAACACAATAAACTTGTTATAAATTTGCATCATACCAGCTTCAAATGTGCGGTAATTTTTGATATTGGACTGTTTTGGACCACACGGTCTGTTTTACTAGCACCTACTTACCTCTGTCCTGAGTGCACACCATTATTTCCTTTATGTAGTATGTATGTAGCATGTAGTATGTATATAGTATGTATGTAGTATATAGTATGTATGTAGTATGTAGTATGTATGTATGTATGTAGTATGTATATAGTATGTATGTAGTATTTAGTATGTATGTAGTATTTATGTAGTATGTATGTATGTAGTATGTATATAGTATGCAGTATGCATGTAGTATGTATGTATGTAGTATATAGTATGTATGTAGTATGTATGTAGCATGTATGTATGTAGTATGTATGTAGTATGTATGTAGTATGTAGTATGTATGTAATATGCATGTAGTATGTTGTATGTATGCATGTAGTATGTAGTATGTATGTAGTATGTATGCAGTATTTTTTTTTACATTCAACACATTAGCCGAATGATGGGACTACTACTGTCCCATCATTGGCTAATATGTCAATCACTGTCACTTGTAGTCCCATCGGACGATGCCTGCACACACGCACAGACCCCCAGCAGCCCACACAGACCCCCGGCAGCCCGCGCAGAGCCCCGGCAGGCCCGCACAGACCCCCGGCAGCCCGCACAGAGCCCCGGCAGGCCTGCACAGACCCCCGGCAGCCCACATAGACTCCTGGCAGCCCTCACAGAGCCCCGGCAGGCCTGCACAGAGCCACGGCAGGCCCGCACAGAGCCCCGGCAGGCCCACACAGACCCCCGGCAGCCCGCACAAACCCCTTGCAGGCACGCACAGACCCCCAGAAGGCCTACACAGACCCCCCTCGGTCACGCACAGACCCTGCCCGCACACACACGCAGTCTCTGCCCACGCACCGCCCACACTCCATTATAGTGCATCATTTCGCTATGGGAACTTCCGATTCCGGTATCCGATATCGCAAAAGTATCAGAACTCAGTATCGGAATTCCGATACAGCGAATATCGGCCGATACCCTATATTTGCAGTATCGGAATGCTCAACACTAGGGTTGAGCGAAACGGGTCGTTCATTTTCAAAAGTCGCCGACTTTTGGCAAAGTCGGGTTTCATGAAACCCGATCCGACCCCTGTGCGGGGTCGGCCATGCGGTACGCGACTTTCGCGCCAAAGTCGCGTTTCAATGACGCGAAAAGCGCCATTTCTCAGCCAATGAAGGTAAACGCAGAGTGTGGGCAGCGTGATGACATAGGTCCTGGTCCCCACCATCTTAGAGAAGGGCATTGCAGTGATTGGCTTGCTGTCTGCGGCGTCACAGCGGCTATAAAGGGGCGTTCCCGCCGACCGCCATGTTACTGCTGCTGATCTGAGCTTAGGGAGAGGTTGCTGCCGCTTCGTCAGAAGCAGGGATAGCGTTAGGCAGGGTCCATTAACCACCAAACCGCTTGTGCTGTAGCGATTTGCACTGTCCAACACCACCTTTGGTGTGCAGGGACAGTGGAAGCTACATTTTTTTTTTTCCTCAGCGCTGTAGCTCATTGGGCTGCCCTAGAAGGCTCCCTGATAGCTGCATTGCTGTGTGTACGCCGCTGTGCAAACCAACTGCTTTTTTCAAAGCACAAATCCTCTTGTTCCTTCCTTTCTGCACAGCTATGTTGTTTGTTTGTCCACACTTTTTATTTAATTTGTGCATCAGTCCACTCCTTATTGCTGCCTGCCATACCTGGCTGAGATTACTGCAGGGAGATAGTAATTGAAGGACAGTTCCTTTTTTTTTTTTTTTTTTTTTTTGTGGGAGATTAAGATTGGCATTTCTGCTAGAGTGCCATCCCTGTCTGTGCCATCTCTCACTCAGTGGGCCATAGAAAGCCTATTTATTTTTTTGCTTGATTTGGGTTCTAAAATCTACCTGAAAAAATCACTACATCAATCAGTGGGAGAAAAATATTGGCCTCAGGGCTTGTGTGCCACTCCTGACTCCTGTGTGTGCCATCTCTCAGTCAGTGGGCCATAGAAAGCCTATTTATTTTTTTGCTTGATTTGGGTTCCAAAATCTACCTGAAAAAATCACTACATCAATCAGTGGGAGAAAAATATTGGCCTCAGGGCTTGTGTGCCACTCCTGACTCCTGTGTGCATCATCACTCACTCAGTGGGTCATAGAAAGCCTATTTTTTTTTTTGCTTTATTTGGGTTCTAAATTCTACCTGAAAAAATCAATAAATCAATCAGTGGGAGATTAATATTGGCCTTTGGGCTTGTGTGCCAGTCCTAAGCGTGCCATCTCTCTCTTTCAGATAGTGGGCCAAAGAAAGCCTATTTATTATTTTTTTTATTGGGTTTATAAATTTTCCCTGAAAAAAAAAAAAAAAAGTGGGAGATTAATATTGGCCTCTGGGCTTGTGTGCCAGTCCTGAGCGTGCCATCTCTCTCACAAATAGTGGGCCATAGAAAGCCTATTTATTTATTTTCTTTTGGTTTTATAAATCCTCCCTGAAAAAAAAAAGGGAGATTAATATTGGCCTTTGGGCTTGTGTGCCAGTCCTAAGCGTGCCATCTCTCGCTCTCAGATAGTGGGCCATAGAAAGCCTATTTATTATTTTTTTAATTGGGTTTATAAATTTTCCCTGAAAAAAAAAAAAAAAAAGTGGGAGATTAATATTGGCCTCTGGGCTTGTGTGCCAGTCCTGAGCGTGCCATCTCCCTCACAAATAGTGGGCCATAGAAAGCCTATTTATTTTTTTGGTTGATTTGGGTTCTAAATTCTACCTGAAAAAATCAATAAATCAATCAGTGGGAGATAAATATTGGCCTCTGGGCTTGTATGCCACTCCTGACTCCTGTGTGCGTCATCTCTCACTCAGTGGGCCATAGAAAGCCTATTTTTTGTTTTATTTGTTTTCTAAATTCTCCCTGAAAAAATCATTTTATTTTATTTGGTTTCTAAATTCTTCCTGAAAAAATCATTTTTTTTATTATTTTTTTTTCTAAAGTCTCCCTGAAAAAAAAAAATCAAATCAGTGGGAGATTAATATTGCCCTTTCTGCTTGTGTGCCAGTCTTGACTCCTGGGTGTGCCATCTCTCTCTCTCTCTCCAATTGTGGGCCATAGAAAGCCTATTATTTTTTTAGCTTGATTTGGGTTCCAAAATCTACCTGAAAAAATCACTACATCAAACATTGGGAGAACAATATTGGCCTCTGGGCTTGTGTGCCACTCCTGACTCCTGTGTGCGTCATCTCTCACTCAGTGGGCCATAGAAAGCCTATTTTTTGTTTTATTTGTTTTCTAAATTCTCCCTGAAGAAATCATTTTATTTTATTTGGTTTCTAAATTCTTCCTGAAAAAATCATTTTATTCTATTATTTTTTTTTCTAAAGTCTCCCTGAAAAAAAAAAAAAAATCAAATCAGTGGGAGATTAATATTTACATTTGTGCTTCAGTGACAGTCCTGCGTGTGTGGCATCTCTCTCATTTGTTGCCACCAAAAACAGAGTGTGTAACATTGTGCCTGATTTTCCTTGCGGTCTCACCCACCTGTAAAGGGGTAGCTAAATCATACTGAAGTTATAGCTCACCGTGTAAGTTGTGTGACAGCAACAAATACTGTTAGTTTGGTTACGTTTTTAAAACAATGAGGAAGTCTGATGGAAGAGGTCGTGGCCGGGGGCGTTCATTGTCAGCTGGTAATGAGGGTAGTGGTAGTGGTGGAGCATCAGGTGGTCGTGGGAAAAAAAATATTGCACCTAAGTCTGGAGCTGTGGAGCCAGGTTCGTCGTCTGGCTACACAAGGCCTCGAACGCTCAATTTTCTGGGAGTAGGAAAACCGCTTTTAAAGCCGGAGCAGCAAGAGCAAGTTTTGGCTTATCTTGCTGACTCAGCCTCTAGCTCTTTTGCCTCCTCTCGTGAAACTGGTAAATGTAAAAGCAGCGCGTCGTTAGTGGATGTTCACGGTCAGGGACAAGTCGCTTCCTTGTCCTCTTCAGCAAAAACAACAACAGAGAAGAATGCAGCAGGCGACACAACGGGTTACTCCATGGAGCTCTTTACACATACCATCCCTGGCTTAGAAAGTGAAGCAGTTAACAGTCCATGCCCATTACAAGTTGAATCTGACATGGAGTGCACTGATGCACAGCCACAGCCAGACTACTATGCTGGTCCTTTGACTCAGACCACAACATTGCCCTCGCAGGGTAATGATCAAGAATCAGACCCTGATGAGACTATGTTGCCCCATCACGAACGCTATACCACCGACCGACACGGTGACACAGACGAAGTTGCACACGAGCTACAAGAAGAGGTAATAGATGACCCAGTTCTTGACCCCGATTGGCAGCCATTGGGGGAACAGGGTGCAGGCAGCAGCAGTTCTGAAGTGGAGGAGGAGGGGCCGCAGCAGGCATCAACATCGCAACAGGTTCCATCTGCCGGGCCCGTATCTTGCCCAAAACGCGTGGCAAAGCCAAAACCTGTTGGAGGACAGCGTGGCCATCCGGTTAAAGCTCAGTCTGCAATGCCTGAAAAGGTATCCGATGCTAGAAAGAGTGCAGTCTGGCATTTTTTTAAACAACATCCAATTGATCAGCGCAAAGTCATCTGTCAAAAATGTTCAACTACCTTAAGCAGAGGGCAGAATCTGAAAATTCTCAATACAAGTTGCATGCATAGACATTTAACCACCATGCATTTGCAAGCTTGGACTAACTACCAAACGTCCCTTAAGGTTGTAGCACCCTCAGCCAATGAAGCTAGTCATCAACGCAACATCCCTTCCGGCAGTGTAGGGCCACCATTTTCCGCACCACCTGCAGTATCTGTGCAGGTTTCTTTGCCAGGCCAAAGCAGTCAGGGTCAGGGAATCACCAGTTTCGTAGTAGGAAACACTGCATCTAGGGCACCGGCGGCAACAATACCATCTCCCACCGTCTCTCAGTCTGCCATGTCCACCGGCACCCCCGCTAGTTCCACGATCTCCAGCTCTCCAGTCCAGCTCACCCTACATGAGAATATGGTTAGAAAAAGGAAGTACTTAGCCTCGCATCCGCGTACACAGGGTTTGAACGCCCACATAGCTAGACTAATCTCGTTAGAGATGATGCCCTACCGGTTAGTTGAAAGCGAAGCTTTCAAAGCCCTGATGGACTACGCTGTACCACGCTACGAGCTACCCAGTCGACACTTTTTTTCCAGAAAAGCCATCCCAGCCCTCCACCAGCATGTTAAAGAGCGCATCGTCCATGCACTCAGGCAATCTGTGAGCACAAAGGTGCACCTGACAACAGATGCATGGACCAGTGGGCACGGCGAGGGACGTTACGTGTCCATCACGGCACACTGGGTGAATGTTGTGGATGCAGGGTCCACAGGGGACAGCAAGTTTGGGACAGTTCTGCCTAGCCCACTGTCTAGGAAACAGTTGGCTGTAGCCGTTCGCACCCCCTCCTCCTCCTCCTCGTCCTCCTGCAGAAGCGAGAGCTCGTCCACAGACCGCAGTCGCACAACTACTCCATCCGCAGCTGCCACTGTTGCACACCAGGTCTCCCATTATGGGGCAGCTACTGGCAAACATCAGCAGGCTGTATTGGCTATGAAGTGTTTGGGCGACAACAGACACACCGCGGAAGTTCTGTCCGAGTTCTTGCAGAAAGAAACGCAGTCGTGGCTGGGCACTGTAGATCTTGAGGCAGGCAAGGTAGTGAGTGATAACGGAAGGAATTTCATGGCTGCCATCTCCCTTTCCCAACTGAAACACATTCCTTGCCTGGCTCACACCTTAAACCTGGTGGTGCAGTGCTTCCTGAAAAGTTATCCGGGGTTATCCGACCTGCTCCTCAAAGTGCGTGGACTTTGCTCACATATCCGCCGTTCGCCCGTACACTCCAGCCGTATGCAGACCTATCAGCGTTCTTTGAACCTTCCCCAGCATCGTCTAATCATAGACGTTGCAACAAGGTGGAACTCAACACTGCACATGCTTCAGAGACTGTGCGAACAGAGGCGGGCTGTTATGTTTTTGTGGGAGGATACACATACACGGGCAGGCAGTAGGATGGCAGACATGGAGTTGTCAGGTGTGCAGTGGTCGAAGATTCAAGACATGTGTCAAGTCCTTCAGTGTTTTGAGGAATGCACACGGCTGGTTAGTGCAGACAACGCCATAATAAGCATGAGCATCCCCCTAATGCGTCTGCTGATGCAAAGTTTGACGCACATAAAGGATCAGGCGTCTGCAGCTGAGGAAGAGGAAAGCCTTGATGACAGTCAGCCATTGTCTGGCCAGGGCAGTGTACAGGACGAGGTAGCGGGCGAAGAGGAGGAGGAGGACGAGGAGGATGATGGGGATGATTATATTTTTAATGAGGAAGCTTTTCCGGGGCCGCTGGAAATTGGTGGCGCGGCAAGGCCGGGTTCTGGTTTTTGGAGGGACACAAGTGACGTGGATTTGCCTGAAACTGCCCCTCAACCAAGCACAACCGCAGATTTGAGAACTGGAACTTTGGCCCACATGGCGGATTATGCCTTACGTATCCTCAAAAGGGACACACGCATTACTAAAATGATGAACGATGACGATTACTGGTTGGCCTGCCTCCTTGATCCTCGCTATAAAGGCAAATTGCAAAATATAATTCCACATGACAACTTGGAACTAATATTAGCAACCAAACAATCAACTCTTGTTGACCATTTGCTTCTG
The DNA here is from genome assembly GCF_032444005.1 of Ranitomeya imitator. Lineage (NCBI taxonomy): Eukaryota > Metazoa > Chordata > Amphibia > Anura > Dendrobatidae > Ranitomeya > Ranitomeya imitator. The sequence goes on from NC_091287.1 coordinate 484,977,741, forward strand.
GCATTCCCTGCACACAGCGCCTGTGATCGTTCTCACACGAGCTGCAGGGGCCAGCAGACCAGAGGTGTTAGAGGGGCAGAAATCAGAAGTGGCGTTGGCCAGAGGGGTTTTCTGACCAGGTTGTGGAGTGATTTTGCTATGACCGCAGACAGGACAGGTACTGCAGCATCAATTCAAAGTGACAGGAGACAACATTTGTCCAGTATGGTTACAAACTATTTTTCATCCCTTATCGACGTTCTCCCTCAACCGTCATTCCCATTTGATTACTGGGCATCCAAATTAGACACCTGGCCAGAATTGGCAGAATATGCATTGCAGGAGCTTGCTTGCCCGGCAGCTAGTGTCCTATCAGAAAGAGTATTCAGTGCTGCAGGTTCAATACTAACAGAAAAAAGGACTCATCTGGCTACCCAAAATGTAGATGATCTAACCTTCATTAAAATGAACCACAACTGGATTTCGAAATCTTTTGCCCCACCTTGCCCGGCTGACACCTAGCTTTCCTATGAAAAGGTCTTGCCTGTGGACTATTCTGAATGACTTTTCCAATCTCGTAATTTTCTGCACCTGATTGTCCAGCATATGACATGTTTACACCTCACTAAATGGCCAAACTCCCCACACGGGGCCGTGGTATCGCCACTTGGCGCCAGCACCCGTGAGAGTGCTGTTTGTCTGAAGAGGTGGGTGTGCCCGCTTTTGGTCGACGGCACTGCCACTGGGTCCCTCATAGTACAATAAAGTGTCTCTGGCGGTGGTGGTGCGCACCCAACGTCAGACACACCGTTGTAATATGAGGGGCCCTGGGCCTGTACCGCCGGCCACAAGACAGTTCCCCCCCCCCCAGCTCAAACAGTGCTCTACCACTTGCAAAATTATCTCTCACAGCTCCACCAATGTTTAGTCTATGCGCTGACATCCTTCAATGCCTGGCACTGACAATACCATTGTATTGACATTTTTGTTATGTTAGGCCTTCGAAGCCTGTCTGCGGTCCCTCCTTCCACTAGGCCTCCACTGACCATTGTACTGCTGCCCGTGTACCCCTGGAACCAATTATAAATTGCCAACAGCCCTATTTTTTTATGTTAGGCCTTCGAAGCCTGTCTGCGGTCCCTCCTTCCACTAGGCCTCCACTGACCATTGTTCTGCTGCCCTTGTACCACTGGAACCAATTTTAAATTGCCAACAGCCCTATTTTTTTATGTTAGGCCTTCGAAGCCTGTCTGCGGTCCCTCCTTCCACTAGGCCTCCACTGACCATTGTACTGCTGCCCGTGTACCCCTGGAACCAATTTTAAATTGCCAACAGCCCTATTTTGTTATGTTAGGCCTTCGAAGCCTGTCTGCGGTCCCTCCTTCCACTAAGCCTCCACTGACCAGACCACTGCTGCCCGTGTACCCCTGGAACCAATTTAAAATTGCCTACAGCCTTCTGTTATTATGTTAGGCCTTCGATGCCTGTCTGCGGTCCCTCCTTCCACTAGGCCTCCACTGACCACACCACTGCTGCCCGTGTACCCCTGGAACCAATTTAAAATTGCCTACAGCCAGCCCAATTTTTTTATTTTAGGCCTTCGATGCCTGTCTGCGGTCCGTTCTTTCTACTACTACTACACTGACCAGGCCACTGCTGCCCGTGTTCCGCTGGAACCAATTTAAAATTGCCTACAGCCATGTGTTATTGTGTTAGGCCTTCGATGCCTGTCTGCGGTCACTCCTTCCACTAGGCCTCCACTGACCTCACCACTGCTGCCCGTGTACCCCTGGAACCAATTTAAAATTGCCTACAGCCAGCCCAATTTTTTTTATTTTAGGCCTTCGATGCCTGTCTGCGGTCCGTTCTTTCTACTACTACTACACTGACCAGGCCACTGCTGCCCGTGTTCCCCTGGAACCAATTTAAAATTGCCTACAGCCATGTGTTATTATGTTAGGCCTTCGATGCCTGTTTGCAGTCACTCCTTCCACTAGGCCTCCACTGACCACACCACTGCTGCCCGTGTACCCACGGAACCAATTTAAAATTGCCTACAGCCATGTGTTATTGTGTTAGGCCTTCGATGCCTGTCTGCGGTCACTCCTTCCACTAGGCCTCCACTGACCTCACCACTGCTGCCCGTGTACCCCTGGAACCAATTTAAAATTGCCTACAGCCAGCCCAATTTTTTTATTTTAGGCCTTCGATGCCTGTCTGCGGTCCGTTCTTTCTACTACTACTACACTGACCAGGCCACTGCTGCCCGTGTTCCCCTGGAACCAATTTAAAATTGCCTACAGCCATGTGTTATTATGTTAGGCCTTCGATGCCTGTTTGCGGTCACTCCTTCCACTAGGCCTCCACTGACCACACCACTGCTGCCCGTGTACCCACAGAACCAATTTAAAATTGCCTACAGCCATGTGTTATTATGTTAGGCCTTCGATGCCTGTCTGCGGTCACTCCTTCCACTAGGCCTCCACTGACCACACCACTGCTGCCTGTGTACCCCTGGAACCAATTTAAAATTGCCTACAGCCAGCCCAATTTTTTTATTTTAGGCCTTCGATGCCTGTCTGCGGTCCGTTCTTTCTACTACTACTACACTGACCAGGCCACTGCTGCCCGTGTTCCCCTGGAACCAATTTAAAATTGCCTACAGCCATGTGTTATTATGTTAGGCCTTCGATGCCTGTTTGCGGTCAGTCCTTCCACTAGGCCTCCACTGACCACACCACTGCTGCCCGTGTACCCACGGAACCAATTTAAAATTGCCTACAGCCATGTGTTATTATGTTAGGCCTTCGATGCCTGTCTGCGGTCACTCCTTCCACTAGGCCTCCACTGACCACACCACTGCTGCCCGTGTACCCACAGAACCAATTTAAAATTGCCTACAGCCATGTGTTATTATGTTAGGCCTTCGATGCCTGTCTGCGGTCACTCCTTCCACTAGGCCTCCACTGACCACACCACTGCTGCCCGTGTACCCCTGGAACCAATTTAAAATTGCCTACAGCCAGCCCAATTTTTTTATTTTAGGCCTTCGATGCCTGTCTGCGGTCCGTTCTTTCTACTACTACTACACTGACCAGGCCACTGCTGCCCGTGTTCCCCTGGAACCAATTTAAAATTGCCTACAGCCATGTGTTATTATGTTAGGCCTTCGATGCCTGTTTGCGGTCAGTCCTTCCACTAGGCCTCCACTGACCACACCACTGCTGCCCGTGTACCCACGGAACCAATTTAAAATTGCCTACAGCCATGTGTTATTATGTTAGGCCTTCGATGCCTGTCTGCGGTCACTCCTTCCACTAGGCCTCCACTGACCACACCACTGCTGCCCGTGTACCCCTGGAACCAATTTAAAATTGCCTACAGCCAGCCCAATTTTTTTATTTTAGGCCTTCAATGCCTGTTTGCGGTCACTCCTTCCACTAGGCCTCCACTGACCCCACCACTGCTGCCCGTGTACCCACGGAACCAATTTAAAATTGCCTACAGCCATGTGTTATTATGTTAGGCCTTCGATGCCTGTCTGCGATCACTCCTTCCACTAGGCCTCCACTGACCACACCACTGCTGCCCGTGTACCCCTGGAACCAATTTAAAATTGCCTACAGCCAGCCCAATTTTTTTATTTTAGGCCTTCGATGCCTGTCTGCGGTCCGTTCTTTCTACTACTACTACACTGACCAGGCCACTGCTGCCCGTGTTCCCCTGGAACCAATTTAAAATTGCCAACAGCCATGTGTTATTATGTTAGGCCTTCGATGCCTGTCTGTGGTCACTCCTTCCACTAGGCCTCCATTGACCACACCACTGCTGCCCGTGTACCCCTGGAACCAATTTAAAATTACCTACAGCCATCTGTTATTATGTTAGGCCTTCGAAGCGTGTCTGCGGTCCTTCCTTCCAATAGTTCTCCACTGACCAGACCAATGCTGGCCGTGTACCCCTGGAACCCAGCTGAAAGTGCATGTAGCCTCCTTTTTTTCTTTGTTTTATATTTAGAAAGCCCAGATGAACTACGCTGTGCAACGGTTCAAGCTACCCAGTCGACATTTCTTTTGCGAGAAAAGCCATCCCAGCCCTCCACCGGCATGAAAAAGTCTGCATTGTCATAGCACTCAGGCAATCAAACAGTAGAAAGGTGCACCTGACAAGAGACGCATGGACCAGTAGGCATGTCCACAAAAAGTTACGTGTCCATTACGGCGCACTGGGTTAATGTGTTGGATGCATGGTCCACAGGGGACAGCCTACAAAGTCTGTCTGCAGTCCCTAATTCCAATTTTCCTCCGCTGACCACACCACTGCTGCCCGTGTACCCCTGGAACCAATTTTACAGTGTCTACAGCCTAATTTTGTTATGTTAGGCCTACTACGCCTGTCTGCGGTCCCTCCTTCCAATACTCGTCCACTGACCACACCACTGCTGCCCGTGGACCCCTGGAACCTATTTTTAATTGCATAGAGCATCCTTTTTTTAATAGTAGGCGTACAAAGTCTGTCTGCGGTCCACTATTGAAATTGTCCTCCACTGCCCAGAGCACTGCTGCTTGTGTACCCCTGTAACTTTTTTAAGCTGCAGTGAGCCACATTTTTGGTTTAAGTCCTACTACCTGTGTCTGTCTGCGCCACTCAATTCAGCTGTGTTCCTTTGAAAAAAGCTGAGCGTCAATAGTCTTGTTTTCAGCCTCTAGGAATTTTAAAACTGCATTGGGGGTACAACTTTGGTAGGGCCTACTAACGGTGTCTGCCTCCCCAAGGTGTGCCCCAGGTTTCCTCGCCATTGCTTCGATCTTAATGCTCTCGTTTAGTAGTTGTTGGAAACTACACTGCATTAGGCCTACAAATTGGGTATGGGGTGTAGAGAGATGGTGTGTTCCACTCCAAGGTGTTCCCCAGGTTTCCTCTCCATTGCTTCGATCTTCATGCTCTCGTTTAGTAGTTGTTGGAAACTACACTGCATTAGGCCTACAAATTGGGTATGGGGTGTAGAGAGATGGTGTGTTCCACTCCAAGGTGTTCTCCAGGTTGCCTTTCCTGAGCTTCGATCTTCTGGCTCTCGTTTAGTAGTTGTTGGAAACTACGCTGCATTAGGCCTACAAATTGGGTATGGGGTGTAGAGAGATGGTGTGTTCCACTCCAAGGTGTTCCCCAGGTTTCGTCCACATTGCTTCGGTCTTCCGACTCTCGTTTAGTAGTTGTAGAAAACTACACTGCATTAGGCCTACAAATTGGGTATGGGGTGTAGAGAGATGGTGTGTTCCACTCCAAGGTGTTCCCCAGGTTTCCTCGCCAATGCTTCGATCTTCATGCTCTCGTTTAGTAGTTGTTGGAAACTACACTGCATTAGGCCTACAAATTGGGTATGGGGTGTAGAGAGATGGTGTGTTCCACTCCAAGGTGTTCCCCAGGTTTCCTCTCCATTGCTTCGATCTTCTGGCTCTCGTTTAGTAGTTGTTGGAAACTACACTGCATTAGGCCTACAAATTGGGTATAGGGTGTAGAGAGATGGTGTGTTCTACTCCAAGGTGTTCCCCAGGTTTCGTCCACATTGCTTCGGTCTTCCGACTCTCGTTTAGTAGTTGTAGAAAACTACACTGCATTAGGCCTACAAATTGGGTATGGGGTGTAGAGAGATGGTGTGTTCCACTCCAAGGTGTTCTCCAGGTTGCCTTTCCTGAGCTTCGATCTTCCGGCTCTCGTTTAGTAGTTGTTGGAAACTACGCTGCATTAGGCCTACAAATTGGGTATGGGGTGTAGAGAGATGGTGTGTTCCACTCCAAGGTGTTCCCCAGGTTTCCTCGCCAATGCTTCGATCTTCATGCTCTTGTTTAGTAGTTGTTGGAAACTACACTGCATTAGGCCTACAAATTGGGTATGGGGTGTAGAGAGATGGTGTGTTCCACTCCAAGGTGTTCTCCAGGTTGCCTTTCCTGAGCTTCGATCTTCCGGCTCTCGTTTAGTAGTTGTTGGAAACTACACTGCATTAGGCCTACAAATTGGGTATGGGGTGTAGAGAGATGGTGTGTTCCACTCCAAGGTGTTCCTCAGGTTTCCTCTCCATTGCTTCGATCTTCATGCTCTCGTTTAGTAGTTGTTGGAAACTACACTGCATTAGGCCTACAAATTGGGTATGGGGTGTAGAGAGATGGTGTGTTCCACTCCAAGGTGTTCCCCAGGTTTCGTCCACATTGCTTCGGTCTTCCGACTCTCGTTTAGTAGTTGTAGAAAACTACACTGCATTAGGCCTACAAATTGGGTATGGGGTGTAGAGAGACGGTGTGTTACACTCCAAGGTGTTCCCCAGGTTTCGTCCACATTGCTTCGATCTTCCGACTCTCGTTTAGTAGTTGTTGGAAACTACACTGCATTAGGCCTACAAATTGGGTATGGGGTGTAGAGAGACGGTGTGTTACACTCCAAGGTGTTCCCCAGGTTTCCTCTCCATTGCTTCGATCTTCTGGCTCTCGTTTAGTAGTTGTTGGAAACTACACTGCATTTGGCCTACAAATTGGGTATGGGGTGTAGAGAGATGGTGTGTTCCACTCCAAGGTGTTCCCCAGGTTTCCTCTCCATTGCTTCGATCTTCATGCTCTCGTTTAGTAGTTGTTGGAAACTAAGCTGCATTAGGCCTACAAATTGGGTATGGGGTGTAGAGAGATGTTGTGTTCCACTCCAAGGTGTTCTCCAGGTTGCCTTTCCTGAGCTTCGATCTTCTGGCTCTCGTTTAGTAGTTGTTGGAAACTACGCTGCATTAGGCCTACAAATTGGGTATGGGGTGTAGAGAGATGGTGTGTTCCACTCCAAGGTGTTCCCCAGGTTTCGTCCACATTGCTTCGGTCTTCCGACTCTCGTTTAGTAGTTGTAGAAAACTACACTGCATTAGGCCTACAAATTGGGTATGGGGTGTAGAGAGATGGTGTGTTCCACTCCAAGGTGTTCTCCAGGTTGCCTTTTCTGAGCTTCGATCTTCCGGCTCTCGTTTAGTAGTTGTTGAAAACTACACTGCATTAGGCCTACAAATTGGGTATGGGGTGTAGAGAGATGGTGTATTACACTCCAAGGTGTTCTCCAGGTTGCCTTTCCTGAACTTCTATCTTCAGGCTCTCATTAAATTGTGGTTAAATGGAAACACTGCATTTGGCGTACTAGTTGGTTTGGGGCCTACTATCGGTGTCTGCCACTCCTTGCTGTTCTCCTGGTTTCCTGTCCTGAAATTCCATTTTCAGGCTCTCGTTAAGTAGTTGTTAATGTTAGACTGCATTTGGCCTACTAGTTGGGTTGAGGCCTACTATCGGTGTCTGCCACTCCTTCCTGTTCTCCTCCACTGAACAAAGCTGTGCCGCCTGTTTACTACGGTTGCCAATTTTGAACTACATTTCGACTACTTACTGATTTGGGCCTACTCTCTGTGTCAGCCTCTCATTCCAGTTGTCCTCCACTGCAATGCCCCCTGGTTAGTCCTGTGTTACCAATTTTGAACTGCATTTAGCCAACTTTATTCTTTGGGCCTATATCTGTGTTTCCTCCTCATCCTGCCCATTGCCCAGCCAGTGATAGATGAGTCTGCTGGTACATTGACCCATAACGCAAAATTCCCCGTGCACGCTACACAGCAAGATTGTGACCCTGCTGAAAGTCAGGTTCCTCTTCCCGCATACCATACCACCTTACACGGGGACAAAGAGGAAGGTGCAGATGAAAGTGCAGGTTCCTTCATCAGGTGGGGGGAGGAATACTAGTTGGCGACGTCACTGGCACAGGGCCTCTCATAGTACGCAAAAGTGTTGCTGCCGGTGGGAGGCGCCCCCGCCGTGCAAACACACCGCTGTACTTTGAGGGGCCCTGTGCCAGTGCCAATGCCAACGAGTGGGCCCCCCCTGCTTGCTCAGGATCACAGCACTTGCAAAGTTGAAATACTTACCTCTCCCTGCTCCACTGCCGTGACGTGGTCCAGATTTACTGGGCCCACTAATTACTTGAACCAGCCCTACCCCCCACAACTTTAGCCAAATGACCCCCAATTTCAAATGCCTTCCAATTATTATAAGGTAAATTACGATTGACAAGCTTCTGTAACAAGAATGGATGTTTTTGCCATTAAAATGGGCAGTGTAGGTGTTTTCCTGGCCTCCACTCACTGCCGACTATGCTCCCCCATTGACTTGCATTGGGTTTCGTGTTTCGGGCGATACCCGACTTTTCGCCATAATCGGCCGATTCCACTCGACTCGACTTCTAAGATAGTCGGGTTTCGCGAAACACGACTCGACTCTAAAAAGGTCAAGGTCGCTCAACCCTACTCAACACTAATAAACAACGAACAGGTAAACCACATACTCCCGTGTGAAGTTGGGCAGCTCTACTAGTGACATATAAATTTGTTTTATAAAACAGGTCACTTTCTGGTGACACATCCACTTTATAAAATAATTGCTCTCTGCAGAGCTGTTGCAAAAAGTCTGGTACTGACCCAGTGATCTGAAAGGGGCATTCAGAATTCCATGTGTTGGTTGCCAGAACAAGTCTGAGCAGATGTTTTCAACACAAATATTTCCAAAACATATTTTTTGTTATTCATCTGACGTTATTCAGTTTATGCCTGGTGTTGGCATAAATTGCACTAAGCTTTGCCACATATGACAAGCTCCTTTTGACTCATTTACTAAAGATGAGCAATTTAATTTGAAACAACAACAACTTGTTTAGAATTTACACAAATTCACAAATTTTGGAGTATCTGAATTTTTGTGAATTTGATTTGTGTAACTCTAGAAAAATAACCACCAGCTGGTCAGCATTTTGCTGGATTCATATGGGCCAAAAATAGTCACCTAGCTCCTCTCTCCATCTCTGTTACCACAGCTTGCCGTTGTTTCTCCCCTTGCTTCCTGGGCCTTTTCTTTTCTCTTTACTGGTGCTTCTACAGTCATCTTGGCCTTGACATGCATTCTGATGACCTGATATCATGAAGCACATCAAGGTGTTTCCAGTGCCAGAAGCGCCAAAGAGTGAAGAGGAGACCACATCAGAGTTAAATGGGGGCCCTGGCAGTCAGTAGAGAATCGGTGGTGAGCTGTATAGACAAAGGAGGGGCTAGGTGATTATGACTTTTTATCGTGTTTAAACCCCCTTGTCTCATCGGCTCATTATATTCTGCGGTCTTGAAACCTCAGAGCATAATAAACATCTTGAATTGACATCAATCTGGGATTATTCAACTCACAATACATTCAATGCAAATTGAATTTTCCGACCAATTTTAAATGAATATGGCAAATTCAAATTTTGGCAAATTCACTTATCTCTATCATTTAATAAGGGCAAAGATTGAAACAGGTATAAATGTACAGCTGCTCAGAAAGGTGTGTAAAGAAATCTAAATGCAAACCATTCCAAATGCATGTGCACCTTTTACTGCTTTATATGTTTTTCTCATTAATTGCCCTCCTAAACTTCATTGATGCAAAACATGCTATTATAAATAATTATGATTACGATCCAATCTCTTTTACTAAGCTGTTTTTATTTTATGATTGTACATTCATATATATTATAGATGAGAGGATCATTTGAAATTCAAATTCAATGACCTTGCCAAATTTTCCCGGAAAAATGAAAAAAAATGATTTAGCGTAGAATACATTTGCCAAGAGAGAAAGAGAGATTTTGGTTCAATATGATCTGTATCATCCACTTACCCAGTGAGTCTGGATATGTAATCCAATTCTGCAGCATAAACTGCCAGATTTTCATCCGGCAGTGCTCCACTAAGACCCGCAGTTCTCTGATAATTCAGATACTGGCCACCACTTTTAAAAGTATGATAAACTGGGCCTTGAACTTTGACCATGCGATGTCATAGTTGCAGGGTATTATAGGGAAGCCAAACAGTCACACAAAATATCATTAACCCACACTCTGATGCTTCAACAGTGCTGGAAATGATAAATGGTGCGGGGCAAGTATGTTTTTTGTTGCAATCCTCGTGAATCGAATCACAAAATATTCATATTTCATGAAATTTGGCTTACACTCAATCCTTCTAATTTATACATACAGTGGGAGAAATAACTATTCAGCACATCACCAATTTTCCAAGCAAATATATTTCTAAAGGTGCTATTGTTATGAAATTACAATCCATCCAATTCACACAGGCAAAGAAATTAAGCCATAATTTAAGTTATGTGTAATAATGAGAAATGACTCAGGGGAAAAGTATTGATCACATGAAGAAAGAGAGATGCAAAACGCCACGGAAAGTCATGACAGCAGCTGAAATCTATCAGTAATTACACAGTAACCCTGCCACTTAGTGAAAAATAATATCAGCTGGTTCAACTGATGCCTATAAAATGTGTCTTAATACCATTGCCACACAAAAAACAGCTCATTGGTTTTATCCATCATGAGTTGTCTTAAGACATTCACAACCTTATTGTTGCAAATCACACTGATGGCATTGAGAAGAATGTGTAATCTACTGTAAGTTCCAGTGAGCACTGTTGCGACCATAAACTGAAAGTTGAAAGAATATAATTTTACCATAGATCTGCTAAGACCAGGAGCTCCCCACAAGATTTCAGATAGAGGAGTTACAATAGTTATCAGAAGAGTTGTCCAAGAGCAAAGGACCACCTGTGGAGAGCTACAGAAAGATCTGAAATCAGCAGGTATAATTTGTTTAAAAAAAACCAATAAGTAATGCACTCATAATCCATGACCTGTATGCACACTCACCATGCAAGACTCCATAGCTGAACAAAAAGCATGTTCAAGCGAATGTAAGTTTGCTCAGCAACATTTATACAAGCTCTTGAAATACTGGGAGAAAATAGTCTAGTCTGATGGGACCAATGTTAAACTCTTTGGATTCCATAATATCCAAAAGAATCCAAAAGACACTGCATTTCACCCTAAAAACACCATACCAATAGTGAAGTTTGGAGGTGGAATATCATGGTGTGAGTCTGTTCTTCAGCATACTGCACTGGCAAACATGATAATTACAAGAGGGATGAATGGACTAATGTACTGATACATTCTTGATAAAAATCTGCTGCCATATACCAGGATGATGAAAATGAAACAAGAGTGGACAATTCAGCAAGACAATGATCCCAAACACACAGCCAAGGCATTGGTTTCAGAGGAAAAAAAGCTTCTAGAATGGTCTTCCCAATCACCTGACCTGAATCCGATAGAAAATTTGTGGATAGAACTAAAGCTCAGTGTTCATTGAAGTAGCCCAAGAGACCTTCAGGATTTGAAGAGTAATTGTGTGGTAGAATGCGCCAAAATCACACCAGAGCAATGTATGTGACTAGTTTCTCCATAGAGAAGGCGTCATAATTACCAACACAGGATTTTGTACAAAGTATTAAATAAATTACATTAAGTACAGTAAACGTTCAATACATTTTCTCTATGTCATTTCTCATTATTAAACATACAGTAATTAATGAACACCTATGGTTTGATTTCTTTGCCTGTGTGAATTCGATGGGTTGTTAGTGACATCTGGCACTATACAGTGCTCAGCATAAATGAGTACACTCCATTTATACAGTAAGATTTTAATCAATATCTCACGAAACATAAACAATTTCAAAAACTTTGACAACACTGGGTTTCATAGAACATATGCAAAAAAAAGGGGGATATGACATGGTTTACTGTATGTAAACCATGTCTCATATCATGTCGGGTTTAGGCAGGAGAAATGAAAAGCCGGCAATTGAATTACCGGCTTTTCTGCTATATCGCGCTGAAGTAAATATAAAAATATATAGATTTCCCATTGACTTGCATTGGGTTTCGTGTTTCGGCCAATCCCCCGACCCCAACTTTTCAAGAAGATCGGCCGATTTCACTCAACTCAACTTTTGAGAAAGTCGGGTTTCGCGAAACCGACTCGACCTGAAAAAAGGAAAAGTCGCTCAACCTTAATGGTAAGTATGGTTAAATGAAGAATATTAAAGTACTTTTTTCCTAATGCGTTTCCTAATGTGTGTGTTAGGAAGCGCCATTACAGATGCGCCATTTCTTGGGTGGCTGCGGACTGGTATTTGTAGCCGTGGCCAATATCCATGGCTCCTCTCTAGGCTATGAATATCAGCCCGCAGCTGTCTGCGTAGCCTTTCTGGCTATAAAATATAGGGGGACCCAATGTCATTTTTTGGGGGGGTCCCCCTATTTTAATAGCAAGTAATGGCGGGAGCCCATGCCGTTTTTTCTTTTATTAATTAAATGCTCATTAAGGCCTCTTTCACACTTGCGTCGGTACGGGTCCATTGCTATGCGTCGGACCAACATACCGACGCACGTTGTAAAATTTGTGCACGACGTGAGCAGCAGATGCAGTTTTTCAACGCATCCGCTGCCCATTCTGAAGTCCGGGGAGGATGGTGCGGAATTTTGGCCGTGCATGCGTGGTAGAAAATGGCGGATGCGATGGCCAAAAAACGTTAACTTGAACGTTTTTTTGTGCCAACAGTCTGCCAAAACATGACGGATCCGTTGCACGACAGACACGACGTGTGGCCATCCATCGCGATCCATCCCTAATACAAGTCTATGGGTAAAAAACGCATCCTGCGAGCACATTTGCAGGATCCGTTTTTTCCCAAAATGACGGATTGCGACAGATTGCTAAAAACGCAAGTGTGAAAGTAGTCTTAGAAACATCAGCCTTTCTATTATATATCTATGGATATATCTATCTATAGATATATTTATAGATAGATACTGTATATCTATAGATACATAGATGTATCTATCCATATATCTGGCTGCTTTCACACATCAGGTTTTTGCCATCAGGCACAATCCGGCGGAAAATGGATCTGGCGGAAAAAAATGGATCAGGCGGAAAAAAATGGATCCTGCGGGAAAAAACAGATCTGGTGGAAAAAAACGGATCCGGCGGAAAAAAACAGATCTGGTGGAAAAAAGGGATCCGGCGGAAAAAAAACATCCGTTTTTTTCAAAACTTGCCGGATTGTGCCTGACCGCAAAAACCTGATGTGTGAAAGCAGCCAGATATATGGATAGATATATCTATGTATCATGTTTTGGTGGACCGTCGGCACGAAAAAAACATTCAAGTGAATGTTTTTTGTCCTTCGCGTCCGCCATTTTTTACCACACATGCGTGGCTGAAACTCCGCCCCCTGCTCCCCAGACTTCAGAATGGGCAGCAGATGCATTGAAAAACTGCATCCGCTGCCCACATTGTGCATAAATTTCACAACGTGCGTCGGTACGTCGGCCCGATGCATAGCGACGGACACGTATCGACGCAAGTGTGAAAGAGGCCTTAATGAGTGTTGAATTTTAAAAAAAGCGGAAAAAACCGGCATGGGCTCCTGCGCAATTTTCTGCGCCAGAGGGGGAAAGCTGACGGCCGGGGGCCAATATTTGTAGCCTGCTATGAATATCAGCCCGCAGCTGTCTGCGTAGCCTTTACTGGCTATTAAAATAGGGGGACCCCCCAAAAATGACGTGGGGTCCTCCTATATTTTATAGCCAGAAAGGCTACGCAGACAGCTGCGGGCTGATATTCATAGCTAGAGAGGGGCCATGGATATTGGCCCCCCGGCTACAAATACCAGTCCTCAGTCGCCCCAGAAATGGCACATCTGTAAGATGGGCCAATTCCGGCACTTAGCCCCTCTCTTCCCACTCCCGTGTAGTGGTGGGATATGGGGTTATATGGGGTTAATGTCACCTTGCTATTGTAAGATAACATTAAGCCGGGTTAATAACGGAGAGGCGTCAATAAAACGCCTATCCATTATTAATCCAACAGTAATAAAGGGTTAATAAAACACGCACACATTAGGAAAAAAGTATTTTCATATTCTTCATTTAACCATATTTACCATACTTCATCGCCTGCAAAATCGTAAAATAATAAACCGTATACTACCTGTCCGCCGTAGTCCAATTAATAACGAGTGTCCCACGACGATCTCCCCTATAGAACAGTGACATCGGGTAATGTCACTGCTCTATAGGAACCTCAGTGACACACTGACAGGAGACAATGGCTCCTGCAGTGCATCACTGAGGTTAATATAGTTCAAAGTCTCACTTTATGGCAATTGCTGAAAATTTCTCACACAGCAATGCGAAAAGTGAGACTAGGGACTATTTTTTTACAGCGGCGGAGGAATACAGTGCAGAAGGATACCTTCCTCCCGTCATTGGATTCCTGGAGCCCCTGGAGAGCGGCCGCATCAGCTGATGCTGCCGTTCTCCACGGGAGATCGTCGTGGATTTCTGCGGATCAAGGAGTATATTGGTTGTTTGTTATTTTCATATTTTTTACAGATGACACTGGCTTCGGGGAACAAAGTGACAAGTGATGGTGAGTATGTACTCTATGTTATATGCACTGTATGTCTATATGTATGTATTGTATGTAATGCATGAATGTACTATATGTAGTATGTATGTAGTATGTATGTAGTATGTATGTAGTATGTATGTAGTATGTATGTAGTTTGTATGTAGTATGTAGTATGTATGTAGTATGTATGTATGTAGTATGCATGTAGTATGCATGTAGTATGCATGTAGCATGTATATAGTATGTATGTAGTATATAGTATGTATGTAGTATGTATGTATGTAGTATGTATATAGTATATGTGTAGTATGTATGTAGTATTTAGTAAGTATGTAGTATGTATCTACAGTCATGGCCAAAAGTATTCACACCCCTGCAATTCTGTCAGATAATACTCAGTTTCTTCCTGAAAATGATTGCAAACACAAATTATTTGGTATTATTGTCTTCATTTAATTTGTCTTAAATGAAAAAACACAAAAAGAATTGTCCTAAAGCCAAATTGGATATAATTTCACACCAAACATAAAAAAGGGAGTGGACAAAAGTATTCACACTGTTCGAAAAATCATGTGAAGCTTCTCTAATTTGTGTAATAAACAGCACCTGTAACTTACCTGTGGCACCTAACAGGTGTTGGCAATAACTAAATCACACTTGCAGCCAGTTGACATGGATTAAAGTTGACTCAACCGCTGTCCTGTGTCCTTGTGTGTACCACATTGAGCATGGAGAAAAGAAAGAAGACCAAAGAACTGTCTGAGGACTTGAGAAACCAAATTGTGAGGAAGCATGAGCAATCTCAAGGCTACAAGTCCATCTCCAAAGACCTGAATGTTCCTGTGTCTACCATGCGCAGTGTCATCAAGAAGTTTAAAGCCCATGGCACCGTGGCTAACCTCCCTAGATGTGGACGGAAAAGAAAAATTGACAAGAGATTTCAACGCAAGATTGTGCGGATGTTGGATGAAGAACCCTGACTAACATCCAAACAAGTTCAAGCTGTCCTGCAGTCCCAGGGTACAACAGTGTCAACCCGTACTATCCGTCGGCATCTGAATGAAAAGGGATTGTATGGTAGGAGACCCAGGAAGACCCCACTTCTTACCCCGAGACATAAAAAAGCCAGGCTGGAGTTTGCCAAAACTTACCTGAAAAAGCCTAAAATATTTTGGAAGAATGTTCTCTGGTCAGATGAGACAAAAGTAGAGCTTTCTGGGCAAAGGCATCAACAGAGTTTACAGGAGAAAAAAAGAGGCATTCAAAGAAAAGAACACGGTCCCTACAGTCAAACATGGCGGAGGTTCCCTGATATTATTGGGTTGCTTTGCTGCCTCTGGCACTGGACTGCTTGACCGTGTGCATGGCATTATGAAGTCTGAAGACTACCAACAAATTTTGCAGCATAATGTAGGGCCCAGTGTGAGAAAGCTGGGTCTCCCTCAGAGGTCATGGGTCTTCCAGCAGGAAAATGACCCAAACACACACTTCAAAAAGCACTAGAAAATGGTTTGAGAGAAAGCACTGGAGACTTCTAAGGTGGCCAGCAATGAGTCCAGACCTGAATCCCATAAAACACCTGTGGAGAGATCTAAAAATGGCAGTTTGGAGAAGGCACCCTTCAAATATCAGGGACCTAGAGCAGTTTGCCAAAGAAGAATGGTCTAAAATTCCAGCAGAGCATTGTAAGAAACTCATTGATGGTTACCGGAAGCGGTTGGTCGCAGTTATTTTGACTAAAGTTTGTGCAACCAAGTATTAGGCTGAGGGTGCCAATAATTTTGTCTGGCCCATTTTGGGAGTTTTGTGTGAAATGATCAATGTTTTGCTTTTTGCTTCATTCTCTTTTGTATTTTTTCATTTAAGACAAATTAAATTAAGATAATAATACCAAATAATTTGTGTTTGCAATCATTTTCAGGAAGAAAATGAGTATTATCTGACAGAATTGCAGGGGTGTGAATACTTTTGGCCATGACTGTATGTGGTATGTAGCGTGTATGTAGTATGTATGTATGTTGTATGTAGTATGTATGTTGTATACAGTATGTAGTATGTATGTAGTATGCAGAATATATGTAGTATGTAGTATGTATGTAGTATGTATGTATGTAGTATGTATGTTGTATGTATGCATGTAGTATGTAGTATGTATGTATGTAGTATATAGTATGTATGTAGTATGTATGTATGTAGTATGTATATAGTATGTGTAGTATGTATGTAGTATTTAGTATGTATGTAGTATGTACAGTGGGGCAAAAAAGTATTTAGTCAGTCAGCAATAGTGCAAGTTCCACCACTTAAAAAGATGAGAGGCGTCTGTAATTTACATCATAGGTAGACCTCAACTATGGGAGACAAACTGAGAAAAAAAAATCCAGAAAATCACATTGTCTGTTTTTTTAACATTTTATTTGCATATTATGGTGGAAAATAAGTATTTGGTCAGAAACAAACAATCAAGATTTCTGGCTCTCACAGACCTGTAACTTCTTCTTTAAGAGTCTCCTCTTTCCTCCACTCATTACCTGTAGTAATGGCACCTGTTTAAACTTGTTATCAGTACAAAAAGACACCTGTGCACACCCTCAAACAGTCTGACTCCAAACTCCACTATGGTGAAGACCAAAGAGCTGTCAAAGGACACCAGAAACAAAATTGTAGCCCTGCACCAGGCTGGGAAGACTGAATCTGCAATAGCCAACCAGCTTGGAGTGAAGAAATCAACAGTGGGAGCAATAATTAGAAAATGGAAGACATACAAGACCACTGATAATCTCCCTCGATCTGGGGCTCCACGCAAAATCCCACCCCGTGGGGTCAGAATGATCACAAGAACGGTGAGCAAAAATCCCAGAAACACGCGGGGGGACCTAGTGAATGAACTGCAGAGAGCTGGGACCAATTTAACAAGGCCTACCATAAGTAACACACTACGCCACCATGGACTCAGATCCTGCAGTGCCAGACGTGTCCCACTGCTTAAGCCAGTACATGTCCGGGCCCGTCTGAAGTTTGCTAGAGAGCATTTGGATGATCCAGAGGAGTTTTGGGAGAATGTCCTATGGTCTGATGAAACCAAACTGGAACTGTTTGGTAGAAACACATCTTGTCGTGTTTGGAGGAAAAAGAATACTGAGTTGCATCCATCAAACACCATACCTACTGTAAAGCATGGTGGTGGAAACATCATGCTTTGGGGCTGTTTCTCTGCAAAGGGGTCAGGAGACTCAGGACGACTGATCCGGGTACATGAAAGAATGAATGGGGCCATGTATTGTGAGATTTTGAGTGCAAACCTCCTTCCATCAGCAAGGGCAATGAAGATGAAACGTGGCTGGGTCTTTCAACATGACAATGATCCAAAGCACACCGCCAGGGCAACGAAGGAGTGGCTTCGTAAGAAGCATTTAAAGATCCTGGAGTAGCCTAGCCAGTCTCCAGATCTCAACCCTATAGAAAACCTTTGGAGGGAGTTGAAAGTCCGTGTTGCCAAGCGAAAAGCCAAAAACATCACTGCTCTAGAGGAGATCTGCATGGAGGAATGGGCCAACATACCAACAACAGTGTGTGGCAACCTTGTGAAGACTTACAGAAAACGTTTGACCTCTGTCATTGCCAACAAAGGATATATTACAAAGTATTGAGATGAAATTTTGTTTCTGCCCAAATACTTATTTTCCACCATAATATGCAAATAAAATGTTAAAAAAACAGACAATGTGATTTTCTGGATTTTTTTTTCTCAGTTTGTCTCCCATAGTTGAGGTCTACCTATGATGTAAATTACAGACGCCTCTCATCTTTTTAAGTGGTGGAACTTGCACTATTGCTGACTGACTAAATACTTTTTTGCCCCACTGTATATATGTAGTATGTAGTATGTATGTAGTATTTATGTATGTTGTATGTAGTATGTATGTTGTATGTAGTATGTAGTATGTATGTAGTATGCAGTGTTGTGAATTCTGTGGCTGAGTTCACTTCTGTGGTCACAAGTGGTATTGCAGTCTCTGGGCTTCCTCCCTCAGGTGTTTTGGTGAGCTCGTTGGCTGCCTTGCTATTTAGCTCCACCTGAGTCTGTCTTCCTTGCTCCTTGTCAATGTTCCAGTGTTGGATCTGAGCTACTGCATCTTTCCTTGGGCCTGCTGTTCTGCTAGATAAGTGCTTCTAGTTTGTTTTCTGTTTTTTTCTGTCCAGCTTGCTATTATCTTTTGCTGGAAGCTCTGAGAAGCAAAGGGGTGCACCGCCGTGCTGTTAGTTCGGCACGGTGGGTCTTTTTGCCCCTTTGCGTGGTTTTCGTTTTAGGGTTTTTTGTAGACTGCATAGTTCTCTTTGCTATCCTCGCTCTGTCTAGAATATCGGGCCTCACTTTGCTGAATCTATTTCATTCCTACGTTTGTCTTTTCATCTTGCTAACAGTCATTATATGTGGGGGGCTGCCTATTCCTTTGGGGTATTTCTCTGAGGTAAGTCAGGCTTGTATTTCTATCTTCAGGCTAGTCAGCTCCTCAGGCAGTGCCGAGTTGCATAGGTAGTGATAGGCGCAATCCACTGCTGCTTATAGTTGTGTGAGGATAGATCAGGTACTGCAGTCTACAGAGATTCCACGTCTCAAAGCTCGTCCTATTGTTTTTGGTTATTGCCAGATCTCTGTATGTGCGCTGATTACTGCACGCTGTGTTGCCTGATTGCCAGCCATAACAGTACAAGGAGCCCCACCAATGATTCCCAATAGAGGGAAAAAAGAAATCCTGACATCATTTTTTTTTCTTAGCTCTGTCTTCAGTCTTTTTTTTCCCCTAGACATTAGAGTGCTTCAGGACACAGCTGTGGACATGGATATTCAGGCTCTGTGCTCCTCAATGGATAATCTCGTTGTAAATGTACAAAAGATTCAAGATACTATTGATCAGAAATCGATGCTAGAACCAAGAATTCCGATTCCTGATTTGTTTTTTGGTGACAGAACTAAGTTCCTGAGCTTCAGAAATAATTGTAAGCTATTTTTGGCCTTGAAACCTCATTCTTCTGGTAATCCTATTCAACAGGTTTTGATTATTATTTCTTTTTTGCGCGGCGACCCACAGGACTGGGCGTTTTCTCTTGCACCAGGAGATTCTGCATTGAGTAATGTTGATGCATTTTTCCAGGCGCTGGGATTGCTTTACGATGAGCCTAATTCAGTGGATCAGGCTGAGAAAAATCTGCTGGCTTTATGCCAGGGTCAGGATGATGTAGAAGTATATTGTCAGAAATTTAGGAAGTGGTCAGTACTTACTCTGTGGAATGAATCTGCACTAGCGGCTTTGTTCAGAAAGGGTCTCTCTGAAGCTCTTAAGGATGTAATGGTGGGATTTCCTATGCCTGCTGGTTTGAATGAGTCTATGTCCTTGGCCATTCAGATCGGTCGTCGCTTGCACGAGCGTAAATCTGTGCACCATCTGGCGGTATTGTCTGAGAGTAAACCTGAGCCTATGCAGTGCGACAGGACTATGACTAAAGTAGAACGGCAAGAACACAGACGTCTGAACAGACTGTGTTTCTATTGTGGTGATTCTACTCATGCTATTTCTAATTGTCCTAAACGCACTAGGCGGTTCGATAGCTCTGCCGTTATTGGTACTGTACAGTCCAAATTCCTTTTGTCCATTACCTTAATGTGCTCTTTGTCATCGTATTCTGTCATGGCGTTTGTGGATTCAGGCGCTGCCCTGAATCTGATGGATTTGGATTATGCTAAACGTTGTGGATTTTTCTTGGAGCCTTTGCGGTGTCCTATTCCGTTGAGAGGAATTGATGCTACACCTTTGGCCAAGAATAAGCCTCAGTACTGGGCCCAGCTGACCATGTGCATGGCTCCTGCACATCAGGAAGTTATTCGCTTTCTGGTACTGCATAATTTGCATGATGTGGTCGTGTTGGGGTTGCCATGGCTACAAACCCATAATCCAGTATTGGATTGGAACTCTATGTCGGTAACCAGCTGGGGTTGTCAGGGAGTACATGGTGATGTTCCATTTTTGTCTATTTCGTCATCCATTCCTTCTGACATCCCAGAGTTCTTGTCGGACTTTCAGGATGTATTTGAAGAGTCCAAGTCTGATGCTCTACCTCCGCATAGGAATTGTGATTGTGCTATCGATTTGATTCCTGGTAGTAAATTCCCTAAGGGTCGTTTATTTAATTTGTCCGTACCTGAACACACCGCTATGCGCAGTTATGTGAAGGAGTCCCTGGAGAAGGGACATATTCGCCCATCGTCGTCACCATTGGGAGCAGGGTTCTTTTTTGTAGCCAAGAAGGATGGTTCGCTAAGACCGTGTATTGATTACCGCCTTCTTAATAAGATCACTGTTAAGTTTCAGTATCCCTTGCCATTGATTTCTGACTTGTTTGCTCGGATTAAGGGGGCTAGTTGGTTTACTAAGATTGATCTTCGTGGTGCGTATAATCTGGTGAGAATCAGGCAGGGAGATGAATGGAAAACGGCATTTAATACGCCCGAGGGTCATTTTGAGTATCTGGTGATGCCGTTCGGACTTGCCAATGCTCCATCTGTTTTTCAGTCTTTTATGCATGACATTTTCCGTGAGTATCTGGATAAATTCTTGATTGTTTACTTGGATGACATTTTGATCTTCTCAGATGATTGGGAGTCTCATGTGAAGCAAGTCAGAATGGTTTTCCAGGTACTGCGTGCTAATTCCTTGTTCGTGAAGGGATCAAAGTGTCTCTTCGGTGTGCAGAAAGTTTCATTTTTGGGGTTCATCTTTTCCCCTTCTACTATCGAGATGGATCCGGTTAAGGTTCAGGCCATCCAGGATTGGACTCAGCCGACATCTCTAAAAAGTCTGCAGAAATTCCTGGGCTTTGCTAATTTTTATCGTCGCTTGATCTGTAATTTTTCTAGCATTGCCAGACCATTGACCGATTTGACCAAGAAGGGTGCTGATTTGGTTAATTGGTCTTCTGCTGCCGTGGAAGCTTTTCAGGAGTTGAAGCGTCGTTTTTGCTGTGCCCCTGTGTTGTGTCAACCTGATGTTTCTCTTCCGTTCCAGGTCGAGGTTGATGCTTCTGAGATTGGTGCAGGGGCGGTTTTGTCACAGAGAGGTTCTGGTTGCTCAGTGTTCAAACCATGTGCTTTCTTTTCCAGGAAATTTTCTGCTGCTGAGCGTAATTATGATGTGGGCAACCGAGAGTTGCTGGCCATGAAGTGGGCATTCGAGGAGTGGCGTCATTGGCTTGAGGGTGCTAAGCATCGCATGATGGTTTTGACTGATCATAAGAACCTTACTTATCTTGAGTCTGCCAAGCGCTTGAATCCTAGACAGGCCCGTTGGTCGTTATTTTTTGCTCGTTTTGATTTTGTGATTTCATACCTTCCGGGCTCTAAAAATGTGAAGGCGGATGCTCTGTCTAGGAGTTTTGTGCCCGACTCTCCGGGGTTATCTGAGCCGGCGAGTATCCTCAAGGAAGGAGTCATTGTGTCTGCCATCTCCCCTGATTTGCGGAGAGTGTTGCAGAAATTTCAGGCTAATAAACCTGATCGTTGTCCGGCCGAGAAACTGTTCGTCCCTGATAGGTGGACTAGTAAAGTTATCTCTGAACTTCATTGTTCGGTGCTGGCCGGTCATCCAGGAATCTTTGGTACCAGGGAGTTGGTTGCTAGATCCTTCTGGTGGCCGTCTCTGTCACGGGATGTGCGTGCTTTTGTGCAGTCCTGTGGAATTTGTGCTAGGGCTAAGCCCTGCTTTTCACGTGCCAGTGGGTTGCTTTTGCCCTTGCCGGTCCCGAAGAGGCCTTGGACACATATTTCGATGGATTTCATTTCTGACCTTCCCGTTTCTCAAAAAATGTCGGTCATTTGGGTGGTCTGTGATCGCTTTTCTAAAATGGTCCATCTGGTGCCCTTGGTTAAATTGCCTTCCTCCTCTGATTTGGTGCCTTTGTTCTTCCAGCATGTGGTTCGTTTACATGGCATTCCTGAGAATATTGTTTCTGACAGATTTTCCCAGTTTGTCTCGAGGTTCTGGCGAGCCTTTTGTGGTAGGATGGGCATTGACCTATCTTTCTCCTCGGCCTTCCATCCTCAGACTAATGGCCAGACCGAACGAACCAATCAGACCTTGGAAACATATCTGAGATGTTTTGTTTCCGCTGACCAGGATGATTGGGTGTCATTTTTGCCGTTGGCTGAGTTCGCCCTTAATAATCGGGCCAGCTCGGCTACCTTGGTCTCTCCATTTTTCTGCAATTCTGGGTTCCATCCTCGTTTCTCTTCAGGACAGGTTGAGTCTTCGGACTGTCCTGGTGTGGATTCTGTGGTGGACAGGTTGCAGCAGATCTGGACTCAGGTAGTGGACAATTTGACCTTGTCCCAGGAGAAGGCTCAGCTTTTCGCTAATCGCAGACGCCGTGTGGGACCCCGACTTCGTGTTGGGGATCTGGTTTGGTTATCTTCTCGTCATATTCCTATGAAGGTTTCCTCTCCTAAATTTAAACCTCGTTTTATTGGTCCGTATAGGATTTCTGAGATTCTCAATCCGGTGTCTTTTCGTCTGACCCTCCCAGACTCCTTTTCCATACATAATGTATTCCATAGGTCGTTGTTGAGGAGATACGTGGCACCTATGGTTCCATCTGTGGAGCCTCCTGCCCCTGTTTTGGTGGAGGGGGAATTGGAGTATATTGTGGAGAAGATTTTGGATTCTCGTGTCTCTAGACGGAAACTCCAGTATCTGGTCAAATGGAATGGTTATGCTCAGGAAGATAATTCCTGGGTTTTTGCATCTGATGTCCATGCCCCAGATCTTGTTCGTGCCTTTCATGTGGCTCATCCTGGTCGGCCTGGGGGTTCTGGTGAGGGTTCGGTGACCCCTCCTCAAGGGGGGGGGTACTGTTGTGAATTCTGTGGCTGAGTTCACTTCTGTGGTCACAAGTGGTATTGCAGTCTCTGGGCTTCCTCCCTCAGGTGTTTTGGTGAGCTCGTTGGCTGCCTTGCTATTTAGCTCCACCTGAGTCTGTCTTCCTTGCTCCTTGTCAATGTTCCAGTGTTGGATCTGAGCTACTGCATCTTTCCTTGGGCCTGCTGTTCTGCTAGATAAGTGCTTCTAGTTTGTTTTCTGTTTTTTTCTGTCCAGCTTGCTATTATCTTTTGCTGGAAGCTCTGAGAAGCAAAGGGGTGCACCGCCGTGCTGTTAGTTCGGCACGGTGGGTCTTTTTGCCCCTTTGCGTGGTTTTCGTTTTAGGGTTTTTTGTAGACTGCATAGTTCTCTTTGCTATCCTCGCTCTGTCTAGAATATCGGGCCTCACTTTGCTGAATCTATTTCATTCCTACGTTTGTCTTTTCATCTTGCTAACAGTCATTATATGTGGGGGGCTGCCTATTCCTTTGGGGTATTTCTCTGAGGTAAGTCAGGCTTGTATTTCTATCTTCAGGCTAGTCAGCTCCTCAGGCAGTGCCGAGTTGCATAGGTAGTGATAGGCGCAATCCACTGCTGCTTATAGTTGTGTGAGGATAGATCAGGTACTGCAGTCTACAGAGATTCCACGTCTCAGAGCTCGTCCTATTGTTTTTGGTTATTGCCAGATCTCTGTATGTGCGCTGATTACTGCACGCTGTGTTGCCTGATTGCCAGCCATAACAATGCAGTATGTATGTAGTATGTATGTAGTATGTATGTATGTAGTATGTATGTTGTATGTAGTATGTATGTAGTATGTATGTAGTATGTATGTATGTATGTAGTACGTAGTATGTATGTAGTATGTAGTATGCATGTAGTATGTATGTAGTATGTATGTATGTAGTATGCATGTAGTATGTATGTAGTATGCATGTATGTAGTATATAGTATGTATGTAGTATGTAGTATGTATGTAGTATGTATGTAGCATGTATGTATGTAGTATGTATGTAGTATGTATGTAGTATGTAGTACGTATTTAGTATGTACAGTCATGGCCAAAAGTATTGACACCCCTGCAATTCTGTCAGATAATACTCATTTTCTTCCTGAAAATTATTGCAAACACAAATTATTTGGTATTTTTATCTTCAATCAATTTGTCTTAAATGAAAAAACACAAAAAAAATTGTCCTAAAGTCAAATTGGATATAATTCCACACCAAACTGTGTCTACCGTGCGCAGTGTCATCAAGAAGTTTAAAGCCCATGGCACTGTGGCTAACCTCCCTAGATGTGGATGGAAAAGAAAAATTGACAAGAGATTTCAACGCAAGATTGTGTGGATGTTGGATAAAGGACCTCGACTAACATCCAAACAAGTTCAAGCTGCCTTGCAGTCCGAGGGTACAACCGTGTCAACCCGTACTATCCGTCGGCATCTGAATGAAAAGGGACTGTATGGTAGGAGACCCAGGAAGACCCCACTTCTTACCCCAAGACATAAAAAAGCCCGACTGGAGTTTGCCAAAACTTACCTTAAAAAGCTTAAAACGTTTTGGAAGAATGTTCTCTGGTCAGATGAAACAAAAGCAGAGCTTTTTGGGCAATGGCATCATCATAGAGTTTACAGGAGAAAAAAGAGGCATTCAAAGAAAAGAACACGGTCCCTACAGTCAAACATGGCGGAGGTTCCCTGATGTTTTGGGGTTGCTTTGCTGCCTCTGGCACTGGACTGCTTGACCGTGTGCATGGCAGTATGAAGTCTGAAGACTACCAACAAATTTTGCAGCATAATGTAGGGCCCAGTGTGAGAAAGCTGGGTTTCCCTCAGAGGTCATGGGTCTTCCAGCAGGACAATGACCCAAAACACACTTCAAAAAGCGCTAGAAAATGGTTTGAGAGAAAGCACTGGAGACTTCTAAGGTGGTCAGCAATGAGTCCAGACCTGCATCCCATAGAACACCTGTGGAGAGATCTAAAAATTGCAGTTTGGAGAAGGCACTCTTCAAATATCAGCGACCTGGAGCAGTTTGCCAAAGAAGAATGGTCTAAAATTCCAGCAGAGCATTGTAAGAAACTCATTGATGGTTACGGGAAGCAGTTGGTCGCAGTTATTTTGGCTAAAGGTTGTGCAACCAAGTATTAGGCTGAGGGTGCATTTTTGGAGTTTTGTGTGAAATGATCAATGTTTTGCTTTTTGCTTCATTCTCTTTTGTGTTTTTTCATTTAAGACAAATTAAATGAAGATAATAATACCAAATAATTTGTGTTTGCAATCATTTTCAGGAAGAAACTGAATATTTTCTGACAGAATTGCAGGGGTGTCAATACTTTTGGCCATGACTGTATGTATGTAGTATGTAGTGTGTATGTATGTAGTATGTATGTAGTATGTAGTATGTATGTAGTATATATATATATATATATATATGTATGTATGTATGTAGTATGTAGTATGCATGTAGTATGTTGTATGTATGTATGTAGTATGTATGCAGTATTTTTTTTTTTACATTCAACACATTAGCCGGATGATGGGACTACTACTGTCCCATCATTGGCTAATGTGTCAATCACTGTCACTTGTAGTCCCATCGAACGATGCCTACACACACGCACAGACCCCCGACAGCCCATACAGAGACCCGGCAGCCCGCACAGAGCCCTGGCAAGCCTGTACAGACCCCCGGCAGGTCGCACAAACCCCCGGCAGGCCCGCACAGACCCCCGGAAGCCCGCATAGAGCCCTGGCAGGCCCACACAGACCCCCGGCAGCCCGGATAGGCCCCCGGCAACCCGTACAGAGCCCCGGCAGGCCTGCACAGAGCCCAGGCAGGCCCGCACAGACCCCCGGCATTCAAGCACAGACCCCCGGCAGCCCACACAGACCCCTGGCAGGCACGCACAGACCCCCGGCAGGCCCGCACAGACCCCCCCATGGTCACGCACAGACCCCGTCCGCACACACACGCAGTCTCTGCCCACGCACCACCCACACTCCATTATAGTGCATCATTGCACTATGGGAACTTCCAATTCCGGTATCCGATATCGCAAAAGTATCGGAACTCGGTATCGGAATTCCGATACAGCGAATATCGGCCGATACCCGATATTTGCAGTATCGGAATGCTCAACTAGTGTTAAACAACGAACAGGTAAACCAAATACTCCCGTGTGAAGTTGGGTAGCTCTACTAGTGACATATAAATTTGTTTTATAAAACAGGTCACTTTCTGGTGACACATCCACTTTAAATAATAATTGCTCTCTGCAGAGCTGTTGCAAAAATGTCTGGTACTGACCCAGTGATCAGAATTCCATGTGTTGGTTGCCAGAACAAGTCTGAGCAGATGTTTTAAACACAAATATTTCCAAAACATATTTTTTGTTATTCATCTGACGTTATTCAGTTTATGCCTGGTGTTGGCATAAATTGCCCTAAGCTTTGCCACATATGACAAGCTCCTTTTGACTCATTTACTAAAGATGAGCAATTCAATTTGAAACAACAACAACTTGTTTAGAATTTCCCAAAATTCACAAATTCTGGAGTATCTGAATTTTTGTGAATTTGATTTGTGTAACTCTAGAAAAATAACCACCAGCTGGTCAGCATTTTGCTGGATTCATATGGGCCAAAAATTGTCACCTAGCTCCTCTCTCCATCTCTGTTACCACAGCTTGCCGTTGTTTCTCCCCTTGCTTCCTGGGCCTTTTCTTTTCTCTTTACTGGTGCTTCTACAGTCATCTTGGCCTTTACATGCATTCTGATGACCTGATATCATGAAGCACATCAAGGTGTTTCCAGTGCCAGAAGCGCCAAAGAGTGAAGAGGAGACCACATCAGAGTTAAATGGGGGCCCTGACAGTCAGTAGAGAATCGGTGGTGAGCTGTATAGACAAAGGAGGGGCTAGGTGATTATGACTTTTTATTGTGTTTAAACCCCCTTGTCTCATTGGCTCATTATATTCTGTGGTCTTGAAACCTCAGAGCATAATAAACATCTTTAATTGACATCAATCTGGGATTATTCAACTCACAATAAATTCAATGCAAATTGAATTTTCCGACCAATTTTAAATGAATATGGAAAATTCAAATTTTGGCAAATTCACCTATCTCTATCAGTTAATAAGGGCAAAGATTGAAACAGGTATAAATGTACAGCTGTTCAGAAAGGTGTGTAAAGAAATCCAAATGCAAACCATTCCAAATGCATGTGCACCTTTTACTGCTTTATATGTTTTTCTCATTAATTGCCCTCCTAAACTTCATTGATGCAAAACATGCTATTATAAATAATTATGATTACGATCCAATCTCTTTTACTAAGCTGTTTTTATTTTATGATTGTACATTCATATATATATATAGATGAGAGGATCATTTGAAATTTAAATTCAATGACCTTGCCAAATTTTCCGGAAAAATGAAAGAAATGATTTTGCGTAGAATACATTTGCCAAGAGAGAAATAGAGA
The DNA here is from genome assembly GCF_032444005.1 of Ranitomeya imitator. Taxonomy (NCBI): domain Eukaryota; kingdom Metazoa; phylum Chordata; class Amphibia; order Anura; family Dendrobatidae; genus Ranitomeya; species Ranitomeya imitator. The sequence continues at coordinate 485,005,490 of NC_091287.1, forward strand.
TTTTGGTTCAATATGATCTGTATCATCCACTTACCCGGTGAGTCTGGATATGTAATCCAATTCTGCAGCATAAACTGCCAGATTTGCATCCGGCAGTGCTCCACTAAGACCCGCAGTTCTCTGATAATTCAGATACAGTCACACAAAATGGCATTAACTCACACTCTGATGCTTCAACAGTGCTGGAAATGATAAATGGTGCGGGGCAAGTATGTTTTTTTGTTGCAATCCTCGTGAATAGGGTTGAGCGAAACGGGTTGGCCATTTTCAGAAGTTGCCGACTTTTGGCAAAGTCGGGTTTCATGAAACCCGACCCGACCCCTGTGTAGGGTCGGCCATGAAGTTGGTGATCTTCTGAATCTGGTATCGGAATTCCGATACCGAGTTCCGATATGTTTTCAATATCGGAAATCGGTATCGGAATCCATATTTAAGTGTAAAATAAAGAATTAAAATAAAAAATATCGCTATACTTACCCTCTGACGCGCCCTGGTACTAACCGGGAACCTTTCTTCCTTCGAATCAGCGCTTGCATGACCTTGCGGTGACGTCGCGGCTTGTGATTGGTCGCGCGACCACCCATGTGACCGCTCGTGCGACCAATCACAAGCCGCGACGTCACCGCAAGGTCCTGCAAGTGCTGATTCTTAGGAAGGAAGGCTGCCGGAAAGAAGCAGGGCGCGTCCGAGGGTGAGTATATACCTAATAGGAATACACTCACCCTCGGACGCGCCCTTGCGGTGACTGTTGTGAATTCTGTGGCTGAGTTCACTTCTGTGGTCACAAGTGGTATTGCAGTCTCTGGGCTTCCTCCCTCAGGTGTTTTGGTGAGCTCGTTGGCTGCCTTGCTATTTAGCTCCACCTGAGTCTGTCTTCCTTGCTCCTTGTCAATGTTCCAGTGTTGGATCTGAGCTACTGCATCTTTCCTTGGGCCTGCTGCTCTGCTAGATAAGTGCTTCTAGTTTGTTTTCTGTTTTTTCTGTCCAGCTTGCTATTAACTTTTGCTGGAAGCTCTGAGAAGCAAAGGGGTGCACCGCCGTGCTGTTAGTTCGGCACGGTGGGTCTTTTTGCCCCTTTGCGTGGTTTTCGTTTTAGGGTTTTTTGTAGACTGCATAGTTCTCTTTGCTATCCTCGCTCTGTCTAGAATATCGGGCCTCACTTTGCTGAATCTATTTCATTCCTACGTTTGTCTTTTCATCTTGCTAACAGTCATTATATGTGGGGGGCTGCCTATTCCTTTGGGGTATTTCTCTGAGGTAAGTCAGGCTTGTATTTCTATCTTCAGGCTAGTCAGCTCCTCAGGCAGTGCCGAGTTGCATAGGTAGTTATAGGCGCAATCCACTGCTGCTTATAGTTGTGTGAGGATAGATCAGGTACTGCAGTCTACAGAGATTCCACGTCTCAGAGCTTGTCCTATTGTTTTTGGTTGTTGCCAGATCTCTGTATGTGCGCTGATTACTGCACGCTGTGTTGCCTGATTGCCAGCCATAACAGTACAAGGAGCCACACCAATGATTCCCAATAGAGGGAAAAAAGAAATCCTGACATCATTTTTTTTTCTTAGCTCTGTCTTCAGTCTTTTTTTTCCCCTAGACATTAGAGTGCTTCAGGACACAGCTGTGGACATGGATATTCAGGCTCTGTGCTCCTTAATGGATAATCTCGTTGTAAATGTACAAAAGATTCAAGATACTATTGATCAGAAATCGATGCTAGAACCAAGAATTCCGATTCCTGATTTGTTTTTTGGTGACAGAACTAAGTTCCTGAGCTTCAGAAATAATTGTAAGCTATTTTTGGCCTTGAAACCTCATTCTTCTGGTAATCCTATTCAACAGGTTTTGATTATTATTTCTTTTTTGCGCGGCGACCCACAGGACTGGGCGTTTTCTCTTGCGCCAGGAGACCCTGCATTGAGTAGTGTCGATGCGTTTTTCCTGGCGCTCGGATTGCTTTACGATGAGCCTAATTCAGTGGATCAGGATGAGAAAAATCTGCTGGCTTTATGCCAGGGTCAGGATGATATAGAAGTATATTGTCAGAAATTTAGAAAGTGGTCAGTACTCACTCTGTGGAATGAATCTGCACTAGCGGCTTTGTTCAGAAAGGGTCTCTCTGAAGCTCTTAAGGATGTAATGGTGGGATTTCCTATGCCTGCTGGTTTGAATGAGTCCATGTCCTTGGCCATTCAGATCGGTCGTCGCTTGCGCGAGCGTAAATCTGTGCACCATCTGGCGGTATTGTCTGAGAGTAAACCTAAGCCTATGCAGTGCGACAGGACTATGACTAAAGTAGAACGGCAAGAACACAGACGTCTGAACAGACTGTGTTTCTATTGTGGTGATTCTACTCATGCTATTTCTAATTGTCCTAAACGCACTAGGCGGTTCGATAGCTCTGCCGTTATTGGTACTGTACAGTCCAAATTCCTTTTGTCCATTACCTTAATGTGCTCTTTGTCATCGTATTCTGTCATGGCGTTTGTGGATTCAGGCGCTGCCCTGAATCTGATGGATTTGGATTATGCTAAACGTTGTGGATTTTTCTTGGAGCCTTTGCGGTGTCCTATTCCGTTGAGAGGAATTGATGCTACACCTTTGGCCAAGAATAAGCCTCAGTACTGGGCCCAGCTGACCATGTGCATGGCTCCTGCACATCAGGAAGTTATTCGCTTTCTGGTACTGCATAATTTGCATGATGTGGTCGTGTTGGGGTTGCCATGGCTACAAACCCATAATCCAGTATTGGATTGGAACTCTATGTCGGTAACCAGCTGGGGTTGTCAGGGAGTACATGGTGATGTTCCATTTTTGTCTATTTCGTCATCCATTCCTTCTGACATCCCAGAGTTCTTGTCGGACTTTCAGGATGTATTTGAAGAGTCCAAGTCTGATGCCCTACCTCCGCATAGGAATTGTGATTGTGCTATCGATTTGATTCCTGGTAGTAAATTCCCTAAGGGTCGTTTATTTAATTTGTCCGTACCTGAACACACCGCTATGCGCAGTTATGTGAAGGAGTCCCTGGAGAAGGGACATATTCGCCCATCGTCGTCACCATTGGGAGCAGGGATCTTTTTTGTAGCCAAGAAGGATGGTTCGCTAAGACCGTGTATTGATTACCGCCTTCTTAATAAGATCACTGTTAAGTTTCAGTATCCCTTGCCATTGATTTCTGACTTGTTTGCTCGATTAAGGGGGCTAGTTGGTTCACCAAGATAGATCTTCGTGGTGCGTATTATCTGGTGAGAATCAGGCAAGGAGATGAATGGAAAACGGCATTTAATACGCCCGAGGGTCATTTTGAGTATCTGGTGATGCCGTTCGGACTTGCCAATGCTCCATCTGTTTTTCAGTCTTTTATGCATGACATTTTCCGTGAGTATCTGGATAAATTCTTGATTGTTTACTTGGATGACATTTTGATCTTCTCAGATGATTGGGAGTCTCATGTAAAGCAAGTCAGAATGGTTTTCCAGGTACTGCGTGCTAATTCCTTGTTCGTGAAGGGATCAAAGTGTCTCTTCGGTGTGCAGAAAGTTTCATTTTTGGGGTTCATCTTTTCCCCTTCTACTATCGAGATGGATCCGGTTAAGGTTCAGGCCATCCAGGATTGGACTCAGCCGACATCTCTAAAAAGTCTGCAGAAATTCCTGGGCTTTGCTAATTTTTATCGTCGCTTCATCTGTAATTTTTCTAGCATTGCCAGACCATTGACCGATTTGACCAAGAAGGGTGCTGATTTGGTTAATTGGTCTTCTGCTGCCGTGGAAGCTTTTCAGGAGTTGAAGCGTCGTTTTTGCTGTGCCCCTGTGTTGTGTCAACCTGATGTTTCTCTTCCGTTCCAGGTCGAGGTTGATGCTTCTGAGATTGGTGCAGGGGCGGTTTTGTCACAGAGAGGTTCTGGTTGCTCAGTGTTCAAACCATGTGCTTTCTTTTCCAGGAAATTTTCTGCTGCTGAGCGTAATTATGATGTGGGCAACCGAGAGTTGCTGGCCATGAAGTGGGCATTCGAGGAGTGGCGTCATTGGCTTGAGGGTGCTAAGCATCGCGTGGTGGTTTTGACTGATCATAAGAACCTTACTTATCTTGAGTCTGCCAAGCGCTTGAATCCTAGACAGGCCCGTTGGTCGTTATTTTTTGCTCGTTTTGATTTTGTGGTTTCATACCTTCCGGGCTCTAAAAATGTGAAGGCGGATGCTCTGTCTAGGAGTTTTGTGCCCGACTCTCCGGGGTTATCTGAGCCGGCGAGTATCCTCAAGGAAGGAGTCATTGTGTCTGCCATCTCCCCTGATTTGCGGAGAGTGTTGCAGAAATTTCAGGCTAATAAACCTGATCGTTGTCCGGCCGAGAAACTGTTCGTCCCTGATAGGTGGACTAGTAAAGTTATCTCTGAACTTCATTGTTCGGTGCTGGCCGGTCATCCAGGAATCTTTGGTACCAGGGAGTTGGTTGCTAGATCCTTCTGGTGGCCATCTCTGTCACGGGATGTGCGTGCTTTTGTGCAGTCCTGTGGAATTTGTGCTAGGGCTAAGCCCTGCTGTTCACGTGCCAGTGGGTTGCTTTTGCCCTTGCCGGTCCCGAAGAGGCCTTGGACACATATTTCGATGGATTTCATTTCTGACCTTCCCGTTTCTCAAAAAATGTCGGTCATTTGGGTGGTCTGTGATCGCTTTTCTAAAATGGTCCATCTGGTGCCCTTGGTTAAATTGCCTTCCTCCTCTGATTTGGTGCCTTTGTTCTTCCAGCATGTGGTTCGTTTACATGGCATTCCTGAGAATATTGTTTCTGACAGAGGTTCCCAGTTTGTCTCGAGGTTCTGGCAAGCCCTTTGTGGTAGGATGGGCATTGACCTATCTTTCTCCTCGGCCTTCCATCCTCAGACTAATGGCCAGACCGAACGAACCAATCAGACCTTGGAAACATATCTGAGATGTTTTGTTTCCGCTGACCAGGATGATTGGGTGTCATTTTTGCCGTTGGCTGAGTTCGCCCTTAATAATCGGGCCAGCTCGGCTACCTTGGTCTCTCCATTTTTCTGCAATTCTGGGTTCCATCCTCGTTTCTCTTCAGGACAGGTTGAGTCTTCGGACTGTCCTGGTGTGGATTCTGTGGTGGACAGGTTGCAGCAGATCTGGACTCAGGTGGTGGACAATTTGACCTTGTCCCAGGAGAAGGCTCAGCTTTTCGCTAATCGCAGACGCCGTGTGGGACCCCGACTTCGTGTTGGGGATCTGGTTTGGTTATCTTCTCGTCATATTCCTATGAAGGTTTCCTCTCCTAAATTTAAACCTCGTTTTATTGGTCCGTATAGGATTTCTGAGATTCTCAATCCGGTGTCTTTTCGTCTGACCCTCCCAGACTCCTTTTCCATACATAATGTATTCCATAGGTCGTTGTTGAGGAGATACGTGCACCTATGGTTCCATCTGTGGAGCCTCCTGCCCCTGTTTTGGTGGAGGGGGATTCTCGTGTCTCTAGACGGAAACTCCAGTATCTGGTCAAATGGAAGGGTTATGCTCAGGAAGATAATTCCTGGGTTTTTGCCTCTGATGTCCATGCCCCAGATCTTGTTCGTGCCTTTCATGTGGCTCATCCTGGTCGGCCTGGGGGTTCTGGTGAGGGTTCGGTGACCCCTCCTCAAGGGGGGGGTACTGTTGTGAATTCTGTGGCTGAGTTCACTTCTGTGGTCACAAGTGGTATTGCAGTCTCTGGGCTTCCTCCCTCAGGTGTTTTGGTGAGCTCGTTGGCTGCCTTGCTATTTAGCTCCACCTGAGTCTGTCTTCCTTGCTCCTTGTCAATGTTCCAGTGTTGGATCTGAGCTACTGCATCTTTCCTTGGGCCTGCTGCTCTGCTAGATAAGTGCTTCTAGTTTGTTTTCTGTTTTTTCTGTCCAGCTTGCTATTAACTTTTGCTGGAAGCTCTGAGAAGCAAAGGGGTGCACCGCCGTGCTGTTAGTTCGGCACGGTGGGTCTTTTTGCCCCTTTGCGTGGTTTTCGTTTTAGGGTTTTTTGTAGACTGCATAGTTCTCTTTGCTATCCTCGCTCTGTCTAGAATATCGGGCCTCACTTTGCTGAATCTATTTCATTCCTACGTTTGTCTTTTCATCTTGCTAACAGTCATTATATGTGGGGGGCTGCCTATTCCTTTGGGGTATTTCTCTGAGGTAAGTCAGGCTTGTATTTCTATCTTCAGGCTAGTCAGCTCCTCAGGCAGTGCCGAGTTGCATAGGTAGTTATAGGCGCAATCCACTGCTGCTTATAGTTGTGTGAGGATAGATCAGGTACTGCAGTCTACAGAGATTCCACGTCTCAGAGCTTGTCCTATTGTTTTTGGTTGTTGCCAGATCTCTGTATGTGCGCTGATTACTGCACGCTGTGTTGCCTGATTGCCAGCCATAACAGGTGACGTCGCGGCTTGTGATTGGTCGCGCGAGCGGTCACATGGGCGGTCGCGCGACCAATCACAAGCCGCGACATCACCGCAAGGTCCTGCAAGCGCTGATTCGAAGGAAGGAAGGTTCCCGGTTAGTACCAGGGCGCGTCCGAGGGTGAGTATAGCGATATTTTTTATTTTAATTCTTTATTTTACACTTAAATATGGATCGCAGGGCCTGAAGGAGAGTTTCCTCTCCTTCAGACCCTGGGAACCATTGGAAACCCAATGCACTGCATTGGATTTCGAGTTTCGGCCGACCCCGACCCCGACTTTTTTATAGGATCGGCCGATTTCACTCGACCTGACTTTTGAAAAAGTCGGGTTTCGTGAAACCTGACCCGATCCTATAAAAGTAAAAGTCGCTCAACCCTACTCGTGAATCGAATCGCAAAATGTTCATATTTCAGGAAATTTGGCTTACACTCAATCCTTCTAATTTATACATACAGTGGGTGAAATAACTATTCAGCACATCACCAATTTTCCAAGCAACTATATTTCTAAAGGTGCTATTGTTATGAAATTACAATCCATCCAATTCACACAGGAAAAGAAATTAAGCCATAATTTAAGTTATGTGTAATGATGGGAAATGACACAGGGAAAAAATGTATTGATCACATGAAGAAAGAAAGATGCAAAACGCCACGGAAAGTCATGACACCAGCTGAAATCTATCAGTAATTACACAGTAATGCTGCCACTTAGTAATAGGGGCTGTAATATAGTAATATCAGCTGGTTCAACTGATGCCTATAAAATGTGTCTTATTACCATTGCCACACAAAAAGACAGCTCATTCGTTTTATCCATCATGAGTTGTCTTAAGACATTCACAACCTTATTTTTGCAAATCACACTGATGGCATTGGTTACAAAGGAATTTGTAAACTACTGTAAGTTCCAGTGAGCACTGTTGCGACCATAAACTGGAAGTTGAAAGAATATAATTTTACCATAGATCTGCTAAGACTAGGAGCTCCCCACAAGATAGAGGAGTTACAATAGTTATCAGAAGAGTTGTCCAAGAGCCAATGACCACCTGTGGAGAGCTACAGAAAGATCTGAAATCAGCAGGTATAATTTGTTTAAAGAAAACAATAAGTAATGCACTCATAATCCATGACCTGTATGCACACTCACCATGCAAGACTCCATTGCTGAACAAAAAGCATGTTCAAGCGAATTTAAGTTTGCTCAGCAACATTTATACAAGCTTTTGAAATACTGGGAGAAAATAGTCTAGTCTAATGGGACCGATGTTGAACTCTTTGGATTCCATAATACACACCATGTTTGGTGTCCAAAAGACACTGCATTTCACCCTAAAAACACCATACCAATAGTGAAGTTTGGAGGTGGAATATCATGGTGTGGGTCTGTTCTTCAGCATACTGCACTGGATAACATGATAATTACAAGAGGGATGAATGGACTAATGTACTGAAACATTCTTGATAAAAATGTGCTGCCATATACCTGGATGATGAAAATGAAATAAGAGTGGACAATTCAGCAAGACAATGATCCCAAACACACAGCCAAGGCATTGGTTTCAGAGGAAAAAAAAGTTTCTAGAATGGCCTTCCCAATCACCTGACCTGAATCCGATAGAAAATTTGTGGATAGAACTAAAGCTCAGTGTTCATTGAAGTAGCCCAAGGGACCTTCAGGATTTGAAGAGTAATTGGGTGGAAGAATGCGCCAAAATCACACCAGAGCAATGTACTGTATGTGACTAGTTTCTCCATAGAGGAGGCGTCATCATTGCCAACACAGGATTTTGTACAAAGTATTAAATAAATTACATTAAGTACAGTAAACATTCTCAACAGCAGAAAAAAAGGCAGCAACACTTACCTGCCCAGATCTTAGAACAAATCACTGCAGGGTGCAGCCAGCCCATAAAGCAAGATGTTAGCAACACAGGTGCAAAATACCAGATCAACAGCCACTCTCCACATACCCACTCCTGAAGGGGGTGACTGCCCAGTATACAATTGCACAATAAAGGCCCACCTAGGGCGTTGTTCATACAATGGAACTGCATAGTGTCTGGTTCACAGCCTATTAGTCACGCCCCTACTTTTCGATTAGGCGGGCTGGCCAGTACACTCTCAATGCATCCCAGTGCGAACACCCCTCATGCGAGACCAAACGTGTTTGGGCTTGGCTGCACCCTGAAAAATATAGTGCAAAAATATTCAAAAATAGTGAGGTATTGGTTGATATTTTGGCAAAAATACGCAAGCTCGTAACCCAAGGGTCCCCACGCTTACGAGTCCTACACTAAACTAAATAGCAAAGCCACTAGTCACCTTTTTTTCTGCTGTTGAAAATTGATTTTTTGTAGACCTTGAGTCTCTAGTGGCTTTGCTATTTAGCCAAAAAAAAAATACATCCCACATAAAAAATCTGCTACATCTAGAATTTTGCATGACCTCCATGATTTCTAAAGACAGCACCAAAATATTGCAATATCTTTTTCCATTCTTCAAGAACCACCTCTTATAGACCCTGGATGCTGGATGAAGAGTGATGATGATGATTTTTCTCTTAAAAATTCCCCTTAGGTGTTCAGATTGGGAGGAATGAGACGTTAGCTGCCAGGTATCATGAGTGCTATACATAATTCGTAAGAAACATCTGCAATTTACGGGAAAAATCCAACTATAAGTCTCTGTAGATGTCAGATATCATGCTCTACAGGCTACTTCAAAAGTGGGTTGAACATCTAAAAGAAATCTATTATCTATGGTCAGATTAAAGGGATTGTACTTTTTGGCCTTACTGTTTTTGTTAGTCCCTCTTTGAGAAACTATTCACATTGATCAGTTGTAATCTATATGGGACACTGTTAGCAAATATTCATTTTCTACACTGTGTCCCAATAGTTCGGTGTCCATTGAGGCAATCGATATATTTACTTTAAACTACCTTTTAAAAATTTGTATTGCTTTCCTCTATGACATGGCAGTGGATCCTGAAATGTGGATCCCAGAACTACTTGATATACTATTTGAAAAATGCCCCTGCTAAAATGGATATAGATACAGCAGATATTTGCAATGTTTTCCAGCAAGACGTGATTGTTTTAAAATTTTAAAAAACATATTCTTGATCCTTTCTTCCACTAGAAATACGTTCAGTATGCTGTCTCTGACAATGGCTTATCCCCTGCTTCTTAAACCTTTTTAAACCTGCACACATGGACACCAAATTAATGTTTTTAAAATAGGGACATTAAAGTCCTGCATCAGTCCAAATTCACAGGGTATTGTGTCTGAAGAACAAACATCTGTCTCAGATGGTTTAGTGAATCCTGCATTGAGCAGGGGGTTGGACCCAATGATCCTTGAGGTCCCTTCCAATTCTATCATTCTATGATTCTATGAAATCCTTGAAGCGATGATACCTCCTCGCAAAGCCTTGCTCACAACATCATCAAGTCTTTATGGGATTATATGAAGAGACAGAAGGATTTTTGCAAGTCTACATCCACAGAAAAACTGTCGTTGGTTCTTCAAGGTGTTTGGAACAACCTCCCAGTTGAGTTCCTTCGAAAAATGGGTGCAAGTGTACCTAGAAGAAATTATGCTTTATGCTGTTTTGAAAGCAAAGGGTGGGCATACCTAGCATGGATTTGATATAGATTTCTCTTTTATTTATTCACTTTGCATTTTGTTAATTGATAAAAATAAGGCTGGAGCTACATGGCGACTTTGGCCACGACACAAGTTGAAAGACCAAAGTTTTCTAGGTTTTGCTGGTACTTTGCAGTGCCATGCAAGTCAATTTGTGTCGAATTGCAACCCCATAGACAAAGCAATAGCGGCAAGCAAGTAAAAAATATGTACAACTGCTGGCTATTCCCACTGCGGCTGCTGTTTTTTTTTGTAGGTAGGTACAAATCCAGAAAGCCAGTTTCTGGAACAGGTTTCTATGTTGGTATGGCGTTTGCAGGTGTCAAATTGGAAAAAAAAAACACACATACACAGTTAAATGTCTCCATTTTTTACAATTTGTTTTGCTATTTTTTTTTTAAAACAATTCTCCCTTTCTCATTTTCCCGAAAAGGACATAACATAAAATACAAAGTAAGTGGGACTGGGTACATGTCCAAAAAGAAAGCAACTGCTGCAATCTACTGAATTGGTGTGGCATGTATGAATGTGAAATTTGACTAATAAAACATATGTGCAAAATAAAATTTGCTTGTGACATTCACTTCCCTTTGGGAGGTAGACAGTGGCATTAAGATATCTGGATTTTGGTTGATTTTCTTTAGAATTTTTAAAACACTTATTCCCTCCTTAACGAGAAAAAATTGCACAAGAAGTGCCAAAACTCAGTACAGTCGTTCCCCTGTGACAGGCACACTTTCTCTGACTGAGGCCGGGATCACACATGTGAGAAACACGGACGCGTCTAGCATGTTAATACCCGGCACTTGGGAGCGGAGCGTGCCATTCCATGTATTGCTATGCGGCCGCACGCTCCGCTCCTGAGTGGTGGTGGCAGTGCCGGGTATTAACATGTGAGACTCGGCCGTGTTTCTCGCATGTGTGATCCTGGCCTAACTCTGAGTTCAGATTTTTTTTTCTTTGACAAATAATTAAGCTAGCTAAGTGAATAATTAATAAAACAATATATTTAATTGAAATACAGCAAGACAAGCTACAAGCCTGCCAGCTACCCCATATCACTGATCAATCACACTGAGCCTGTCACTGGTGGTGCTGGCACCTCTGCTATCTCTCTCTTCCCCTAGCAAATAAATCTTTGCATCATTTGCAGATTTCTTTTCTCATCTTCAATGTTGCAGTTGTACAACATATTACTGTCTGGAGTATTTGACAAATATTTTAGGACTTTCTTTTCCAATTTATGCTGATGAGCTGTGCTCTCTGACATCTTCTCTCCTAAATCACCTTGATAATGATGGTGTAATCACGACCTCGGCTTTTATACAGTTACAGACTGCGAAAGTCCCTCTTGTCTGGCTACTTGATACCATGTGATGTGATAGCTGCTGGACATTATAAGAAGCCTGCAAAGTTGCGCCTCCTGTTATGTCAACCTCCTGTGGCTGATACAATCTTCCGCAATGTATAAATAGTATTTTATGGTGAACACAAAAAGTGCCCCACAGCATAAACACGGAGGACCGTGAACATCAGAAAAACCTACACACGAAAAAATCTTCCAATAAATTCATAAAAAATACATTATATTAAACCATGTCTAAAACATATTAAAAAGAGATGACATCAATCAGAAAAAAATGAAAAAGAAAGCAAACATTGGGCAGAAGGATAAGTTATGTCCGATAATAGTAATAAATGCATAGAGACCCCTGCACCCTTTCTGAGGAAGAGATTCTCGAAACGCGCATCAGGGGGTATGTTGTGGCAGTCTGGACTTTGGGTAATTATGTGCACCTTTTAGCTAATATGTCTTTTCTAATGGTTATGCAATTTCTGTCATGGTTCTATGATCGGCTATGATGTGCAAAGAAATATCTTTCCTTATGAAGCTCCTAAATTACTTTGCCTACCATGCATTATATTGTTTTTCTTGAAATTTATGGAGTTCTTTATTGATATTTAAACAACTTCACCCAGTCCTGTTGGATATGATCAGTCCTTATTTACATACATGTTGTATTTGATCCATTTTCAGCACTGTGCTTTCATTTTTCACCTAAGGACCTTATTTCGGTCTCTATGCATTTATTACCGTTATCGGACATAACTTATCCTTCTGCCCAATGTTTGCTTGTTTTTTCATTTTTTTCTGTATGATGTCATCCCTTTTTAATATGTTTTAGACATGCCTCAATAACATTTATTTTTTATGAATTTATTGGAGGATTTTTTTGCGTGTAGGTTTTTCAGTATTTTATGGTGATTCACTCAAATCTAATCGCAAATTGAAAAATGATTGTTTGAACTTGCCAAGACCAGCAAATTTCATAAATTTTCGACACTAATCGCTCAACCTATAATACACATATACAATACACAGGTGCATGTCACAAAATTAGAATATCATCAAAAAGTTTATTTATTTTAGTTCATCAATACAAAAAGAGAAACTCATATATTATATAGAGTCATTACAAACAGAGTGATGTATTTCAAGTGTTTATTTCTGTTAATATTGATGATTATGGCTTACAGTCAATGAAAACTCAAAAGTCATTATCTCAGTAAATTAGAATACTTTACAACACCAGCTTGAAAAAATGATTTTAAAATCCAAAATGTTGGCCTACTGAAATGTATATTCAGGAAATGAACTCAATACTTGGTCGAGGCTCCTTTGGCATCAATTACTGCATCAATGCGGCATGGCATGAAGGCGATCAGCCTGTGGCACTGCTGAGGTGTTATGGAAGGCCAGGTTGCTTTGATAGCAGCCTTCATTTCGGCTGCATTGTGTGGTCTGGTGTCTCATCTTCCACTTTACAATACCCCATAGATTATTATCTATAGGGTTAATGTCAGGCGAGTTTGCAGGCCAATCAAGCACAGTGATACTGTTGTTTTTAAACCAGGTATTGGTACTTTTGGCAGTGGACATGTGCCTAGTCCTGCTGGCTGGAGAATTACACTTCCATCTCCAAATAGCTTGTCGGCAGAGGGAAGCATGAAGTGCTCTTAAATTTCCTCATAGACAGCTGTGATGACTTTTGTCTTGATGAAACACAGTGTACATACACCAGCAGATGACATAGCTCCCAAAATCATCACTGATTGTGAAAACTTCACACTAGACCTCAAGCAGCTTGGATTGTCTGTCTCTCCATTCTTCCTCCAGACTCTGGGGCCTTGATTTCCAAGTTCTATTGTGAAGTATCCACAATCAATGATGGTTTCCGGAGACATGTCATCTACTGGTGTAGGTACACTGTGTTTTATCAAGACCAAAGTCAGCGCAGCCACCTACAAGGAAATTTTAGAGCACTTCATGCTTCTTTCTGTTGACAAGCTTTTTGGAGATGGAAATTTCATTCTCCAGCAGGACCTGGCACCAGTCCACACTGCCAAAAGTACTAATTCTTGGTTTAAAAACAACAGTATCAATGTGCTTGATTGGCCAGCAAACTCGTCTGACATTAACCCCATAGAGAATCTATGGGGTATTGTCAAGAGGAAGATGAGACACCAGACCCAACAATGCAGATGAGCTGAAAGCTGCTATCAAAGCACCCTGGGCTTCCATAACACCTGAGCAGTACCACAAGCTGATCGCCTCCATGCCACGCTGCATTGATGCAGTAATTGATGCAGATGGAGCCCCAACCAAGTATTGAGTGCATTTACTGAACATACATTTCAGTAGGCCAACATTTCGGACTTTAAAATAATTTTTTCAAGCTGGTGTTATAAAGTATTCTAATTTACTGAAATAATGACTTTCGGGTTTTCATTGGCTGTAAGCCATAATCATCAACATTAACAGAAATATACACTTTAAATAGATCACTCTGTTTGTAATGAGTCTATCTGACATACGAGTTTCACTTTTTTGTATTGAAGAACTGAAATAAATTAACTTTTAAAGATATTCTAATTTTGTGCGATGCACTTCCTAGATATCACTGAATGAAATATTCCAGTTGTAAATCTTTATTCATTACATAGTGGAATGTGTTGAGAATAAAACCTAAAAATTATCAACGTAAATCCCAACTAATATCCCATAGAGGTCTGGAGTTTGATTGATGCTCAAAATCAAAATGGAAAATGAAATTACAGGCTGATCCAACTTCAGTGGAAATGCCTCAAGACAAGAAAATGATGCTCAATCATTTGTGTGGCCTTCACGTGCCAGTAAGACCTTCTTACAATGCTTGGGCATGCTCCTGATGAGGCAACAGATGGTCTCCTAAGGGATCTCCTCCCAGACCTGGACTAAAGCATCCACCAACTCCTGGACAGTCTGTGGTGCAACGTGACATTGGTGGCTGTTGCGAGACATGAATTACCAGATGTGTTCAATCAGATTCAGGTCTGGGGAACGGTCGGGCCAGTCCATACCTTCAATGCCTTCATCTTGCAGGAACTGCTGACACACTCCAGCCACATGAGGTCAGGCATTGTCCTGCATTAGGAGGAACCCAGGGCCAACCGCACCAGCATATGGTCTCACAAGGGGTCTGAGGATCTCATCTTGGTACTTAATGGCAGTCAGGATACCTCTAGCGAGCACATGGAGTTCTGTGCGTCCCTCCAAAGAAATGCCACCCCACACCATTACTGACACACTGCCAAACCAGTCATGCTGAAGGATGTTGCAGGCAGCAGATCACTATCCACGACATCTCCAGATTCTGTCACATCTGTCATATGTGCTCAGTGTGAACCTGCTTTCATCTGTGAAGACCACAGGGCGCTAGTAGCGAATTTGCCATTCCTGGTGTTCTATGGCAAATGCCAAGCATCCTGCACAGTATTGGGCTGTAAGCACAACCCCCTTCTGCGGACATCGGGCACTCAGACCATCCTCATGGAGTCAGTTTCTAGCCATTTGTGCAGACACATGCACATTTGTGGCCTGCTGGAGGTAATTTTGCAGGGCTCTGGCAGTGCTCCTCCTATTCCTCCTTGCACAAAGGCTGAAGTGGCGGTCCTGCTGCTGGGTTGTTACCCTCCTACAGCCCCCTCCATGTCTCCTGGTGTGATGGCCTGTCTCCTGGTAGCGCCTCTGGACATCACTCTGACAGACACAGCAAACCTTCTTGTCACAGCTCACATTGATGTGCCATCCTGGATGAACTGCACTACCCGAGCCACTTGTGTGGGTTGTAAAGTCCGTCTCATGCTACCACAAGTGTGAAAGCAGAACCAGCATTCAAAAGTGACCAAAACATCAGCTAGAAAGCATTGGTACTGAGATGTGGTCTGTGGTCCCCAGCTGCAGAACCACTCCTTTATTGAGTGTGTCTTGATAATTTCTATCTGTTGTCTATTCTATTTGCACAACAGCATGTGAAATTGATTGTCAATCAGTGCTGCTTCCTAAGTGGACAGTTTGATTTCACAGAAGTTTGATTTACTTGAAGTTATATTCTGTTTAAGTGTTCCCGTTATTTTTTTGAGCAGTGTATATAAAATCTATGTTTGTATTTTCTCATTCTCTGCTAGACAACTTGGATTTAAAAGCTGACTTGTGCTATATTTTGTGTCCTAATATTTAGGATCTCAGTATAACACCAGATGTAAAAATGAAAATATCATTGCTGGCTGGAGTGCGTCTGACTTGGCTCCATTGAATTCTGGCAGTAGTGGAGAATGCACAGAGGGGAAGCAATAGCAACTGCCTTAAAAATTATTCAAGCGCGCCTTCCACGTTTTCCTAGGTTTACTGCTGGGATGATATGTCTGCTCCACACAGGCTATTCAGGGACTGTCATATCCATTGTAGCAATTCCGAGTTATTTATACAAAGCTGTGCTGTTGTGAAAGAAAATTCACTTTGCCAGAATCCACAGAAATAGCAAATCCCCAGCAGAAAAATTATTTCCAAGCAGCAAATAAATATTTACAGGGTTGCTTCAGTGTGTGACACGTGGCTAGCAGAATCGTGCCATGCCATGCTTGGTCTGCATTGTCTATTGGCTTCATTGCCGCACATTACTATCTGTAATAAATTTAGTTACTCTTCACGCATGGTTCAGATATGTATCCCTTGATGTTTGCTTGCCATATCCTTTAATTACAGACACAAAAACATCCCAGATTCTTCTCTTTCGGTGCCACTGAAGCTTGCATACATTCTAAGCCTGGGCACTGGGACGCTTATGATGATTGATACATATGGCAGATTAAGAATTATTTTGGGAGATGTACCCCACTAGGCAGAATCAGTTAGAACATTATGTTTTGCTTGGCATGTGAAGAACGGCATCTCCGCAGTGCCCAGTGGCATTTACCCATGTACAACTCATTCACAGGGAAATTAGTGTGGGAAAACACTGAAACAGTAATTGGGTTTTCTTTCATGCATTCACTGATTTGTAAGGGAAACTGCAGTTATTCTAGTAGGGTCAAACAATATCTTGGCACAACAGCTTCCAGCTGTCTCCTCTATTAAGACTGTCATTCTGGACCTCCTGTAACCAGGATAACTACCATAGAGGAGTAGGAAGCAATAGTAAGTCTGAACCTACCTCCATATCTCAGGAAGGCAGGTGAGCAATGGTTCAGATGTGCCAATCTGCTCCTCATGCCATTGCAGGGACCATCTTGGATGAAGAAGGACCAGTTTGCGGGTCTCAGCAGAAGACGTTGGTGGAGGCAAACAGAGCGCACCAGTTAGGGTGGCGAGACATGACAAATGAATAGTCACTTTTCAATGCTGAGTCAAAGAGCAGATTTGAAACAATAATTCATGTGTCATATTAATATACTTTGTGCCTGAATGGTGCCCTGATTCTGAATTATAAAATTCAGTCCAGTGTCCAAACAGATTCTTTTCCATTTTCTGCCCAACACAGGATGGAGATTTAATCTAAGCTGAGTGTAAAGGGGCTGGCTGACTGCTCATTATACAGCTAACATAGCCAAATTCCCGGTCTATGCATTAGCTGTGACTACGATCTACTTCTTTTTGGTGGCACTAGAAGTCAGGTCCTCTTCTCCTAAGGAGCAGATAGCATGTTTAATTTCCCAGTGAAATATTGAATGGCTTATAATTCTCCTTATACTCCCATATCAAGCATATCACTCTCCACATGGAGAAAAGTAAAGGTACCTTCACACATAACAATATTGTTAACGATATCGTTGCTATTTGTGACGTAGCAACGATATCGTTAATGAAATCGTTATGTGTGACAGCGACCAATGATCAGGCCCCTGCTGGGAGATCGTTGGTCGCTGAATAAAGTCCAGAACTTTATTTCGTCGCTGGACTCCCTGCTGACATCGCTGGATCGGCGTGTGTGACACCGATCCAGCGATGTCTTCACTAGTAACCAGGGTAAACATCGGGTAACTAAGCGCAGGGCCGCGCTTAGTAACCCGATGTTTACCCTGGTTACCATGCTAAAAGTTAAAAAAAAAAAACAGTACATACTTACCTACTGCTGTCTGTCCTCCAGCGCTGTGCTCTGCACTCCTCCTGTACTGTCTGTGAGCCGGAAAGCAGAGCGGTGACGTCACCGCTCTGCTTTCCGGCTCACAGACAGTACAGGAGGAGAGCAGAGAAGCAGAGCGCAGCGCTGGAGGACAGACAGCGGTAGGTAAGTATCTAGTGTTTGTTTTTTTTTACTTTTAGCATGGTAACCAGGGTAAACATCGGGTTACTAAGCGCGGCCCTGCGCTTAGTTACCCGATGTTTACCCTGGTTACCGGCATCGTTGGTCGCTGGAGAGCGGTCTGTGTGACAGCTCTCCAGCGACCAAACAGCGACGCTGCAGCGATCCGGATCGTTGTCGGTATCGCTGCAGCGTCGCTTAATGTGAAGGGGCCTTTACTCTTTAGACTCCAGTCAGAGGTCTTTCAGCCAAATCAGACCTCTTAACTTTGCAATGCCCTGAAACATATGTTTGCAAAGAGAGTATCTGATTTGGCCTTATCCTAAGTCATGTGGCAAGGCTCATTAAAGGGTCAATTTTGAATTTTAGGAATGCTGCTTCCAATAGGTGACACTAGAGTTACAGTTCTCCTCTTCTCCTCTTCTCTGAATGAACAATTTGTGTATTTAAGTTCCCAGAGGAGCTTTGCATTGCCTATAAGTCTCCTTACACCCGCATGTCAGGCATGCCACTTTCAGCAAGGAGACACATTACCCCTTATAACCCAAGAAATACCAAGACATTCACAATCAGCCATTGACTGTACATGATGCTGACCCTCCTCAGCCAATGATTAGCTCAACATACTTCCTACATGTCGAAAAGGATCATGAAGTAAAGAACAGTGCTTACCCGAAAGGCGTCTGAAGTGAAGCGTTGAGAGATTAGTGGAGGTGGATATAAATTGTTCTTTTTCTGTAAAGGCCCCATCACACTTAGCGACGCTACAGCGATCCCGACAATGATACGACCTGTCAGGGATCGTTGCTGCGTCGCTCTGTGGTCACTGGTGAGATGTCAAACTGTGAGATCTCCCCAACGACGCAGCAGCGATGCGGCGACCTGTAGCGACCTGTACAACGATGTCACATGGCAGCTATTTCATGACGATTAACAGACCTCAATGAGGGACGTCCTGTCATGAGGTCGTTGGTAAGGTGTCAAACACAGCGATGTGTGCTACCCAGCGGGACCTCAACGACCAAAAAAAGGTCCAGGCCATTCCGACACGACCAGCAATCTCACAGCAGGGGCCTGGTCGCTGCTACGTGTCACACATAGTGAGATCGCTACTGAGGTCGCTGTTGCGTCACAAAACTTGTAACTCAGCAGCGATCTCGCTAGCGATCTCGCTTTGTGTGACGGGGGCTTAACTCACAACTTAAAATTATTAATCATACTGACAATCTCTTTAAAATTTGCATGTTATATTGGTTTAACCACACTGGTTCTCCTGTTATTACCAGTATTGTCTTGCATGACATAGGCACCATTTTGCCTCTTTTGGCACCAGGGGCTGGGTGTGATCAAAACCTCTGAATCCCCCTTAGATACCCTCTATTTATTACATGTAGCCTAAAAATTAAAGTATTTGAGAAACACATTGAAGGACACTATGCAAACTCAACAAATGGTTGACCTTGTAGAAGCCTTAACCTTAACCAGGTATATATACATAGCGCAACAATGGGGACATAGAAGTTATCAGAGCAAAAGATAGTCACTTGGATACATGATCTTTGGGAAAGTACCATAAAAAATAAGTAGATTAACAATGGTTTAATGATCTAACAGCTAATGCAAGAGTGATTTTTTTGTTTAGGAGATAAAATGGGGAATTTAACCACCACATAATCTATTACTGAAAGTCAAATAACATCTTAATGTCTAATCCAAAACATTATGCTAAATTACATTGAATGGAACACCTATTATTATCCCTTTGTTGCTAATCTTATTGATTATACTCAGAAATCTATTGCTAGAGACCAATACATATTCTTCGAGACGTCCTAGTGGGAAATGATTGAACGTGGTTTTAAATTAACAGAAAATCCGATTACATGCCAAGTGGCATCTTCTACTTAGCCTTGAAATAGGAGGAAAAAATATATATTTCTCCTTTTTATGAAGCTGGCTGTCTGCATGGAGACTTAAAGTCAAAATTATTTTTCTCCGAAGTCTGGAACATTTTTCTTTTTGCAGTAGGTTCATAAAACTAAATGGAAGAAATGAGTCTTAATTCTATGTCAATAGCACCAAAGAATTCTGGAGCCTTTGTATAGATCATTTTCTGTCTAGACTTAGTATTTACCAATGTTAAATCATTATTAATGTAGTTGTATCACTGGTGGCGGGACTCCTCTTTTTTTTTTTTCTCTTACGAGCTCATATTGATACTGGGTTCTATTCAAAAGCAATTTGGAGAGCAGGGATTTCTTGTGAGCAACTTGTTCAGTCAAGTGAATTTGCAGAAATAGACTGGGATTCTCATTACTTTCCCCAAGCTGCACATTCGTCTCTCCGTTAAGACCCAGCTTTCCGCACGCCGGCTCGTACTAGCTTGCACACCACTTGCATAAACATTACTAGAACAACGATCCTTTTCATAACAAGAATTGGCTGATGTAATTATTAAACAGAACAAATATAGAACGACATGGAGAAGTCACATATGTAGAAAACTCAAACCAGACATGACTGAAATTTACATAGTGAATAGGTTGACCTTCTCCACATACAAGTCACATAGGGTTGACTGAGCTCAGTGTATGGTGAATCTCCCGATTTCTACTCAACGAGTTTGTTTAGAAGAAATAGAGAAGAAACTGAAGGTTAATGAGAAGAACTACTTGAATCCCCTCAAAAATGAAGAGGAGGTTCACTTACTATCAGCAAGAAAACATGTCTGTAAAGATTTCTGTTGATGAAACTAATATATATTATTATTCACCGTATGCTTAAAATGACATCTCAGAAGCTTATTTCCCTCCTGTAGGGACTTGGTGGGGCATAAAAAATCAAGAAATTGAAATGTTTATCTCTCCTCCACTCCCCATTTGCTCCTCTTCCAGCTATTGGCTTTATTAGAGTGAATGGAGCCACAACAAGTGGTTCACTGGCAGAAACAGACAGATGCCCCTTTGCAAGAACAGTATGCAGGACCCTTACAGCCCAGTAGTTCATCCGAATGCACAATTTCTTCTTCTACTGAGAAGGTAGTGGACCCCCTTATCTCTTGGGCACCTGTGCAGACGTACCAATGAAATGTCTACCCCTGAAGTCATTGCTCTTATAAAGATGGTCATAGAATAATTTAACTCAGACAGTTCAATTTGACCTTTCTCTCTTTTACATACAGTAACATGAGAGCCTGTTAGTTACTGTAACCTTAAGAGTATAATTAATGATTACAGCTTTTAGATCAGGCACTGAATCCTAATTGGCTTGTCCCATGATGACTTTTTTAGAGTTAACTGCTCCACAGTCTTCTTGCTTGATTGACAGTTTGGATTAGTGGTATCTTGATGCCCCCAGACCAAACCTATGTTGCTAGGAGGAGGTACAATAGCACTGAAGCTGCCTCAGTGCAATGCTTACAAGCTATACTGGAAAAATCTTGTGAGCGTTGCATATATTCAGCCACCACAGAAATACTGCATTGGTTGTCGGTTTCCTTGGCAACAACTACGCAAAATAAAAAGTCCTATCTTGAAGGCCACACTTTACTCGGGCCCAGACTTCAAGGCTCTGGCTGCTCTCTTCCCAACCCTGTCTTCAATAGCCATGTTCCTTCTTGCCTAGAACTTGCACTGTAGGGGCTCCATGACACTCAATCCAATACCTACTCTTCAAGAGCCTTAATTGTACTACCTCTTCCAGTTTCAGCTTCATTCTGTCTACTGCACCACACAACTGAACTATCAAGCTACATGTTAAGCATTGTGGGAACTAGGCTTCTTTTACAGTTCGTTTCCACTTCCCACAAAACTGTCTTATTTCAGAGCCCTGAAAAGCCCAGGCTATAGGCTTACCAAAAGTTGAGCTCAGACCAACCAGGCTCCCACCAAGCTGAAATTCTTGTTACAATAGACTCCCTTAAATCTATCTCTGCCAAGCTGACCTCAGCAGGACACAGAGCATTGCAAACCACCTTTCATCACAGTCAGGCTCTACACTACCTAAATTACAGGCATTCCCAACATTAGGTCGCTATCTGCTCCCATGATCTACAGACTTTGCTCAGTGAAGAAGCAGTACTGCTTCCCTTCCAGAGAATTGCCTAGTGGTTTCTCAAGAGGTTACCAAGGCGGATGTGTGGTCACTTGTCACTGTAATACAATAGTACAATACTGAGAGCTGTGAACGCGCTCACATCCTGTTATCCAACTAAAGTCATAAGACAATTATTAAGGACAAAGTCATCTTCCAATAGGTGTATATGGACATTTTCAGAAAACAGCATACCAGTGTATTTGAATTATGAGTTGCTAATTTGGAAGACAGTCCTTGTCCTTGTGAGAGTTATTTATGTCATCAACTATCTCTTAAGGTACCTTCACACTAAGCGACGCTGCAGCGATACCGACAACGATGTCGATCGCTGCAGCGTCAATGTTTGGTCGCTGGAGAGCTGTCACACAGACAGCTCTCCAGTGACCAACGATGCCGAGGTCCCCGGTAACCAGGGTAAACATCGGGTTACTAAGCGCAGGGCCGCGCTTAGTAACCCGATGTTTACCCTGGTTACCATCGTAAAAGTAAAAAAAACAAACACTACATACTTACCTTCAGCTGTCTGTTCACGGCGCTCTGCTTCCCGCACTGACTGTGAGCACAGCGGCCGGAAAGCAGAGCGGTGACATCACCGCTCTGCTTTCCGGCTGACCGGCGCTGACACAGGATGCAGGAGGAGTGCAGAGAAGCAGAGCGCCGGGGACAGACAGCGGAAGGTAAGTATGTAGTGTTTGTTTTTTTTTACTTTTACGATGGTAACCAGGGTAAATATTGGGTTACTAAGCGCGGCCCTGCGCTTAGTAACCCGATGTTTACCCTCGTTACCAGAGAAAACATCGCTGAATTGGTGTCACACACGCCGATTCAGAGATGTCAGCGGGAGATCCAGCGACGAAATAAAGTTCTGGCCTTCTAGCTCGGACCAACGACATCACAGCAGGATCCTGATCGCTGCTGCGTGTCAAACTGAACTATATCGCTATCCAGGACGCTGCAACGTCACGGATCGCTATCGTTATCGTTGTGAAGTTGTTTAGTGTGAAGGTACCTTTAGAGTACCTAGCCTGCAAGATTAAAGGTTAGTCCTATAATTAAAAGCAAGTCCCATGAAAATTATTTTGCAGAACCCTTATCTCTATAATACATACTGACTGCCAAAAGTAGCATAAAGTGTTTTCCTTAGAATTTACATGTGTTTACTGAATGTTTACTGAATGTTTTAATGTAAAAAGCCCCCAAACAAAACCAGACAACATTTCAGACACTTTGGTAACTTTAAAGCACCGCAACATTCTCAGTGATAATGCATGGAGACTGGAGATGACTGACCATATGAACAAAACTGGATTATAAATTGAACTGTTCCCAATTCATTCAAAACCATATGGAAAAATCCATTTACCTTATGTCCTCTGCCAGTCACCACCAATCTGCTCTCCTTGGTGGTGGTAACAGACATACTGGGCAGTGCATGTACAGAGTGCTTGATCATACAGCCATTTAGATGACCTTACTCTAAAGCCAACGGAAAGTCCGGCTGACCATTCAGAGACCTGAATCAGCGATATCAGTATTCTTTTAAATACCCTTATCTATATCCTAGTGACAGTTATTATATCTCTTGGTATTTTGGATGTGCATTAAATTGGATTGATATCTTTGATGTCTTAACTGGCTTTTGTTAGAATTCTCTTATGGATTAACACAATTGCTCCAATTTTAAATTTATAATGTTTGACTTTTCTTATGCCATAGCGTTCTGTCTGATTTTTTTTTTCATTGTGACCAAGTTTCACTTCACTTTTTTGTTGAACTCAAACTTTATTCATAGTGTAGGTTTTCAGTGCTTTTGACCCTTTCTCTATTCGGTTGCTCTATTTATGTAACATATGTGTCAATTCGTGCCTTCGCTACTCTCGCCTTGGCAGCTGAGCAGTTTCGTGCCTTTATTGCGTGTGATGCGTAACAGCATAATTCTTATTTTTTACCTTTTGGTGCTGCTTTATAAGGGGGTTAATTTTAGTCCAGGTTTTATTACTTCTTCCTGAGAGTCCTGGGTCAGCTTTTTAAGGCCCTGAAGCTCTGACTCTCATTGCCAGTCAATAGCATTACTGTCCAGGTATATATTGTACCTCTGTGCTGTACTTCTGTTTGTCCTGGATATTCCGATTCTTTGACCATGGCTTGAATTTTGACTACCTTCTAGCTTTATGATTTTGTTCCTGACCTGACCTCTTGACTTTGACTCTGCTAGGTGACCCTTCCTGCCTCTGATTCACTGTTCCAGAAGGCAACTTTTCCATTTTAGCAAGCTACCGGACCTTCTTGAAAGACCAGATCCCTGTACAGGGGTTAAAGGGCAACAGTCCAGGGTCCTCTGTAATCTCCCAGATGGAGTAGCTTGTGTCAAGTCTGTCCAAGATAGTCTTTTTGAGCCTGTGGCCCCTGACAGATGTGATCATTTAGCTATCTTCATAAATCAGCAACTGCACTTATGGTGAACACTGTAAAACTCTTGGTGGATTAGATCAAATTTCCAGATTGGGGAGAACCCCAAATAAACCCTCACTAGAAGACTATAAAATGTAACTTTACTTCTATTAATTAAAATTAAGTATAAACAAAGGGTATAAAACATTTTGTCTCTAATCTGTCTCAAAAGTTTGCAGTTATTTTATGCAGTATTCCTGCTAATTTATATTTATAAAGTGTATAGCACTCGGTATGCTAATACATATTGGCAGAATAGGACAACAAATTTTAGCACCAGCGTCCCCTTAATTTGTTTCACCGCTCTAGCTGCGTCATCAGCCCATGTCCCATCCCCTGATGACGCCGCTAGCATGGTGAAACTTACTGGGGAGACGCTGGTGCTAAAATTTGTTGTCCTTTTCTGCCAATATCCCTCCAAAGACCATCTTAGTTTCTCCACTATTTTGTTATATGGATTACATCAAGTCTGACAATGGAATCGCATTTTATGATGACCGAAAGGGTACACCTCCATAGCGCCTTTGTGTTGAAGCATTGACTGCATTAGTGGGAGATAGGAAACATAAAAAACATATGCCATCACTAACACTACTGTTATGACCTGGTGGTTAGGAGCACCCGGAATGACCTGATAGTTAAACCTCATACAGGACGAGCTCTGGGATGTGGGAACTCTGCTGACCGCAAGCCCTAATCCTATCACACACACTAGAAATAGCCGTGGAGCGCTCCTGACCAGACCTAGGCGCCTCGTCACAGCCTAAGAACTATCTAGCCCTAGAGATAGAAAATAAAGCCTACCTTGCCTCAGAGAAATTCCCCAAAGGTAAAGGAAGCCCCCACATATATTGACTGTGAGTAAAGATGAAAGTCACAAACGCAGAAATGAAACAGGTTTCAGCAAAGGGAGGCCAGACTTACTAAATAGACAGAGGATAGGAAAGGTAACTTTGCGATCAGCACAAAAACCTACAAAAGACCACGCAGAGTGTGCAAAAAAGACCTCCGCACCGACTCACGGTGCGGAGGGGCCACTCTGCATCCCAGAGCTTCCAGCTAGCAAGACAAAATCATGATAACCAGCTGGACAAGAAAACAGTGAACAAATAATGACTATCAGGAACTTAGCTTCTGCAGGAGAAGGCAGGTCACCAGAGAGATCCAGGAGCGAACTGAACCAATGCAAAAACATTGACAGCTGGCATGGAATAACGATCTGAGAGGAGTTAAATAGAGCAGCCAACCAAAGGATAAACCACGTCACCTGTGTAAGGAACCTCAGAAGCAGCAGCTTCACTCATAGCCACCAGAGGGAGCCCATAGACCGAACTCGCCGAAGTACCATTCACGACCACAGGAGGGAGTTCGACAACATAATTCACAACACACTACAGAGTAAACGGTACTGTTAGATATTTACAATGAAGCGGAGATCCAGGGCCAACAACTGAATTATTTGGCTAATCATTAACACATTAGGATCTTTGAATAACAAATCAGAGGTTGAAAAAGATTAATTAGTGAGCCCAAAGGATTCCACCATTAATTTTTTTTTTTACAATATTTCACTTCAAGAGTGTACTGCCCATATGTAATAGCTGTGAAGTAATAAATTAGCCTCTTGCATTATGATTAAAGTCTTCATTGTTCTATCAATTAGCTCTGCAATGTCTTGGCCAATTGTGACAATTTTGTCTTTGGTAATCCCATGCTGTAAAAGAAAGGCTAAACTAGATGGTTGAACCCTTTGTAATCTTACTAAACCATCAGTGTTAAGTGGAAAAGCCCTCCACAGATGCTTCAAGTCACCATCCTCATGACATGTATTATGGAGCTTTCTAATAAAGGGGCACATAAATGACCACAAGATGCTCATTAGATCCATTGAACCATGGCTTTCCCTGCTGCATGACTAGCCGAGAAGTGACTATAATTTGCTGAGGAATACAATTAAAAGAGAATGATACGTTACATTAGCTTTAATGAGTTGCAGAAGGTCACTTGGTTATGGAGGCAGTATGCAAAGGTCACAGTTCAACGGTATTCAAACAATTTGACAGACATTCTCAAAGACTCTCCTTGACTTTTGTAACCATGGGAAACTGAGAAAGTCTGAGGAAGTCGCACTTCCTTATTTTTTTTTCTCCTGTACAGTAATTGCTCTGTTTTGGATCTAGCACAACCTGCATAATTTATTCTCAAGTGTCTCTTTTTCAGTATCTCACACCTGTGTGTTTTTCTTGGTGCCGATCCATATTTCTCTCTTTCTGAAAAAATCATTTTCTTTAGTTGTCTCACACTGAGCATAATGGTTTCAAATAAAGACGCTTGAATAAAATTCATGAATCTTTTCTTCTTTTAGAATCGACATGAGGATATTATTTTTTTCCTTAACGGGAAAAAATTGAACAACTTGACTGTTATATCTTAACCGTACAGAAATATAACCAATTTCAATTGAAGGTGTATTCCAAAATCTGTGAGAATTTCATAAAACCCCTTTTCCTGATTAGGAACTTTTACATTGACCATCAAGCAGTAGTCTGAACGGAACACTGTGACACGTCATGGTTCAAAGTAGAGTGAGGCATCAGACAAGGCTGCATCCTGAAACCATTTCTCTTCAATTTATATACAGAAGCAATTTTCAGGAATGCTGGAAAGAAGAAGAACAAATCAAAATTGTTGGATGAATCATCAACAATCTTAAATAAGCAGATGATACAACATTGAGCATAGATAGAATGAAGGACATACTACGGAGTGTCAAGATGGAAAGTTTGAACATGGACTGCTACTCAACATAAAGAACAAAAAGATAATAACTAGTGATGTGCAAGTATACCCGTTACTTGAGATTTCCCGAGCATGCTCAGGTGATCTCTGAGTATTTGGATGTGCTCAGAGATTTCATTTCTGTCTCCGTAGCTGCATGATTTGCAGCTGCTAGACAGCCTGAATACATGTGGAGATTTCCTAACAAAAGGTAATCCCCACATGTACTCAGGCTAACTAACAGCCGCAAATCATGCAGCTGCGGCGTCAAAAACTAAATCAATCTCTGAGCACATCCAAATACTCGGAGACCACCCGAGCATGCCCGGGAAATCTCGAGTAATGATGAGTATACTCGCTTATCACTAATAATGACTAAAGTCAGGTATGAGTGGGACTCATTTGAGATGGAAGGGGATGAACTGGAAGTTGTAAAGTAAACCTACTAGGATCACTGATCACTCAAGATGCAGCAACATCATCGGAAGTCAATAGGAGAATAGCTATGTTCAAAGCAAGAATGCAGTCATTGGACAAGGTATTCAAATCGAGGAATATTTCACTGGCAATGAACAAATAGCTCATATATAGCTTGGTCTTTTCTGTCATAACATATGGATGCAAAACCTGGACGATAAAAAAACAAGGCAAAAGTAGAATCAATGCTTGTGAAATGTGGTGCTTGAGAAGGATATGTCAGTACCATGTATGGGAAGAACAAACAAACCAATTTTGCAACAAATTAAGCCAGACATGTCACTCAAACAAAGGATCACCAAACTTGTCTACTTTGGAGACATCATGCAAAAAGAGCAATTACTGGAGAAGAACACTATGGTTGTAAAAATAAAAGGAACAAGGGAAAGAGGAAGACCAGCAACTTGATGGCTTGATAATATCAAGATAACTGCGGAGAAGATCTTGGTGGACCTATCTAGGCTTGCACAAGATCGATTTTCCTACAGAGCATTCATTCATCAAGTCGCTATGGCTTGAGATCGAGGCAAAAGTTATTAAATAATAATAATAATAATAATAAATATCCAGATACCCTATCCTTAATCTCTAGCACTATACTCTATCTATCACTACACTACCTATCCTTTTACCTAATCCCTATCCCTATACTATTTATACAATCCCTATACTATTTACTGACCCAATACAATCGATCCTCTACAGCGGGGTGGGGAATCTTTTTTTCTGCCAAGGGCCATTTGGATATTTATACCATCCTTCGGGGGCCGTACAAACTCCACCCACAAAGTACATCCTGACTCTGGCACTGGTTTCAGGACGTAATCTTTCATTGCATGCCCTTCAGTGTTCAGTAGTGAACACTGTGTGTGTGTGTGTGTGTGCTAACAGAGCAAGAAGAAATTAAAGAGCTGGTTGCAATCAAAATACACCTCCCTGCCCAAAAATGCAGTCCCTGAGAATCTGCTTGGGGGCCTGATAAAAGGTCACTGAGGGCCATAAATGGCCCTGGTGCCTGAGTTTCCCCACCCATGTTCTACAGTGATCCTAAATCCACTAAGAAAACACAATAAATGTATTGATTACTGAACCCGAGGATGTTCTGGACCAAACTTGACCCCGAATTTGACCCCAAGCACAATAGAAGTCAATGGGGACCTGAATTTTGGTGCTTTAAAATGGCTGTAAAATGGTCATAGTAAGGGCTAGGTGGCTGCAAAGGGAAGCCAAATGGGGGTTAGAGCAGGACAATTGCCCTGCAAACAAATGTTGATTGGAGAATTACTTAAAATAACATAGAATAAAAAAAGAAAAATGTATAATCTTGAACCAGGAAGCAGAGGTCCAAGTTGAGCAGGAGGATGAGAAAGATATGGTGGTGTAGGTGGAAGAGGTGGAGTGGGAGGAGGCAGACAACACTGTTTTTTCATTTTTTTGGGGGGGGTACTCTGAAACCAAGAAGGGAAATAATCTGCTGGCCATTCTCTCTCTGTGTACAGGTATGTAATACTCTGCAATGTTTTTGTTGAAAACAATGAAAAGAGCATCAAATAGGAAATGTGCTTGTGTTATTGGTGATAGTGAAGCAGGTGCTGCAGGGAGAGAGTGGACATGGTTTATCTGTGTCTACTACTTGCCCAAATGAAACACCTTCCTCTGCTGCAAGAATGTGACAGGACCTTCTGTGTTATTTTGTAAGCCCAAGTACCGTTGGATGAATGGTGAGGCTAGAACAAGTAAAGGTGGTTTTAGATTGGTTGTCTGGTAGTGACTTCACTTTGCTTTGTCTTTTACATAGTCTCCTGATGAAAGCTCAGATTTGGCACCTGCGGTTCATCGGCACCTGTCTTCCACCTCACCCCCTTGCAAATCAGACAAGCAGTCTGAGCCCCAAGTCATGCATCAGTCACTTCTGCTTTTTGATGACTCTGCTGGCTGTGGTTCAGTGGGCAATCCACCTGGCCTTGCCCCACAATTTGAAGAGATTGCGTGCACTGTTTTTTTGTGAAGGAGACTGTAGGTTTGAGTAGGGTTGAGCGACATTTGTTTTTATAGGATCGGGTCGGATTTCACGAAACCCGACTTTTTCAAAAGTCGGGTCGAGTGAAATCGGCCGATCCTATAGAAAAGTCGGGGTCGGCCGAAACATGAAACCCAATGCTGTGCATTGGGTTTGTAATGGTTCCCAGGGTCTGAAGGAGAGGGAACTCTCCTTCAGGCCCTGCGATCCATATTATTGTGTAAAATAAAGAATAAAAATAAAAAATATTGCTATACTCACCCTCGGACGCGCCCTGGTTGTAACCGGGAGTCTTCCTTCCTAAGAATGGACCTTTCGATGACGTCGTGGCTTGTGATTGGTCACGTGAGCAGTCACATGGGCGTCACGCGACCAATCACAAGCCGCGACATCATCGAAAGGTCCTTCAAGCGCTGATTCTTAGGAAGGAAGGCTGCGGGTTAGAACCAAGGCGCGTCCGAGGGTGAGTATATACCTATTAGGCCTCCCACCGGCAGCAACACTTTTGCGTACTATGAGAGGCCCTGTGCCAGTGATGTCGCCAACTAGTATTCCTCCCCCCACCTGATGAAGGAACCTGCACTTTCATCTGCACCTTCCTCTTTGTCCCCGTGTAAGGTGGTATGGTATGCGGGAAGAGGAACCTGACTTTCAGCAGGGTCACAATCTTGCTGTGTAGCGTGCACAGGGAATTTTGCGTTATGGGTCAATGTACCAGCAGACTCATCTATCACTGGCTGGGCAATGGGCAGGATGAGGAGGAAACACAGATATAGGCCCAAAGAATAAAGTGGGCTAAATGCAGTTCAAAATTGGTAACACAGGACTAACCAGGGGGCATTGCAGTGGAGGACAACTGGAATGAGAGGCTGACACAGAGAGTAGGCCCAAATTAGTAAGTAGTCGAAATGCAGTTCAAAATTGGCAACCGTAGTAAACAGGCTGCACAGCTTTTTTCAGTGGAGGAGAACAGCAAGGAGCGGCAGACCCTGTTAGTAGGCCCCAAACAAACTAGTACGCCAAATGCAGTTGTTCCATTTAACCACTATTTAACAAGAGCCTGAAGATAGAAGCTCAGGAAAGGCAACCTGGAGAACACGTTGGAGTGGAACACACCGTCTCTACACCCCATACCCAATTTGTAGGCCTAATGCAGTGTAGTTTCCAACAACTACTAAACGAGAGCATGAAGATCGAAGCAATGGAGAGGAAACCTGGGGAACACCTTGGAGTGGAACACACCATCTCTCTACACCCCATACCCATTTTGTAGGCCTAATGCAGTGTAGTTTCCAACAAGTACTAAACGAGAGCATGAAGATCGAAGCAATGGAGAGGAAACCTGGGGAACACCTTGGCGTGGAACACACCATCTCTCTACACCCCATACCCATTTTCTAGGCCTAATGCAGTGTAGTTTCCAACAACTACTAAACGAGAGCATGAAGATCGAAGCAATGGAGAGGAAACCTGGGGAACACCTTGGAGTGGAACACACCATCTCTCTACACCCCATACCCATTTTGTAGGCCTAATGCAGTGTAGTTTCCAACAACTACTAAACGAGAGCATGAAGATCGAAGCAATGGAGAGGAAACCTGGAGAACACCTTGGAGTGGAACACACCATCTCTCTACACCCCATACCCATTTTGTAGGCCTAATGCAGTGTAGTTTCCAACAACTACTAAACGAGAGCCTGAAGATAGAAGCTCAGGAAAGGCAACCTGGAGAACACCTTGGAGTGTAACACACCATCTCTCTACACCCCATACCCATTTTGTAGGCCTAATGCAGTGTAGTTTCTAACAACTACTAAACGAGAGCATGAAGATCGAAGCAATGGAGAGGAAACCTGGGGAACACCTTGGAGTGTAACACACCATCTCTCTACACCCCATACCCAATTTGTAGGCCTAATGCAGTGTAGTTTCCAACAACTACTAAACGAGAGCATGAAGATCGAAGCAATGGAGAGGAAACCTGGGGAACACCTTGGAGTGCAACACACCATCTCTCTACACCCCATACCCATTTTGTAGGCCTAATGCAGTGTAGTTCCCAACAAGTACTAAACGAGAGCATGAAGATCGAAGCAATGGAGAGGAAACCTGGAGAACACCTTGGAGTGGAACACACCATCTCTCTACACCCCATACCCATTTTGTAAGCCTAATGCAGTGTAGTTTCCAACAACTACTAAACGAGAGCATGAAGATCAAAGCAATGGAGAGGAAACCTGGGGAACACCTTGGAGTGGAACACACCATCTCTCTACACCCCATACCCATTTTGTAGGCCTAATGCAGTGTAGTTCCCAACAAGTAATAAACGAGAGCATGAAGATCGAAGCAATGGAGAGGAAACCTGGGGAACACCTTGGAGTGGAACACACCATCTCTCTACACCCCATACCCATTTTGTAGGCCTAATGCAGTGTAGTTTCCAACAACTACAAAACGAGAGCATGAAGATCGAAGCAATGGAGAGGAAACCTGGGGAACACCTTGGAGTGTTACACACCATCTCTCTACACCCCATACCCATTTTGTAGGCCTAATGCAGTGTAGTTCCCAACAACTACTAAACGAGAGCCTGAAGATAGAAGCTCAGGAAAGGCAACCTGGAGAACACCTTGGAGTGTAACACACCATCTCTCTACACCCCATACCCATTTTGTAGGCCTAATACAGCGTAGTTTCCAACAAGTACTAAACGAGAGCATGAAGATCGAAGCAATGGAGAGGAAACCTGGGGAACACCTTGGAGTGGAACACACCATCTCTCTACACCCCATACCCATTTTGTAGGCCTAATGCAGTGTAGTTTCCAACAACTACTAAACGAGAGCATGAAGATCGAAGCAATGGAGAGGAAACCTGGGGAACACCTTGGAGTGGAACACACCATCTCTCTACACCCCACACCCATTTTGTAGGCCTAATGCAGTGTAGTTTCCAACAACTACTAAACGAGAGCATGAAGATCGAAGCAATGGAGAGGAAACCTGGGGAACACCTTGGAGTGGAACACACCATCTCTCTACACCCCATACCCATTTTGTAGGCCTAATGCAGTGTAGTTCCCAACAACTACTAAACGAGAGCCTGAAGATAGAAGCTCAGGAAAGGCAACCTGGAGAACACCTTGGAGTGTAACACACCATCTCTCTACAACCCATACCCATTTTGTAGGCCTAATGTAGTTTAGTTTCCAACAACTACTAAACGAGAGCATGAAGATCGAAGCAATGGAGAGGAAACCTGGGGAACACCTTGGAGTGGAACACACCATCTCTCTACACCCCATACCCATTTTGTAGGCCTAATGCAGTGTAGTTCCCAACAACTACTAAACGAGAGCCTGAAGATAGAAGCTCAGGAAAGGCAACCTGGAGAACACCTTGGAGTGTAACACACCATCTCTCTACACCCCATACCCAATTTGTAGGCCTAATGCAGTGTAGTTTCC
The DNA here is from genome assembly GCF_032444005.1 of Ranitomeya imitator. NCBI lineage: Eukaryota > Metazoa > Chordata > Amphibia > Anura > Dendrobatidae > Ranitomeya > Ranitomeya imitator. The sequence goes on from NC_091287.1 coordinate 485,038,485, forward strand.
AACAACTACTAAACGAGAGCATGAAGATCGAAGCAATGGAGAGGAAACCTGGGGAACACCTTGGAGTGTAACACACCATCTCTCTACACCCCATACCCAATTTGTAGGCCTAATGCAGTGTAGTTTCCAACAACTACTAAACGAGAGCATGAAGATCGAAGCAATGGAGAGGAAACCTGGGGAACACCTTGGAGTGCAACACACCATCGCTCTACACCCCATACCCAATTTGTAGGCCTAATGCAGTGTAGTTTCCAACAACTACTAAACGAGAGCATGAAGATTGAAGCAATGGAGAGGAAACCTGGGGAACACCTTGGAGTGCAACACGCCATCTTTCTACACCCCATACCCACTTTGTAGGCCTAATGCAGTGTAGTTCCCAACAAGTACTAAACGAGAGCATGAAGATCGAAGCAATGGAGAGGAAACCTGGGGAACACCTTGGAGTGGAACACACCATCATTCTACACCCCATACCCATTTTGTAGGCCTAATGCAGTGTAGTTTCCAACAACTACTAAACGAGAGCATGAAGATCGAAGCAATGGAGAGGAAACCTGGGGAACACCTTGGAGTGGAACACACCATCTCTCTACACCCCATACCCATTTTGTAGGCCTAATGCAGTGTAGTTCCCAACAACTACTAAACAAGAGCCTGAAGATAGAAACTCAGGAAAGGCAACCTGGAGAACACCTTGGAGTGTAACACACCATCTCTCTACACCCCATACCCATTTTGTAAGCTTAATGCAGTGTAGTTTCCAACAACTACTAAACGAGAGCATGAAGATCGAAGCAATGGAGAGGAAACCTGGGGAACACCTTGGAGTGCAACACACCATCTCTCTACACCCCATACCCATTTTGTAGGCCTAATGCAGTGTAGTTTCCAACAACTACTAAACGAGAGCATGAAGATCGAAGCAATGGAGAGGAAACCTGGGGAACACCTTGGAGTGGAACACACCATCTCTCTACACCCCATACCCATTTTGTAGGCCTAATGCAGTGTAGTTTCCAACAACTACTAAACAAGAGCATGAAGATCGAAGCAATGGAGAGAAAACCTGGGGAACACCTTGGAGTGGAACACACCATTTCTCTACACCCCATACCCATTTTGTAGGCCTAATGCAGTGTAGTTCCCAACAACTACTAAACGAGAGCCTGAAGATAGAAGCTCAGGAAAGGCAACCTGGAGAACACCTTGGAGTGTAACACACCATCTCTCTACACCCCATACCCATTTTGTAGGCCTAATGCAGCGTAGTTTCCAACAACTACTAAACGAGAGCATGAAGATCGAAGCAATGGAGAGGAAACCTGGGGAACACCTTGGAGTGGAACACACCATCTCTCTACACCCCATACCCATTTTGTAGGCCTAATGCAGTGTAGTTTCCAACAACTACTAAACGAGAGCATGAAGATCGAAGCAATGGAGAGGAAACCTGGGGATCACCTTGGAGTGGAACACACCATCTCTCTACACCCCATACCCATTTTGTAGGCCTAATGCAGTGTAGTTCCCAACAACTACTAAACGAGAGCATGAAGATCGAAGCAATGGAGAGGAAACCTGGGGAACACCTTGGAGTGGAACACACCATCTCTCTACACCCCATACCCATTTTGTAGGCCTAATGCAGTGTAGTTTCCAACAACTACTAAACGAGAGCATGAAGATCGAAGCAATGGAGAGGAAACCTGGGGAACACCTTGGAGTGTAACACACCATCTCTCTACACCCCATACCCAATTTGTAGGCCTAATGCAGTGTAGTTTCCAACAACTTCTAAACGAGAGCATGAAGATCGAAGCAATGGAGAGGAAACCTGGGGAACACCTTGGAGTGCAACACACCATCTCTCTACACCCCATACCCAATTTGTAGGTCTAATGCAGTGTAGTTTCCAACAACTACTAAACGAGAGCATGAAGATCGGAGCAATGGAGAGGAAACCTGGGGAACACCTTGGAGTGCAACACACCATCTCTCTACACCCCATACCCATTTTGTAGGCCTAATGCAGTGTAGTTCCCAACAACTACTAAACGAGAGCATGAAGATCGAAGCAATGGAGAGGAAACCTGGAGAACACCTTGGAGTGGAACACACCATCTCTCTACACCCCATACCCATTTTGTAAGCCTAATGCAGTGTAGTTTCCAACAACTACTAAACGAGAGCATGAAGATCGAAGCAATGGAGAGGAAACCTGGGGAACACCTTGGAGTGGAACACACCATCTCTCTACACCCCATACCCATTTTGTAGGCCTAATGCAGTGTAGTTCCCAACAAGTACTAAACGAGAGCATGAAGATCGAAGCAATGGAGAGGAAACCTGGGGAACACCTTGGAGTGGAACACACCATCTCTCTACACCCCATACCCATTTTGTAGGCCTAATGCAGTGTAGTTTCCAACAACTACTAAACGAGAGCATGAAGATCGAACCAATGGAGAGGAAACCTGGGGAACACCTTGGAGTGGAACACACCATCTCTCTACATCCCATACCCATTTTGTAGGCCTAATGCAGTGTAGTTCCCAACAACTACTAAACGAGAGCCTGAAGATAGAAGCTCAGGAAAGGCAACCTGGAGAACACCTTGGAGTGTAACACACCATCTCTCTACACCCCATACCCATTTTGTAGGCCTAATACAGCGTAGTTTCCAACAAGTACTAAACGAGAGCATGAAGATCGAAGCAATGGAGAGGAAACCTGGGGAACACCTTGGAGTGGAACACACCATCTCTCTACACCCCATACCCATTTTGTAGGCCTAATGCAGTATAGTTTCCAACAACTACTTAACGAGAGCATGAAGATCGAAGCAATGGAGAGGAAACCTGGAGAACACCTTGGAGTGGAACACACCATCTCTCTACACCCCATACCCATTTTGTAGGCCTAATGCAGTGTAGTTTCCAACAACTACTAAACGAGAGCATGAAGATCGAAGCAATGGAGAGGAAACCTGGGGAACACCTTGGAGTGGAACACACCATCTCTCTACACCACATACCCATTTTGTAGACCTAATGCAGCATAGTTTCCAACAACTACTAAACGAGAGCATGAAGATCGAAGCAATGGAGAGGAAACCTGGGGAACACCTTGGAGTGGAACACACCATCTCTCTACACCCCATACCCATTTTGTAGGCCTAATGCAGTGTAGTTTCCAACAACTACTAAACGAGAGCATGAAGATCGAAGCAATGGAGAGGAAACCTGGGGAACACCTTGGAGTGGAACACACCATCTCTCTACACCCCATACCCATTTTGTAGGCCTAATGCAGTGTAGTTCCCAACAACTACTAAACGAGAGACTGAAGATAGAAGCTCAGGAAAGGCAACCTGGAGAACACCTTGGAGTGTAACACACCATCTCTCTACAACCCATACCCATTTTGTAGGCCTAATGCAGCGTAGTTTCCAACAACTACTAAACGAGAGCATGAAGATCGAAGCAATGGAGAGGAAACCTGGGGAACACCTTGGAGTGGAACACACCATCTCTCTACACCCCATACCCATTTTGTAGGCCTAATGTAGTGTAGTTTCCAACAACTACTAAACGAGAGCATGAAGATCGAAGCAATGGAGAGGAAACCTGGGGAATACCTTGGAGTGGAACACACCATCTCTCTACACCCCATACCCATTTTGTAGGCCTAATGCAGTGTAGTTCCCAACAACTACTAAATGAGAGCCTGAAGATAGAAGCTCAGGAAAGGCAACCTGGAGAACACCTTGGAGTGTAACACACCATCTCTCTACACCCCATACCCAATTTGTAGGCCTAATGCAGTGTAGTTTCCAACAACTACTAAACGAGAGCATGAAGATCGAAGCAATGGAGAGGAAACCTGGGGAACACCTTGGAGTGTAACACACCATCTCTCTACACCCCATACCCAATTTGTAGGCCTAATGCAGTGTAGTTTCCAACAACTAATAAACGAGAGCATGAAGATCGAAGCAATGGAGAGGAAACCTGGGGAACACCTTGGAGTGCAACACACCATCTCTCTACACCCCATACCCAATTTGTAGGCCTAATGCAGTGTAGTTTCCAACAACTACTAAACGAGAGCATGAAGATCGAAGCAATGGAGAGGAAACCTGGGGAACACCTTGGAGTGCAACACACCATCTCTCTACACCTCATACCCATTTTGTAGGCCGAATGCAGTGTAGTTCCCAAGAAGTACTAAACGAGAGCATGAAGATCGAAGCAATGGAGAGGAAACCTGGGGAACACCTTGGAGTGGAACACACCATCTCTCTACACCCCATACCCATTTTGTAGGCCTAATGCAGTGTAGTTTCCAACAACTACTAAACAAGAGCATGAAGATCGAAGCAATGGAGAGGAAACCTGGGGAACACCTTGGAGTGGAACACACCATCTCTCTACACCCCATAGCCATTTTGTAGGCCTAATGCAGTGTAGTTCCCAACAACTACTAAACGAGAGCCTGAAGATAGAAGCTCAGGAAAGGCAACCTGGAGAACACCTTGGAGTGTAACACACCATCTCTCTACACCCCATACCCATTTTGTAGGCCTAATGCAGCGAAGTTTCCAACAACTACTAAACGAGAGCATGAAGATCGAAGCAATGGAGAGGAAACCTGGGGAACACCTTGGAGTGGAACACACCATCTCTCTACACCCCATACCCATTTTGTAGGCCTAATGCAGTGTAGTTGCCAGCAACTACTAAACGAGAGCATGAAGATCGAAGCAATGGAGAGGAAACCTGGGGATCACCTTGGAGTGGAACACACCATCTCTCTACACCCCATACCCATTTTGTAGGCCTAATGCAGTGTAGTTCCCAACAACTACTAAACGAGAGCCTGAAGATAGAAGCTCAGGAAAGGCAACCTGGAGAACACCTTGGAGTGTAACACACCATCTCTCTACACCCCATACCCATTTTGTAGGCCTAATGCAGCGTAGTTTCCAACAAGTACTAAACGAGAGCATGAAGATCGAAGCAATGGAGAGGAAACCTGGGGAACACCTTGGAGTGGAACACACCATCTCTCTACACCCCATACCCATTTTGTAGGCCTAATGCAGTGTAGTTTCCAACAACTACTAAACGAGAGCATGAAGATCGAAGCAATGGAGAGGAAACCTGGGGAACACCTTGGAGTGGAACACACCATCTCTCTACACTCCATACTCATTTCGTAGGCCTAATGCAGTGTAGTTCCCAACAACTACTAAACAAGAGCCTGAAGATAGAAGCTCAGGAAAGGCAACCTGGAGAACACCTTGGAGTGTAACACACCATCTCTCTACACCCCATACCCAATTTGTAGGCCTAATGCAGTGTAGTTTCCAACAACCACTAAACGAGAGCATGAAGATCGAAGCAATGGAGAGGAAACCTGGGGAACACCTAAGAGTGTAACACACCATCTCTCTACACCCCATACCCAATTTGTAGGCCTAATGCAGTGTAGTTTCCAACAACTACTAAACGAGAGCATGAAGATCGAAGCAATGGAGAGGAAACCTGGGGAACACCTTGTAGTGCAACACACCATCTCTCTACACCCCATACCCAATTTGTAGGCCTAATGCAGTGTAGTTTCCAACAACTACTAAACGAGAGCATGAAGATCGAAGCAATGGAGAGGAAACCTGGGGAACACCTTGGAGTGCAACACACCATCTCTCTACACCCCATACCCATTTTGTAGGCCTAATGCAGTGTAGTTCCCAACAAGTACTAAACGAGAGCATGAAGATCGAAGCAATGGAGAGGAAACCTGGGGAACACCTTGGAGTGGAACACACCATCTCTCTACACCCCATACCCATTTTGTAGGCCTAATGCAGTGTAGTTTCCAACAACTACTAAACGAGAGCATGAAGATCGAAGCAATGGAGAGGAAACCTGGGGAACACCTTGGAGTGGAACACACCATCTCTCTACACTCCATACCCATTTTGTAGGCCTAATGCAGTGTAGTTCCCAACAACTACTAAACGAGAGCCTGAAGATAGAAGCTCAGGAAAGGCAACCTGGAGAACACCTTGGAGTGTAACACACCATCTCTCTACACCCCATACCCATTTTGTAGGCCTAATGCAGTGTAGTTTCCAACAACTACTAAACGAGCGCATGAAGATCGAAGCAATGGAGAGGAAACCTGGGGAACACCTTGGAGTGGAACACACCATCTCTCTACAACCCATACCCATTTTGTAGGCCTAATGCAGTGTAGTTTCCAACAACTACTAAACGAGAGCATGAAGATCGAAGCAATGGAGAGGAAACCTGGGGAACACCTTGGAGTGGAACACACCATCTCTCTACACTCCATACCCATTTTGTAGGCCTAATGCAGTGTAGTTCCCAACAACTACTAAACGAGAGCCTGAAGATAGAAGCTCAGGAAAGGCAACCTGGAGAACACCTTGGAGTGTAACACACCATCTCTCTACACCCCATACCCAATTTGTAGGCCCAATGCAGCGTAGTTTCCAACAACTACTAAACGAGAGCATGAAGATCGAAGCAATGGAGAGGAAACCTGGGGAACACCTTGGAGTGCAACACATCATCTCTCTACACCCCATACCCAATTTGTAGGCCTAATGCAGTGTAGTTTCCAACAACTACTAAACGAGAGCATGAAGATCGAAGCAATGGAGAGGAAACCTGGGGAACACCTTGGAGTGCAACACACCATCTCTCTACACCCCATACCCATTTTGTAGGCCTAATGCAGTGTAGTTCCCAACAAGTACTAAACGAGAGCATGAAGATCGAAGCAATGGAGAGGAAACCTGGGGAACACCTTGGAGTGTAACACACCATCTCTCTACACCCCATACCCAATTTGTAGGCCTAATGCAGTGTAGTTTCCAACAACTACTAAACGAGAGCATGAAGATCGAAGCAATGGAGAGGAAACCTGGGGAACACCTTGGAGTGGAACACACCATCACTCTACACCCCATACCCATTTTGTAGGCCTAATGCAGCGTAGTTTCCAACAACTACTAAACGAGAGCATGAAGATCAAAGCAATGGAGAGGAAACCTGGGGAACACCTTGGAGTGGAACACACCATCTCTCTACACCCCATACCCAATTTGTAGGCCTAATGCAGTGTAGTTTCCAACAACTACTAAACGAGAGCATGAAGATCAAAGCAATGGAGAGGAAACCTGGGGAACACCTTGGAGTGTAACACACCATCTCTCTACACCCCATACCCAATTTGTAGGCCTAATGCAGTGTAGTTTCCAACAACTACTAAACGAGAGCATGAAGATCGAAGCAATGGAGAGTAAACCTGGGGAACACCTTGGAGTGCAACACACCATCTCTCTACACCCCATACCCAATTTGAAGGCCTAATGCAGTGTAGTTTCCAACAACTACTAAACGAGAGCATGAAGATCGAAGCAATGGAGAGGAAACCTGGGGAACACGTTGGAGTGCAACACACCATCTCTCTACACCCCATACCCATTTTGTAGGCCTAATGCAGTGTAGTTCCCAACAAGTACTAAACGAGAGCCTGAAGATAGAAGCTCAGGAAAGGCAACCTGGAGAACACTTTGGAGTGGAACACACCATCTCTCTACACCCCATACCCATTTTGTAGGCCTAATGCAGTGTAGTTCCCAACAACTACTAAACGAGAGCCTGAAGATAGAAGCTCAGGAAAGGCAACCTGGAGAACACCTTGGAGTGTAACACACCATCTCTCTACACCCCATACCCATTTTGTAGGCCTAATGCAGCGTAGTTTCCAACAACTACTAAACGAGAGCATGAAGATCGAAGCAATGGAGAGGAAACCTGGGGAACACCTTGGAGTGCAACACACCATCTCTCTACACCCCATACCCAATTTGTAGGCCTAATGCAGTGTAGTTTCCAACAACTACTAAACGAGAGCATGAAGATCGAAGCAATGGAGAGGAAACCTGGGGAACACCTTGGAGTGGAACACACCATCTCTCTACACCCCATACCCATTTTGTAGGCCTAATGCAGTGTAGTTTCCAACAACTACTAAACGAGAGCATGAAGATCGAAGCAATGGAGAGGAAACCTGGGGAACACCTTGGAGTGGAACACACCATCTCTCTACACCCCATACCCATTTTGTAGGCCTAATGCAGTGTAGTTCCCAACAACTACTAAACGAGAGCCTGAAGATAGAAGCTCAGGAAAGGCAACCTGGAGAACACCTTGGAGTGTAACACAACATCTCTCTACACCCCATACCCATTTTGTAGGCCTAATGCAGCGTAGTTTCCAACAACTACTAAACGAGAGCATGAAGATCGAAGCAATGGAGAGGAAACCTGGGGAACACCTTGGAGTGGAACACACCATCTCTCTACACCCCATACCCATTTTGTAGGCCTAATGCAGTGTAGTTCCCAACAACTACTAAACGAGAGCCTGAAGATAGAAGCTCAGGAAAGGCAACCTGGAGAACACCTTGGAGTGTAACACACCATCTCTCTACACCCCATACCCAATTTGTAGGCCCAATGCAGCGTAGTTTCCAACAACTACTAAACGAGAGCATGAAGATCGAAGCAATGGAGAGGAAACCTGGGGAACACCTTGGAGTGCAACACACCATCTCTCTACACCCCATACCCAATTTGTAGGCCTAATGCAGTGTAGTTTCCAACAACTACTAAACGAGAGCATGAAGATCGAAGCAATGGAGAGGAAACCTGGGGAACACCTTGGAGTGCAACACACCATCTCTCTACACCCCATACCCATTTTGTAGGCCTAATGCAGTGTAGTTCCCAACAAGTACTAAACGAGAGCATGAAGATCGAAGCAATGGAGAGGAAACCTGGGGAACACCTTGGAGTGTAACACACCATCTCTCTACACCCCATACCCAATTTGTAGGCCTAATGCAGTGTAGTTTCCAACAAGTACTAAACGAGAGCATGAAGATCGAAGCAATGGAGAGGAAACCTGGGGAACACCTTGGAGTGCAACACACCATCTCTCTACACCCCATACCCAATTTGTAGGCCTAATGCAGTGTAGTTTCCAACAACTACTAAACGAGAGCATGAAGATCGAAGCAATGGAGAGGAAACCTGGGGAACACCTTGGAGTGGAACACACCATCACTCTACACCCCATACCCATTTTGTAGGCCTAATGCAGCGTAGTTTCCAACAACTACTAAACGAGAGCATGAAGATCAAAGCAATGGAGAGGAAACCTGGGGAACACCTTGGAGTGGAACACACCATCTCTCTACACCCCATACCCATTTTGTAGGCCTAATGCAGTGTAGTTTCCAACAACTACTAAACGAGAGCATAAAGATCGAAGCAATGGAGAGGAAACCTGGGGAACACCTTGGAGTGGAACACACCATCTCTCTACACCCCATACCCATTTTGTAGGCCTAATGCAGTGTAGTTCCCAACAACTACTAAACGAGAGCCTGAAGATAGAAGCTCAGGAAAGGCAACCTGGAGAACACCTTGGAGTGTAACACACCATCTCTCTACACCCCATACCCATTTTGTAGGCCTAATGCAGCGTAGTTTCCAACAACTACTAAACGAGAGCCTGAAGATAGAAGCTCAGGAAAGGCAACCTGGAGAACACCTTGGAGTGTAACACACCATCTCTCTACACCCCATACCCATTTTGTAGGCCTAATGCAGTGTAGTTCCCAACAACTACTAAACGAGAGCCTGAAGATAGAAGCTCAGGAAAGGCAACCTGGAGAACACCTTGGAGTGTAACACACCATCTCTCTACACCCCATACCCATTTTGTAGGCCTAATGCAGCGTAGTTTCCAACAAGTACTAAACGAGAGCATGAAGATCGAAGCAATGGAGAGGAAACCAGGGGAACACCTTGGAGTGGAACACACCATCTCTCTACACCCCATACCCATTTTGTAGGCCTAATGCAGTGTAGTTTCCAACAAGTACTAAACGAGAGCATGAAGATCGAAGCAATGGAGAGGAAACCAGGGGAACACCTTGGAGTGGAACACACCATCTCTCTACACCCCATACCCATTTTGTAGGCCTAATGCAGTGTAGTTTCCAACAACTACTAAACGAGAGCATGAAGATCGAAGCAATGGAGAGGAAACCTGGGGAACACCTTGGAGTGGAACACACCATCTCTCTACACCCCATACCCATTCTGTAGGCCTAATGCAGTGTAGTTCCCAACAACTACTAATCGAGAGCCTGAAGATAGAAGCTCAGGAAAGGCAACCTGGAGAACACCTTGGAGTGTAACACACCATCTCTCTACACCCCATACCCAATTTGTAGGCCTAATGCAGTGTAGTTTCCAACAACTACTAAACGAGAGCATGAAGATCGAAGCAATGGAGAGGAAACCTGGGGAACACCTTGGAGTGTAACACACCATCTCTCTACACCCCATACCCAATTTGTAGGCCTAATGCAGTGTAGTTTCCAACAACTACTAAACGAGAGCATGAAGATCGAAGCAATGGAGAGAAAACCTGGGGAACACCTTGGAGTGCAACACACCATCTCTCAACACCCCATACCCAATTTGAAGGCCTAATGCAGTGTAGTTTCCAACAACTACTAAACGAGAGCATGAAGATCGAAGCAATGGAGAGGAAACCTGGGGAACACGTTGGAGTGCAACACACCATCTCTCTACACCCCATACCCATTTTGTAGGCCTAATGCAGTGTCGTTCCCAACAAGTACTAAACGAGAGCATGAAGATCGAAGCAATGGAGAGGAAACCTGGGGAGCACCTTCGAGTGGAACACACCATCTCTCTACACCCCATACCCATTTTGTAGGCCTAATGCAGTGTAGTTTCCAACAACTACTAAACGAGAGCATGAAGATCGAAGCAATGGAGAGGAAACCTGGGGAACACCTTGGAGTGGAACACACCATCTCTCTACACCCCATACCCATTTTGTAGGCCTAATGCAGTGTAGTTCCCAACAACTACTAAACGAGAGCCTGAAGATAGAAGCTCAGGAAAGGCAACCTGGAGAACACTTTGGAGTGGAACACACCATCTCTCTACACCCCATACCCATTTTGTAGGCCTAATGCAGTGTAGTTCCCAACAACTACTAAACGAGAGCCTGAAGATAGAAGCTCAGGAAAGGCAACCTGGAGAACACCTTGGAGTGTAACACACCATCTCTCTACACCCCATACCCATTTTGTAGGCCTAATGCAGCGTAGTTTCCAACAACTACTAAACGAGAGCATGAAGATCGAAGAAATGGAGAGGAAACCTGGGGAACACCTTGGAGTGCAACACACCATCTCTCTACACCCCATACCCAATTTGTAGGCCTAATGCAGTGTAGTTTCCAACAACTACTAAACGAGAGCATGAAGATCGAAGCAATGGAGAGGAAACCTGGGGAACACCTTGGAGTGCAACACACCATCTCTCTACACCCCATACCCATTTTGTAGGCCTAATGCAGTGTAGTTCCCAACAAGTACTAAACGAGAGCATGAAGATCGAAGCAATGGAGAGGAAACCTGGGGAACACCTTGGAGTGGAACACACCATCTCTCTACACCCCATACCCATTTTGTAGGCCTAATGCAGTGTAGTTTCCAACAACTACTAAACGAGAGCATGAAGATCGAAGCAATGGAGAGGAAACCTGGGGAACACCTTGGAGTGGAACACACCATCTCTCTACACCCCATACCCATTTTGTAGGCCTAATGCAGTGTAGTTCCCAACAACTACTAAACGAGAGCCTGAAGATAGAAGCTCAGGAAAGGCAACCTGGAGAACACCTTGGAGTGTAACACACCATCTCTCTACACCCCATACCCATTTTGTAGGCCTAATGCAGCGTAGTTTCCAACAACTACTAAACGAGAGCATGAAGATCAAAGCAATGGAGAGGAAACCTGGGGAACACCTTGGAGTAGAACACACCATCTCTCTACACCCCATACCCATTTTGTAGGCCTAATGCAGTGTAGTTCCCAACAACTACTAAACGAGAGCCTGAAGATAGAAGCTCAGGAAAGGCAACCTGGAGAACACCTTGGAGTGTAACACACCATCTCTCTACACCCCATACCCATTTTGTAGGCCTAATGCAGCGTAGTTTCCAACAAGTACTAAACGAGAGTATGAAGATCGAAGCAATGGAGAGGAAACCTGGGGAACACCTTGGAGTGGAACACACCATCTCTCTACACCCCATACCCATTTTGTAGGCCTAATGCAGTGTAGTTTCCAACAACTACTAAACGAGAGCATGAAGATCGAAGCAATGGAGAGGAAACCTGGGGAACACCTTGGAGTGGAACACACCATCTCTCTACACCCCATACCCATTTTGTAGGCCTAATGCAGTGTAGTTCCCAACAACTACTAAACGAGAGCCTGAAGATAGAAGCTCAGGAAAGGCAACCTGGAGAACACCTTGGAGTGTAACACAACATCTCTCTACACCCCATACCCATTTTGTAGGCCTAATGCAGCGTAGTTTCCAACAACTACTAAACGAGAGCATGAAGATCAAAGCAATGGAGAGGAAACCTGGGGAACACCTTGGAGTGGAACACACCATCTCTCTACACCCCATACCCATTTTGTAGGCCTAATGCAGTGTAGTTCCCAACAACTACTAAACGAGAGCCTGAAGATAGAAGCTCAGGAAAGGCAACCTGGAGAACACCTTGGAGTGTAACACACCATCTCTCTACACCCCATACCCAATTTGTAGGCCCAATGCAGCGTAGTTTCCAACAACTACTAAACGAGAGCATGAAGATCGAAGCAATGGAGAGGAAACCTGGGGAACACCTTGGAGTGCAACACACCATCTCTCTACACCCCATACCCAATTTGTAGGCCTAATGCAGTGTAGTTTCCAACAACTACTAAACGAGAGCATGAAGATCGAAGCAATGGAGAGGAAACCTGGGGAACACCTTGGAGTGCAACACACCATCTCTCTACACCCCATACCCATTTTGTAGGCCTAATGCAGTGTAGTTCCCAACAAGTACTAAACGAGAGCATGAAGATCGAAGCAATGGAGAGGAAACCTGGGGAACACCTTGGAGTGTAACACACCATCTCTCTACACCCCATACCCAATTTGTAGGCCTAATGCAGTGTAGTTTCCAACAAGTACTAAACGAGAGCATGAAGATCGAAGCAATGGAGAGGAAACCTGGGGAACACCTTGGAGTGCAACACACCATCTCTCTACACCCCATACCCAATTTGTAGGCCTAATGCAGTGTAGTTTCCAACAACTACTAAACGAGAGCATGAAGATCGAAGCAATGGAGAGGAAACCTGGGGAACACCTTGGAGTGGAACACACCATCACTCTACACCCCATACCCATTTTGTAGGCCTAATGCAGCGTAGTTTCCAACAACTACTAAACGAGAGCATGAAGATCAAAGCAATGGAGAGGAAACCTGGGGAACACCTTGGAGTGGAACACACCATCTCTCTACACCCCATACCCATTTTGTAGGCCTAATGCAGTGTAGTTTCCAACAACTACTAAACGAGAGCATAAAGATCGAAGCAATGGAGAGGAAACCTGGGGAACACCTTGGAGTGGAACACACCATCTCTCTACACCCCATACCCATTTTGTAGGCCTAATGCAGTGTAGTTCCCAACAACTACTAAACGAGAGCCTGAAGATAGAAGCTCAGGAAAGGCAACCTGGAGAACACCTTGGAGTGTAACACACCATCTCTCTACACCCCATACCCATTTTGTAGGCCTAATGCAGCGTAGTTTCCAACAACTACTAAACGAGAGCCTGAAGATAGAAGCTCAGGAAAGGCAACCTGGAGAACACCTTGGAGTGTAACACACCATCTCTCTACACCCCATACCCATTTTGTAGGCCTAATGCAGTGTAGTTCCCAACAACTACTAAACGAGAGCCTGAAGATAGAAGCTCAGGAAAGGCAACCTGGAGAACACCTTGGAGTGTAACACACCATCTCTCTACACCCCATACCCATTTTGTAGGCCTAATGCAGCGTAGTTTCCAACAAGTACTAAACGAGAGCATGAAGATCGAAGCAATGGAGAGGAAACCAGGGGAACACCTTGGAGTGGAACACACCATCTCTCTACACCCCATACCCATTTTGTAGGCCTAATGCAGTGTAGTTTCCAACAAGTACTAAACGAGAGCATGAAGATCGAAGCAATGGAGAGGAAACCAGGGGAACACCTTGGAGTGGAACACACCATCTCTCTACACCCCATACCCATTTTGTAGGCCTAATGCAGTGTAGTTTCCAACAACTACTAAACGAGAGCATGAAGATCGAAGCAATGGAGAGGAAACCTGGGGAACACCTTGGAGTGCAACACACCATCTCTCTACACCCCATACCCATTCTGTAGGCCTAATGCAGTGTAGTTCCCAACAACTACTAATCGAGAGCCTGAAGATAGAAGCTCAGGAAAGGCAACCTGGAGAACACCTTGGAGTGTAACACACCATCTCTCTACACCCCATACCCAATTTGTAGGCCTAATGCAGTGTAGTTTCCAACAACTACTAAACGAGAGCATGAAGATCGAAGCAATGGAGAGGAAACCTGGGGAACACCTTGGAGTGTAACACACCATCTCTCTACACCCCATACCCAATTTGTAGGCCTAATGCAGTGTAGTTTCCAACAACTACTAAATGAGAGCATGAAGATCGAAGCAATGGAGAGAAAACCTGGGGAACACCTTGGAGTGCAACACACCATCTCTCAACACCCCATACCCAATTTGAAGGCCTAATGCAGTGTAGTTTCCAACAACTACTAAACGAGAGCATGAAGATCGAAGCAATGGAGAGGAAACCTGGGGAACACGTTGGAGTGCAACACACCATCTCTCTACACCCCATACCCATTTTGTAGGCCTAATGCAGTGTCGTTCCCAACAAGTACTAAACGAGAGCATGAAGATCGAAGCAATGGAGAGGAAACCTGGGGAGCACCTTTGAGTGGAACACACCATCTCTCTACACCCCATACCCATTTTGTAGGCCTAATGCAGTGTAGTTTCCAACAACTACTAAACGAGAGCATGAAGATCGAAGCAATGGAGAGGAAACCTGGGGAACACCTTGGAGTGGAACACACCATCTCTCTACACCCCATACCCATTTTGTAGGCCTAATGCAGTGTAGTTCCCAACAACTACTAAACGAGAGCCTGAAGATAGAAGCTCAGGAAAGGCAACCTGGAGAACACTTTGGAGTGGAACACACCATCTCTCTACACCCCATACCCATTTTGTAGGCCTAATGCAGTGTAGTTCCCAACAACTACTAAACGAGAGCCTGAAGATAGAAGCTCAGGAAAGGCAACCTGGAGAACACCTTGGAGTGTAACACACCATCTCTCTACACCCCATACCCATTTTGTAGGCCTAATGCAGCGTAGTTTCCAACAACTACTAAACGAGAGCATGAAGATCGAAGCAATGGAGAGGAAACCTGGGGAACACCTTGGAGTGCAACACACCATCTCTCTACACCCCATACCCAATTTGTAGGCCTAATGCAGTGTAGTTTCCAACAACTACTAAACGAGAGCATGAAGATCGAAGCAATGGAGAGGAAACCTGGGGAACACCTTGGAGTGCAACACACCATCTCTCTACACCCCATACCCATTTTGTAGGCCTAATGCAGTGTAGTTCCCAACAAGTACTAAACGAGAGCATGAAGATCGAAGCAATGGAGAGGAAACCTGGGGAACACCTTGGAGTGGAACACACCATCTCTCTACACCCCATACCCATTTTGTAGGCCTAATGCAGTGTAGTTTCCAACAACTACTAAACGAGAGCATGAAGATCGAAGCAATGGAGAGGAAACCTGGGGAATACCTTGGAGTGGAACACACCATCTCTCTACACCCCATACCCATTTTGTAGGCCTAATGCAGTGTAGTTCCCAACAACTACTAAACGAGAGCCTGAAGATAGAAGCTCAGGAAAGGCAACCTGGAGAACACCTTGGAGTGTAACACACCATCTCTCTACACCCCATACCCATTTTGTAGGCCTAATGCAGCGTAGTTTCCAACAACTACTAAACGAGAGCATGAAGATCAAAGCAATGGAGAGGAAACCTGGGGAACACCTTGGAGTAGAACACACCATCTCTCTACACCCCATACCCATTTTGTAGGCCTAATGCAGTGTAGTTCCCAACAACTACTAAACGAGAGCCTGAAGATAGAAGCTCAGGAAAGGCAACCTGGAGAACACCTTGGAGTGTAACACACCATCTCTCTACACCCCATACCCATTTTGTAGGCCTAATGCAGCGTAGTTTCCAACAAGTACTAAACGAGAGTATGAAGATCGAAGCAATGGAGAGGAAACCTGGGGAACACCTTGGAGTGGAACACACCATCTCTCTACACCCCATACCCATTTTGTAGGCCTAATGCAGAGTAGTTTCCAACAACTACTAAACGAGAGCATGAAGATCGAAGCAATGGAGAGGAAACCTGGGGAACACCTTGGA
The DNA here is from genome assembly GCF_032444005.1 of Ranitomeya imitator. Classification (NCBI taxonomy): domain Eukaryota; kingdom Metazoa; phylum Chordata; class Amphibia; order Anura; family Dendrobatidae; genus Ranitomeya; species Ranitomeya imitator. Next base: position 485,055,062 of record NC_091287.1, read on the forward strand.
GTGGAACACACCATCTCTCTACACCCCATACCCATTTTGTAGGCCTAATGCAGTGTAGTTCCCAACAACTACTAAACGAGAGCCTGAAGATAGAAGCTCAGGAAAGGCAACCTGGAGAACACCTTGGAGTGTAACACACCATCTCTCTACACCCCATACCCAATTTGTAGGCCTAATGCAGCGTAGTTTCCAACAACTACTAAACGAGAGCATGAAGATCGAAGCAATGGAGAGGAAACCTGGGGAACACCTTGGAGTGGAACACACCATCTCTCTACACCCCATACCCAATTTGTAGGCCTAATGCAGTGTAGTTTTCTACAACTACTAAACGAGAGTCGGAAGACCGAAGCAATGTGGACGAAACCTGGGGCACACCTTGGGGCGGCAGACACCGTTAGTAGGCCCTACCAAAGTTGTACCCCCAATGCAGTTTTAAAATTCCTAGAGGCTGAAAACAAGACTATTGACGCTCAGCTTTTTTCAAAGGAACACAGCTGAATTGAGTGGCGCAGACAGACACAGGTAGTAGGCCTTAAACCAAAAATGTGGCTCACTGCAGCTTAAAAAAGTTACAGGGGTACACAGGCAGCAGTGCTCTGGGCAGTGGAGGACAATTTTAATAGTGGACCGCAGACAGACTTTGTACGCCTACTATTAAAAAAAGGATGCTCTATGCAATTAAAAATAGGTTCCAGGGGTCCACGGGCAGCAGTGGTCTGGTCAGTGGACGAGTATTGGAAGGAGGGACCGCAGACAGGCGTAGTAGGCCTAACATAACAAAATTAGGCTGTAGACACTTTAAAATTGGTTCCAGGGGTACACGGGCAGCAGTGGTGTGGTCAGCGGAGGAAAATTTGAATTAGGGACTGCAGACAGACTTTGTAGGCTGTCCCCTGTGGACCATGCATCCAACACATTAACCCAGTGCGCCGTAATGGACACGTAACTTTTTGTGGACATGCCTACTGGTCCATGCGTCTCTTGTCAGGTGCACCTTTCTACTGTTTGATTGCCTGAGTGCTATGACAATGCAGACTTTTTCATGCCGCTGGAGGGCTGGGATGGCTTTTCTCGCAAAAGAAATGTCGACTGGGTAGCTTGAACCGTGGTACAGCGTAGTTCATCTGGGCTTTCTAAATATAAAACAAAGAAAAAAAGGAGGCTCCATGCACTTTCAGCTGGGTTCCAGGGGTACACGGCCAGCATTGGTCTGGTCAGTGGAGAACTATTGGAAGGAAGGACCGCAGACAGGCTTCGAAGGCCTAACATAAAAAAATTGGGCTGGCTGTAGGCAATTTTAAATTGGTTCCAGGGGTACACGGGCAGCAGTGGTGTGGTCAGTGGAGGCCTAGTGGAAGGAGTGACCGCAGACAGGCATCGAAGGCCTAACATAATAACAGATGGCTGTAGGCAATTTTAAATTGGTTCCAGGGGAACACGGGCAGCAGTGGCCTGGTCAGTGTAGTAGTAGTTGAAAGAACGGACCGCAGACAGGCTTCGAAGGCCTGACATAAAAAAATTGGGCTGGCTGTAGGCAATTTTAAATTGGTTCCAGGGGTACACGGGCAGCAGTGGTGTGGTCAGTGGAGGCCTAGTGGAAGGAGTGACCGCAGACAGGCACCAAAGGCCAAACATAATAACATATGGCTGTAGGCAATTTTAAATTGGTTCCAGGTGAACACGGCCAGCAGTGGCCTGGTCAGCGGAGGATGATTGTAATGAGTGTCTGCCAGTTAGTAGTCCAAAACAATACATAAATGTGAATGTCTCACATTAAAATCCAACGAAAACACTAAAGGGTGCAATCTTTAGTTACAGGGGTGGGATCCTCTGCGTTGTTTCTGACCTACTAATTTGGCGCAAAGTTTTTACTTTGGTAAATAGAGGACACTGCCCCTGACTATGTTAAGTACCATTATACATGTCAACACAATGGTATTGTCAGTGGCAGGAATGGAAGGATGTCAGCGCATAGTCTAAACATTGGTGGAAGTGTGAGAGATAATTGTGGAAGTGGCAGAGCAATGTTTGACCTGGGGGTGGGTGAACTCTCTTGTGGACGGCGGTAGAGGCCCAGGGCCCCTCATGTTACAACAGTGTGTCTGACATTGGGTGCGCACCACCACCGCCAGAGACAGTTTATTGTACTATGAGGGACCCAGTGGCAGTGCTGTCGACCAAAAGCGGGCACACCCACCTCTTCAGACAAACATCACTCTCACGGGTGCTTGCGCCAAGTCGCGATACCACGGCCCCGTGTGGGGAGTTTGGCCATTTAGGGAGGTGTAAACATGTCGTATGCTGGACAATCAGCTGCTGCAAATTAAGACATTTGAAAAGTCATTCACAGTAGTCCACAGGCAAGAGCTTTTCATAGGAAAGCTAGGTGTTGCCCGGGCAAGGTGGGGCAAAAGAATTCGAAATCCAGTTGTGGTTCATTTTAATGAATGTTAGATCATCAACATTTTGTGTAGCCAGACGAGTCCTTTTTTCGGTTAATATTGAACCTGCAGCACTGAATACTCTTTCTGATAGGACACTAGCTGCCGGGCAAGCAAGCTCCTGCAATGCATATTCAGCCAATTCTGGCCAGGTGTATAATTTTGATGCCCAGTAATCAAATGGGAATGACGGTTGAGGGAGAACATCGATAAGGGATGAAAAATAGTTTGTTACCATACTGGACAAATGTTGTCTCCTGTCACTTTCAATTGATGCAGCAGTACCTGTCCTGTCTGCGGTCATAGAAAAATCACTCCACAACCTGGTCAGAAAACCCCTCTGGCCAACGCCACTTCTGATGTGTGCACCCCTAAAGGCCCCTTCACATTAAGCGACGCTGCAGTGATACCGACAACGATCCGGATCGCTGCAGCGTCGCTGTTTGGTCGCTGGAGAGCTGTCACACAGACCGCTCTCCAGCGACCAACGATGCCGGTAACCAGGGTAAACATCGGGTAACTAAGCGCAGGGCCGCGCTTAGTAACCCGATGTTTACCCTGGTTACCATGCTAAAAGTAAAAAAAGCCAAACACTAGATACTTACCTACAGCCGTCTGTCCTCCAGCGCTGCGCTCTGCTTCTCTGCTCTCCTCCTGTACTGTCTGGGAGCCGGAAAGCAGAGCGGTGACGTCACCGCTCTGCTTTCCGGCTCACAGCCAGTACAGGAGGAGAGCAGAGCACAGCGCTGGAGGACAGACGGCTGTAGGTAAGTATCTAGTGTTTGTTTTTTTTTACTTTTAGCATGGTAACCAGGGTAAACATCGGGTTACTAAGCGCGGCCCTGCGCTTGGTTACCCGATGTTTACCCTGGTTACCAGTGAAGACATCGCTGGATCGGTGTCACACACGCCGATCCAGCGATGTCAGCAGGAGTCCAGCGACTAAATAAAGTTCTGGACTTTATTCAGCGACCAACGATCTCCCAGCAGGGGCCTGATCGTTGGTCGCTGTCACACATAACGATTTAATTAACGATATCGTTGCTACGTCACAAATAGCAACGATATCGTTAACGATATCGTTATGTGTGAAGGTACCTTTACACTCCTGGTCTGCTGCCCCCTGGAGCTCGTGTGAGAACGATCACGGGCGCTGTGTGCTGGGAATGCCTGAAGCAAACGGTCAACAAGAGTTGATTGTTTTGTTGCTAATATTAGTTCCAAGTTCTCATGTGGCATAATATTTTGCAATTTGCCTTCATAGCGAGGATCAAGGAGGCAGGCCAACCAGTAATCGTCATCGTTCATCATTTTAGTAATGCGTGTGTCCCTTTTGAGGATACGCAAGGCATAAGCCGCCATGTGGGCCAAAGTTCCAGTTGTCAAATCTGCGGTTGTGCTTGGTTGAGGTGCAGTTGCAGGCAAATCTATGTCACTTGTGTCCCTCAAAAAACCAGAACCCGGCCTTGCCACGCCACCAATTTCCAGTGCCCCCGGGAAAGCTTCCTCATTAAAAATATACTCATCCCCATCATCCTCCTCGTCCTCCACCTCCTCTTCGCCCGCTACCTCGTCCTGTACACTGCCCTGACCAGACAATGGCTGACTGTCATCAAGGCTTTCCTCTTCCTCTGGTGCAGACGCCTGATCCTTTATGTGCGTCAAACTTTGCATCAGCAGACGCATTAGGGGGATGCTCATGCTTATTATGGCGTTGTCTGCACTAACCAGCCGTGTGCATTCCTCAAAACACTGAAGGACTTGACACATGTCTTGTATCTTCGACCACTGCATACCCGACAACTCTATGTCTGCCATCCTACTGCCTGCCCGTGTATGTGTATCCTCCCACAAAAACATAACACCCCGCCTCTGTTCGTCTCTGAAGCATGTGCAGTGTTGAGTTCCACCTTGTTGCAACGTCTATGATTAGGCGATGCTGGGGAAGGTTCAAAAACCGCTGATAGGTCTGCATACGGCTGGAGTGTACAGGCGAACGGCGGATATGTAAGCAAAGTCCACGCACTTTGAGGAGCAGGTCGGAGAAACCAGGATAAGTTTTCAATAAGCACTGCACCACCAGGTTTAAGGTGTGAGCCAGGCAAGGAATGTGTTTCAGTTGGGAAAGGGAGATGGCAGCCATGAAATTCCTTCCATTATCACTCACTACCTTGCCTGCCTCAAGATCTACTGTGCCCAGCCACGACTGCGTTTCTTCCTGCAAGAACTTGGACAGAACTTCCGCGGTGTGTCTGTTGTCGCCCAAACACTTCATAGCCAATACAGCCTGCTGACGCTTGCCAGTAGCTGCCCCATAATGGGACAACTGGTGTGCAACAGTGACAGCTGACGATGGAGTGGTTTGGCGACTGCGGTCTGTGGAAGAGCTCTCGCTTTTGCAGGAGGACGAGGAGGAGGAGGAGGGGGTGCGAACGCCTACAGCCAACTGTTTCCTAGACCGTGGGATAGGCACAACTATCCCAAAATTGATGTCCCCTGTGGACCCTGCATCCACCACATTCACCCAGTGTGCCGTGATGGACACGTAACGTCCCTGGCCATGCCTACTGGTCCATGCATCTGTAGTCAGGTGCACCTTTGTACTCACAGATTGCCTGAGTGCATGGACGATGCACTGTTTAACATGCTGGTGCAGGGCTGGGATGGCTTTTCTGGAAAAAAAGTGTCAACTGGGTAGCTCGTAGCGTGGTTCAGCGTACTCCATCAGGGCTTTGAAAGCTTCGCTTTCAAATAACCGGTAGGGCATCATCTCTAACGAGATTAGTCTAGCTATGTGGGCGTTCAAACCCTGTGTACGCGGATGCGAGGATAAGTACTTCCTTTTTCTAACCAGAGTCTCATGTAGGGTGAGCTGGACTGGAGAGCTGGAGATCGTGGAACTAGCGGGTGTGCCGGTGGCCATGGCAGACTGAGAGACTGTTGGAGACGGTATTGTTTCCGCCGGTGCCCTAGATGCAGTATTTCCTCCTACAAAACTGGTGATTCCCTGACCCTGACTGCTTTGGGCTGGCAAAGAAACCTGCACAGATACTGCCGGTGGTGCGGAAAATGGTGGCCTTACAGTGACGGAAGGGATGTTGCGTTGCTGACAAGCTTCATTGGCCGAGGGTGCTACAACCTTAAGGGATGTTTGGTAGTTAGTCCAGGCTTGCAAATGCATGGTGGTTAAATGTCTATGCATGCAACTTGTATTGAGACTTTTCAGATTCTGACCTCTGCTTAAGCTAGTTGAACATTTTTGACAGATGACTTTGCGCTGATCAATTGGATGTTGTTTAAAAAAATGCCAGACTGCACTCTTCCTAGCATCGGATCCCTTTTCAGGAATTGCAGACTGAGCTTTAACCGGATGGACACGCTGTCCTCCAACAGTTTTTTGCTTTGCCACGCGTTTTGGGCCAGATACGGGCCCGGCAGATGGAACCTGTTGCGATGTTGATGCCTGCTGCGGCCCCTCCTCCTCCGCTTCAGAACTACTGCCGCCTGCACCCTGTTCCCCCAATGGCTGCCAATCGGGGTCAACAACAGGGTCATCTATTACCTCCTCTTCTACCTCGTGTGCAACTTCATCTGTGTCACCGTGTCGGTCGGTGGTATAGCGTTCGTGATGGGGCAACATAGTCTCATCAGGGTCTGATTGTGGATCAGTACCCTGAGAGGGCAATGTTGTGGTCTGAGTCAAAGGACCAGCATAGTAGTCTGGCTGTGGCTGTGCATCAGTGCACTCCATGTCAGAATCTACTTGTAATGGGCATGGCCTGTTAACTGTTTCACTTGCTAAGCCAGGGACGGTATGTGTAAAGAGCTCCATGGAGTAACCCGTTGTGTCGCCTGCTGCATCCTTCTCTCTTGTTGTTGTTTTTGCTGAAGAGGACAAGGAAGCGACTTGTCCCTGACCGTGAACATCCACAAACAACGCGCTGCTTTTACATTTACCAGTTTCAGAAGAGGAGGCAAAAGAGCTAGAGGCTGAGTCTGCAAGGTAAGCCAAAACTTGCTGTTGCTGCTCCGGCTTTAAAAGCGGTTTTCCTACTCCCAGAAAAGAGAGCGTTCGAGGCCTTGTGTAGCCAGACGACGAACCTGGCTCCACAGCTCCAGACTTAGGTGGAATATTTTTTTTCCCACGACCACCTGATGCTCCACTACCACTACCATCATTACCAGCTGACAATGAACGCCCACGGCCACGACCTCTTGCACCAGACTTCCTCATTGTTTTAAAAACTTAACCAAATTAACTTTATTTGTTGCTGTCAAACAACTTACACGCTGAGCTATAACTTCTGTTTGATTTCAATATCCCTTTACAGGTTGGTGAGACCACAAGGGAAATCAGACACAATGTTACACACTCTGTTTTCTGTGGCACCAAATCACAGAGAAGCCACACACGCAGGACTGTCACTCAAGCACAAATGTCAATATAAATCTCCCAATTTTTTTTTTTTTTTTTTTTTCAGGGAGACTTTATAAACAAAATAAAATAAAATGATTTTTTCAGGAAGAATTTAGAAACCAAATAAAATAAAATGATTTTTCAGGGACAATTTAGAAACCAAAAAAAAAAAAAAAAATAGGCTTTCTATGCCCCACTGAGTGAGAGATGGCACACACAGGAGTCAGGAGTGGTCCACAAGCCCAGAGGCCAATATTTTTCTCCCACTGATTGATGTAGTGATTTTTTCAGGTAGATTTTAGAACCCAAATCAAGCAAAAAAATTAATAGGATTTCTATGGCCCACAATTTGAGAGAGAGAGAGAGAGATGGCACACCCAGGAGTCAAGACTGGCACACAAGCAGAAAGGGCAATATTAATCTCCCACCTATTTTTTTTTTTTTTTCAGGGAGACTTTATAAACAAAATAAAATAAAATGATTTTTTCAGGAATAATTTAGAAACCAAATAAAATAAAATGATTTTTCAGGGACAATTTAGAAACCAAATAAAAAAAAAAATAAAAAAAGGCTTTCTATGCCCCACTGAGTGAGAGATGGCACACACAGGAGTCAGGAGTGGCACACAAGCCCTGAGGCCAATATTTTTCTCCCACTGATTGATGTAGTGATTTTTACAGGTAGATTTTAGAACCCAAATCAAGCAAAAAAATAAATAGGCTTTCTATGGCCCACTGACTGAGAGATGGCACACACAGGAGTCAGGAGTGGCACACAAGCCCAGAGGCCAATATTTTTCTCCCACTGGTTGATATAGTGATTTTTTCAGGTAGATTTTGGAACCCAAATCAAGCAAAAAAATTAATAGGCTTTCTATGGCCCACAATTTGAGAGAGAGAGAGAGATGGCACACCCAGGATTCAAGACTGGCACACAAGCAGAAAGGGCAATATTAATCTCCCACCTATTTTTTTTTTTTTAGGGAGACTTTATAACCAAAATAAAATAAAATGATTTTTTCAGGAAGAATTTAGAAACCAAATAAAATAAAATGATGTTTTCAATGACAATTTAGAAACCAAATAATAAAAAAAAAATGCTTTCTATGGCCCACTGACTGAGAGATGGCACACACAGGAGTCAGGAGTGGCACACAAGCCCTGAGGCCAATATTTTTCTCCCACTGATTGATGTAGTGATTTTTTCAGGTAGATTTTAGAACCCAAATCAAGCAAAAAAAAATAAATAGGCTTTCTATGGCCCACTGACTGAGAGATGGCACACACAGGAGTCAGGAGTGGCACACAAGCCCTGAGGCCAATATTTTTCTCCCACTGATTGATGTAGTGATTTTGTCAGGTAGATTTTGGAACCCAAATCAAGCAAAAAAATGAATAGGCTTTCTATGGCCCACTGACTGAGAGATGGCACACACAGGGATGGCACTCTAGCAGAAATGCCAATCTTAATCTCCCACAAAAAAAACAGGGACTGTCCTTCAATTACTATCTCCCTGCAGTAATCTCAGCCAGGTATGGCAGGCAGCAATAAGGAGTGGACTGATGCACAAATTAAATAAAAAGTGTGGACAAACAAAAAAGATAGCTGTGCAGAAAGGAAGGAACAAGAGGATTTGTGCTTTGAAAAAAGCAGTTGGTTTGCACAGCGGCGTACACACAGCAATGCAGCTATCAGGGAGCCTTCTAGGGCAGCCCAATGAGCTACAGCGCTGAGGAAAAAAAAAATGTTGCTTCCACTGTCCCTGCACACCGAAGGTGGTGTTGGGCAGTGGAAATCGCTACAGCACAAGCGGTTTGGTGGTTAATAGACCCTGCCTAACGCTATCCCTGCTTCTGACGAAGCGGCAGCAACCTCTCCCTAAGCTCAGATCAGCAGCAGTAAGATGGCGGTCGGCGGGAATGCCTCTTTATAGCCCCTGTGACGCCGCAGACAGCAAGCCAATCACTGCAATGCCCTTCTCTAAGATGGTGAGGACCAGGGCCTATGTCATCACGCTGCCCACACTCTGCGTTCACCTTCATTGGCTGAGAAATGGCGCTTTTCGCGTCATTGAAACGCGACTTTGGCACGAAAGTCGCGTACCGCATGGCCGACAACGCACAGGGGTCGGATCGGGTTTCATGAAACTCGACTTCGCCAAAAGTCGGCGACTTTTGAAAATGTTCGACCCGTTTCGCTCAACCCTACTCATCACTAGTCACCACCTCACCTGTGATGTACCCACAAGGTGGATCTCCACTTTGCATATGCTGGAAATACTGTGCGAGCAGCTGCACATGATAGTGGTGTTTGAGTTGCAGCACACATGGGTGAGTCGCTCTGTGGAATAACACCACTTCAAAACCAATGAGTGGGCATTCATGTGGGATGCGTGTGCTGTGTTGAGTACTCCACAAACATGGCCATGGTTGATGATACCATCATCACTGTTAGTATTCCACTTCTAAACAAAGCTTCAGGCAATGGTGGATGAGGTTGTGGCACAGGAGGAAGAGGAGTAGGAACAAGGACCAGTCACACTATTTTCAGGCCAGACGTCCACACATGTCTTGGAGGATAGGTTCTTCTACTAAAAGAGGCCAGGCACACAAATGTCCAGCCAGGGGACAGTTTTGTAGGATATGGAGGAGGATGAGGAACAACCGTGTTCACAACAGGGTGGCACTCAAACCAGGTTACGACATCACTGGAGCATGGCTGGGGATATACAGAGGATACTGATTATATAGAGGACCCAAATAATACACCTCCCACCAATGATAGCTTGTTGTTTACTCTGAGCAGCCTGGCACACATCAGGCAATCCATGCTGCTGTGCTTGTTCAATGACCGACAATTTGCCCGGATTGTTACAAGTGCTGATTATTGGATGGCCACCCTGCTGGATCCCCACTACAATCACAGGGTACCATCCCTACTTCCATCACTAGAGTGAGAATTCGGGGATACAAGCGCATGCTGGTAGATGCACTACTAACAGCGTCCTCACCTGACAGGGCAAGCACAAGGCAGAGGAGGATAAATTTGCCAATGCAGTTGGGGCACGACAGCACCTCGGTAGGAAAGGTTAGCATGGCAGAAATGTGGAAAACCTTACTCAGCGCGTTGCAAAATCCAGAAACACCATCTATTAAGGTCCCTAATTTGGTACAATAGAAACATATGTTTTTTGTTACACTACAAACAGAGATGTTTTGGCACAGTACTCCCTGAAGCTTTTTGGTAAAGTAGAAGCAGAGACTTTTTGGCGCAGTCCACAAAGGCTTTTTGGCAATGTACTTCCAGAGGCTTTTTGGCACAGTACAAACAGATGCTTTTTGACCCACAAATGGGAGCGACACGGCTACATACTAGAATTTTTTCTCTAGACACAGAATAAAACATTACTACAAAAGACATAGAGGTCCAGAATTCTTTTTTGTTTCGTCTGCAAATGGCCAAGAGATGGCTGCTGAGATTTATTTATTTTCCACACTACTAAAAAACAAAAATTATTATTATTATTATTATTTGAAAACACACAGCAGTCCTGAAAAATTATTTGGTTGGGCCATAAATGCCAACAAGATGGCTGATACCAATTGTTTATTTGCAACACTACTAGAAAACACACAGTGGTCCTGAAAAATTATTTCTTTAATCTATAACTGGCAAAGAGATGGCTGATGCCAATTATATATTTCCCTGACTACTGTAGAACACACATCGGTCCAGAAAAATAATTTATTTGGCCTACTAATGGCAAAGAAATGGCTGATGCCAATTTCTTATTTCCCAGACTACTAGAAAACACACTGATCCAGAAAAAAATATTTATTTGGCTTAATAATGGCAACGAGATGGCTGATGCCAATTATTTATCTACCAGACTACTAGAAAACACACACTGGTTTAGAATAATGATGTCTTTGTCCTAGAAATGGCAAAGAGATGGCTAATGCCAATTATTTCCCAGACTACTAGAAAACACACTCCAGTCCACAAAAATTATTTATTTAGCCTATAATGGCAACAAGATGGCTGATGCCTGTTACTTATTTCCCAGGCTACCAGAAAACACACATAGGTTTAGAAATATTATTTCTTTGGCCTAGAAATGGCAAAGAGACAGCTGAAGCCACATAGAAATTTCCCAGACTACTAGAAAACACACATTGGTCCAGAAAAATATTTTTTCAGCCTACAAGTGGCAAGGAGATGGCTGATGCCAATTGTTTATTTTCAACACGACTAGAATACACACAGCTGTCCCTAAAAATTATTTCTTTGGCCTGTAAATTGCAATGAGATGGCTGATGCCAATTAATTTTTTGCAACACTTGTAGAAAACACACAATGGTCTTGAAGAATTATTGATTTGGTTTCTAAATGGCAACCAGCTGGCTGATGTCAGTTATGTATTTGCAACACTACTAGAAAAAAATATTCAGTGGTACTGAAAAATTATTTCATTGGCCTATAAATGAATAAATTTATTACCCGGACCTCTTGAAAACACACATCGGTCCAGGATGTTTTTCTATGGCCCTGAAATGGCAGCGAGATGGCTGATACCAATTATTTATGGAAAGTACACATACTAGCTTAAAGGCACAGTACTTTTACAGGTGGCAGCATTGTACACACACACAGTGACTTAAAGGCACTGTATTACCACAGGCGGGGGTAGAGTAAACACAACAGCTTAAAGGTACAGTACTCACACATGTGGGGGATGCAGAGTACACAGCAGCTTAAGTTACAATATTCCCACAGGCGGAATGTGCACAGCACACATAGCGGCTTTTTAACACAGTACTCCCTTGAGAATGGGTTGCAGAGTACACACAGTGTCTTTTTGACACAATACTCCTACAGATATGGGGTGCAGAGTTCACACAGTGGCTTTTATGCAGCGTGTGCAGTCAGAATCTGCCCCTCACTCCAGCTGCATCTTATCCCTGCAATTATAAGAGCAGAATGACTGCAGCACTCGTCATCCGGCCTTTATACAGGCCAGGTCACATAGTGTGCCGGCCAATCACAGCCATGCCGGCCGGAATTGCCCACAGTCTAAAAGCTTGTTGATTCACTGCGCTCTCACCCTTCCGCTGGCTTGCCTTGAAGTAGAACCTCTGAAACTTCAGGAAATTCAGGACCAACTACCCCAACCAGTAGCATCACGCATTTGGCGGTTACCCACAGAAAGGAAGTAGTGGCAAGCTTAGAAAGCTGACCAAGCACAGTGAGGTATGTAGTCAGGTGACCTGAATGTCCTAACCTGGGTTCACCAAATGTCTTTGTTGGTTTAGTGATGGGCAGTGGAGCAGATCTGTGTTCTACCAGATGGAGCCATGGTTCCTTGGGTTTATGCGGTAGAGTCTCACTGGAGAAAGAGGCAGCCCTCTTTTTATGTTTCACAGCTCTCATTCAAGGCACTCTTCTACTGGATTGAGGGAAGGTGGGAAGAGGTAATCCATCATTGTTTGATTGCTCAATTAATCTGCATACTGAAATATGGAGAGGAAGGCCCTACTGATAGGGAAATGTGAGATGGTCACCACCCAAGCTCAAACCTGAGCCTCTCCCTGCACTCCCCTTACGCCCTAAGTGGGTTCTTCCCCCACCGTCATCAGGAACCCCATCCCTCACTGTCACCTAGCACTGCCCTGGCTAGTGCACTGGCCAGCAAGGGGCGCTATCCTCACCACTGCAGATAGTATCACACAGGAGACAATGACAAACACGAAAGGGACAAGCAATAAACACAAAACTTAGCTTCCAGACACCACTGCCAAGCTCCACACCACAGATGACACAGGAACAGGACTCCAAACACCAGAAGCAGCTGACACCAGAGAGCTGCAACTGTACAGCTGGTCTCCATAGGGAAACTCTATCACCAACAGTCAGCTGATGCATCAGGTGACCATTTAAAGGATAGTGGGAGTGGTCACCACCCACAACAGCTGACCCAGCACCTCTTTAGTTACAGCAGATTGCCAGCAGGGAAAAATTGATATTAACCCTCGCTGGTCCTGAAAGGAAAAATGCTACATTTAAAACAGAGTGGAACCAGAGCTGCCACAAATTCAAAAATGGATCGTTACACTTTTCAAGCCCATCTTTTTACATGCTGCTTCCTATGGCAATCTCACACAGACTGCTCCCTAGGGTAATCTCACATAGACTGCTCCCTACGGCAATCTCACACAGACTGCTCCTTTTGCCACCCTTCTCACACAGATTGTTCCCTATAGCAAGCTCACAGAGACTGCTCCTTTTAGCAATCTCTCACAGACTGCTCCCTATGCCTAATATTTCAGTTTCATTGTTCTATCATGCTTGGTCTTCCTATGGCATTTCAGTCTTTTTTTCCCTAGTATTAACATGTTTTTTGCATCTTATGCTATGTCTCCAAGATATTATAAAACTTTGTGTTAATAAAAACTTGTATTGAAAAAATTACAGCAAATTTTTCTTCAAGAGAGTGGCCATTCCCACTGTTAACTCCATCCCACAGAATCATTGTCTTTTTATACTATTTAAATTGTGCTTGTTTTCACTTTGAATCTCATTTTCCTGATTTCTTTATTTGTGTATTTTATGTTTCGCCAAAGCTCTTATGAGAAAATGATATAAATAAAACATCCAAAATGTTAAGATAGACATATGAAATTAATTCTTACATTTCAAAATAAACCCATTTAAGATAAGCAGAAACTTAAAAACGAATAAAGGAATGAATTAAAAAAAAAGTCCAAAATGATATCTATAATTTGTATTTCTGAAGTTACTGAATATTTGAATGAAAAAGATTCTACAACTGTATACAGTAATGATTTTTTTAATATCTGATATTTTTAAAATGTGTTCTAAGAAAGATAATTGAATGTAATTATTACAATTATTAGTATACATGATACCATAAATTAAACATGTATATGAAATAAAGTACAATACATAAACACAACAATTTCTCCATTTCCGCTTCTGTAATTAAACACAAACCATTTAATTATATTTATGAATGAAATCATATTGTTCTATGTGTTCGCAGTGCTGAATGATATGGCATAACTAAAGCATTTCTACGAGAAAAGACTGATGAAGTAGACTATTCAGAATAGGAAGGTTATTTTTACATGCTGCATGTGCTTTGTTATGTGGCTAGAAGAGTCTCTCTCGATTTTATAAAATGCAAATGATAAATCAGATGAAACACTGACATAAAAATGACTCTGCTTACTCATAAACCGAGCGAACCGATCTTTTGCTCACGCTGTGTAATTGCCTTCATGGCTATTAGCATTAAAATTATTTGTTTCAAAAACGGTTATATCGAAAATAGAACCCAGAAAGGAGAGTTTATCACTTAAAAATATTTGATAATAATAAAATTAACATATTGCAATTTCTTTAGCTTTAATATCACAAAAAAAACAACATTTGAAAAGCAAATGTCATTTACAAATTACAAAAATAGAATAACTCCCCAAAAATCAAACACTAAATATAAAATAAGAACAAAAATAAATTAAATAAATGATAAAATGAAAAAGCAAATAAAGTAATAAAATGTTAAAATCGATAATAATAATAAAACACAGTCTAATGCCAGATTTTTGAAGCCGCTTATACAATTGTATTTTTTTTGTAAAAAAAATGTTGCCTTTACTGACAGCTGATGCCTAGCAGTCAGCATGTGACAAGAAGGATCAGGCTTCTCAACTTTGCATATCAGATTTATATGAGAGGGAATAGCGGCTGTCATTCTATTGACATAATAGTACATTACAACCCACGATAAAGGTGACATGTTAAATTATAAGAGAGAAGCGTTACAACGCAGTGCAGCACAAAAAAAACGAAACCAAAAATGTAATTGTTTTTGCCTTTTTTCATTTTTGCTTTTTCTACTTTTTATATATACTGTTAATACTATTTTACAAAACGTAACATTTAGAAAATTAGAATTTTTACTATTATTATAATTTATTTTTGCAGAAAACAATAAATTGCGTCTTTCGCATCGATTCACAATCTATAATTTCCACTCCATTGAGATGTTCGACGGCGACGATCTAAAGGAGACAGGGTCAAAGAGGGATCGTTAGGTGAAGTGACGGAAAGTGTAGGGAGAGAAAGCAGGGGCAGACGGGTCCCCCCTCATCTCCAATCTGCATAAAATTTAGTATTCAGTAAGTTACAGCACACAATGAAAAGAAAATGTCAGCGCAATCTAGGAGATATAAAGAAATGAGTGGGGAAAAAAAAAAAGCTGTATGCTAATAATCCACTCAGTAATTAAATGAAGATCGCTGCCAAGCGCCTCTGCCACTTTCAAAGGGTAATTTGTACAGGAAATCATAGAGTCATTGTCAAATCAATTCAAGATAAAAGGAAAGTCATCAACTGAGATAAGATAAATGTAGGGTGTCTGGCAGCATTTGCCCTAGGAAATGCCTTTGCTTTTTGTAAACCCTTGCAAGTGCAGGGCGACACTATCTTGACAGGTTGAAGTATATGTTTTATATTAGGAGAAATGTCTATATGTATGCACGGAGGCATTAGATAACCATCAGGAAAATGGTAAAACAAATCTGCTAATAGCGACTTGATGTTTAACCGTCAAAAATGATATTACTGGTTAAGAAAGCTGTTACATTGCTGACAAAGTGAACCATTATCCGTGAACTTGGTCAGAGCCTTCGTAAGTGGAATACGCCCGGAATGGCAGCTAATATTCTATCTCCAATACACAATCTGCAGCCTATTTAGCAGTCATATTAGCTATATTATGGAGACTTTTTGGGGAAATCCTTAAAGGTGTGGTCTGACACCATTAAAGCCCTTTAACAATATCCATCTTTAAGACTTACCTACTTTTGTCATTTGCTTTATTTTAAAATTCCCTACCATTCTCCCTATACAGTTAATTCCTATAGATTTTTTTATTTACTACCTGTATTATTTGTTTAAGGAGAGTCTCAAATGGGACATCATGGGAGAATGGATTCGAAGTCACTTCCCCACTGCTTCTCTCACCCTTCTACCGAAACAGGATGCCATCAGGGGGCTGCGCTGCGGTCACTTACTACAGCTTTGTCAATGCTGTCCTCTGTGTGGGTCATTTTGTAATAAAGAACAATTAAAAAACCTTTAAGGCTTAAATAAATAGTATAAATAATATATATATTTATAAAGGACATTATAGATATGGGACCACCCCTTTAATATATCTATTGCATCTGTGGCCAGTGTTAACATATCATCCATCAGAAGTTGAAAAAAAATCAAAAAATGACCTATTGTTTACATCAGGTGTATTATTATATTATATATATTGTAATAATATATTTGAATATTGTATTTTATTCATACCATGATCTTTATTAAAAATACCACATTAGAAATCTTGCAATTTTCCTACTGGCCACTGAGGCTTCCTTAGATTCGTACCTCGACTCCTTTCGGGAAAAGTTTTCAGCAGATTACCGGTACTTATGATCAGAGGCAGGATCGCAACGACAGGTAACATTTCTATGCACAACTGATAACACAAAATCCATCAATCACAATAGGCAATGCAACACCTGACCCTTCTCTCCCTCTCGTTGCTATGACTTATACATACATTTCATAACAAACATTTCAACACAAAAGAAATGTTCAAGGTCTGAACATTGTGGCTATGTACATGTGTTGTTTGCTGAAACTGCAGGAGTCTGAACAAGCCCCAGTGGCCAGTGTGAAAGTTCCAAGATTTCTGTTTTTTTTTATTTTTAATACAGATATAAGAAAAAGAAAATGGCAAAAAGGAATATATATATATATATATATAATATAACGCTGGGAGCATCACTCTGTCCGAAGCCTTTATAGACTGCGCAGGCGCAAGCGCCGGCGCAGTCTGGCCCCCACAGAGTGACGCTCCCAGGAGATCGTGGTATGCGTAAGCACTGAACGCATACCGCGATCTCCACCAGAGAGTCAGGGACCGTGGACGCGCCAGGAGGGAGGGTAAGTATATTCACCTGTCCTCCGTTCCAGCGCTGCGTGCGGCTCCGTCTCCCGGCTCCTCTGCTGTGACAGAGTCCAGTCACAGGCAGAGGAGCCGGAGTGTGTGTTCAAGAAAATGGCGCCGGAAAGCGCGGACTGGGCAGGCGCCGATTCCTGCTGCCGGAATCGGCGCCTGCGCAGTCCGCGCTTTCCGGCGCCATTTTCTTGAAGACACACTCCGGCTCCACTGCAGGTGACCGCCACGCGACCAATTAGAAGCCGCGACGTCATTCTCATTCACTAAACTCCTAATTCTAAGAATTTAGGACCTGCGAATGACGTCACGGCTTCTGATTGGTCGCGTGGCGGTCACATGGGCGGCACGCGACCAATCAGAAGCTGGGACGTCATTCCTCAGGTCCTAAACGCGCGCATTTTAAACAAAGAAGCCTGCCGGTTACCAGCGTGATGTCCAGGGGCCGCCGGAGAGGTGAATATATCAATATTTTTTATTTTAATTCTTTATTTTACACATTAATATGGATCCCAGGGCCTGAAGGAGAGTTTCCTCTCCTTCAGACCCTGGGAACCATCAGGATACCTTCCAATACTTGGTGTCCCATTGACTTGTATTGGTATCGGATATCGGTATCGGCGATATCCGATATTTTTCGGGTATCGGCCGATAATATCCGATACCGATACTTTCAAGTATCGGACGGTATCGCTCAACACTACTCATCACTAGTGTTGAGCATTCCGATACCGCAAGTATCGGGTATCGGAATTCCGATACCGAGATCCGATATTTTTGTGATATCGGGTATCGGTATCGGAAGTGTAAAATAAAGAATTAAAATAAAAAATATTGTTATATTCACCTCTCCGGCGGCCCCTGGACATCTGCGCGAGGAACCGGCGTCCGGCACGGCTTCTTTCTTCAAAATGCGCGCCTTTAGGAACTGTGGTATGACGTCCCGGCTTCTGATTGGTCGCGTGCCGCCCATGTGACCGCCACGCGACCAATCAGAAGCCGCGACGTCATTCCTCAGCTAAAGTCCTAGAATGAGCGCCTTTTAGGACCTGAGGAATGACGTCGCGGCTTCTGATTGGTCGCGTGGCGGTCACATGGGCGGCACGCGACCAATCAGAAGCCGGGACGTCATTCCACAGGTCCTGAAGGCGCGCATTTTGAAGAAAGAAGCCGTGCCGGACGCCGGATCCTCCCGCTGATGTCCAGGGGCCGCCGGAGAGGTGAATATAACAATATTTTTTATTTTAATTCTTTATTTTACACTTTAATATGGATCCCAGGGCCTGAAGGAGAGTTTCCTCTCCTTCAGACCCTGGGATCCATGAGGATACATTCCGATACTTGATGTCCCATTGACTTGTATTGGTATCGGATATCGGTATCGGCGATATCCGATATTTTTCGGGTATCGGCCGATACTATCCGATACCGATACTTTCAAGTATCGGACGGTATCGCTCAACACTACTCATCACTATTCAGCATGGTAAGAATCTGGGTGCAAAAGAGCTTCCACAGGCATATACCAAACCTTGCACTTAGTAGTCCAAAAAAGGAAGCAGCACTGCACTTTATGTGGTTTATGCTGACCTGAATAATGCTCTGCACTTTTTGTATTTCACATATTGAAGGGCAATGTACCCTTTTTTTATACTAATGTTGTTAAATTTTTCTAATTATGCACATGCTTTAAATATTCAATCCTGTGCACTTTGTTCACTGCTTGAAAAGGGTTCACTACACTGAACCTAAACGTCGCCATCATGGGCTAAATAAAATAGCTCCTTATTCACAGACAGTGGTGTGCTGCTTTCTTTTTTGGACTACTATTTAACACAAAAACGTCATATGAACAATAAGTTAACTTTTGATGATAGCTTCCCTTTAGCTGGGATCCTGGACCTAGTCAGGATAGTCAAATATAGAAGGTTGCAATATTAAGGATTCCTGCATTGGCCCATAGAGCTAAAATATTAAACAGAAAATGTTCATAAATAATAACATAATATATATAATCTCAATGATCTTTTTGTACCTGTGCCACCATCTTGTTTTGTGATTTTTATACATGTTTTGTTTGTCCAATTTTCCAACAACTTTTTTTTTTCTTTTCAATTATCTTTTTCACCGGAGCTGGGGATTAGATTTTGGATCTTTCAATATACAACACAATGGCTTCATATTCCATCAAGATCCCCATTCTATTTTTTTTTACCAATAGTTTACATTAAATTTTAAACATGTTCTTTTAAAAAATGCTAGTGTTTTTTTTTTATTTTTTTTAAATATACAGAAAACACCGTGAGCACACAGCTATGAAGTGGTGCTAGGGTTAGTTGCAGCACATGAAAAAACGTTTCAGTCCAAACAGAACCTTCGTCAGTAATGTTTAGTGCTGAGCATATAGATAACGTAGATTTCAGTTAAGAGTCTGTATGTGCTGCGTACTTTAGCGGGAGCCCGCACTTAAAGGAGCATGAAGACTGATAGAGGAAGATAGATCGAGTGTAAGTGCCACCGGACGCGGAATCCACCGCATGTCTGCTACAATAAATTTGTCTTCACACATTTAAGCTGAGTGCTAGGTTTACTTTTATTATACTAGTGTTTTTTTAAATGACTGAAATCTGTTCCACTAGTCACTGCGACCCATAATAGGCTAAATAATTCTTCTACCGTACAGTTCACTTCTCAGTCGTCTTCTCATTATCATCATAGGCTGGATAAAGGCACATATACAAATTAGTTTTAAAGCAAATGATCATTTGACATCTATCTCCCCCAACTAGACATGGACTGGCCCACATGGGAACAGGTGAGTGCCCCGGTGGGCCCCGGTGTACGAGTCGGCCCGCCCTCTCTTTAAAGAGCAGCATGTGTTAAATTTCACTTGATTCACTATGTGCAGACAAATGCACTTACTATTCATTTAACAATCTACCCAGTTTATTATTCCATCAATTTGTGAAGGAGGATAATGTAATATTTGCATATAAAAAGTGGGAGTTGATATTACTGGTAGGCCCTTGGAACACAAGTCCGGCACTATCCCACAAACAGGATCACTCCAGTGTTCTCTATGAGAGATCCATGGCCAAATACCACTGGCAGATGATTATATTTTAGAGCGGAAAAGGATTTGGTGTTGGAAAGCCACCCTCACCAGATAACTTGTCGGGAAGGAGTGGGGTGAATCAGGAGGCCTCATACCCTTTAGAGTGTTGGCCAAAGATACTGATATCAGCGAGTTCGTCCAACGTTTGTCTAATGAGTATGGGGTCCATTACAATAAAATTTTTCAGAGATAACAAAGGATCCACCATAATAGGTGATGTTGCTGCTCACTTCCTCCCCCCTCCTTGCACAAAGACCTCTGTACACATCACAGAGCATGTCAGCAACATTCTCCCATAGAAAGCAATATACTGTACATCTTTGGCCTATTCATTCCTATGGTCCATGTACAGCATATCTCTGAATCCTGTTGCTAGCTGTGCAGTCAATATGGCTGCCCTTATAGTCATGTACAGAAAGTAGAATTAAATCCACAATAAAAAAATCCATAGTTGGTTTCAATTATTATAAAATATTACAACTAATACTTTCCATTTAAAAATATATCTCTATTGTATAATTGGAGCTTTTATGTTGTGCCTTTATTTTATCTATTCTAGCTGCTATTATTAATGTGTAGATTCTTTTTTAAATGTATGATTTTATTCAGAACGACGTATTTTCTCTATGCATTCAATCTACTCATATGTGAAAAATTATTCCTTTGTTTTAGTAACCGTTATAAAGTCCTTGAGTTCATTCATTGCGACATAAACATTTCTATAACAGCAATCCTGTCTTTGAAACATAAATAATTATTATTAGATAGAAGTTCAGACAATCTGTGAGTAAGTTGATCTTTTAAGTAATTGCTTTAGATTTCTTACCTATATTGGAGATTACTGAGTAAGTTCTATTTATTCTACAAGAATAAATTATCAAGAATGAGTGCTTGTAGGAAAGTTGGCTTCCTGATAATCATGTAGTCTCAAGAGGCTGCCTATCATTGAACATATGAGCAAAACGATAATTAGTTTGGTTAAATAATCTTTTTATTTAATTAAAAATCATTTTTCTCGGCAGCACATCACTGTGTAAACAGGTGATGTGCTGCCGAGAACAATGGCAGGAAATGTGTTCATCTATTGCTCATCTATTGCTGGCTGGCATATGTCTGGCTGGGATAGCACGCGTGGGGGTTCGCGTGTGCAACAGATTTTAAGTGCAACAGTATAAAGTGCTTGGCAGTTAGAAAATGGCATTGAAGCTGATGTTCCTCTCTTCTCTTCTTCACACAGGTATTTTACCCATCCATCAATTTGTGTGCTGACTGCAAGTGTGAACTGAACCATATTTAGCAAGCTTTGCACATGGTATTTTATCCATCCATCCTTGCTGACTGCAAGTGTGAACTAAACCATATTTATCAAGCTTTGCACATGATATTTTATCCATCATTCCTGTGTTGTTGTTTTTTTTTCTGTTTTTGGTTTCTGATTTAAAGTTTTCAAAGCTATTTTTTTTCCTTTTGTCCCACTGCTTTATGGCCTTGTTCAGCATTGGTTGTTTACCCTCCATAGTAATGCCTGCTCTGGCCTTATGCTAATTGGTTAATTGCTGATTGTGACCATTTGGTTCCTGATGCTAGCAGTCACTCCATTTCATGTATATTTAGTCTGGCTGGGATAGCACGCATGCGGGTTCGCGTGTGCAACAGATTTTAAGTGCAACAGTATAAAGTGCTTGGCAGTTAGAAAACGGCAGTTGGACAGGGCAGGAGACAGGTAAGGTGCATAAGTCTTTCAAACAATCATGCTTCTTGGTCAGTCATACTACATTATGCATTGATCATATCAATCTGCTTCTTATTTGATTTTACTTCTGCTTTCTCACAACTCACCCACCCTTTAACACATTCTGGTCACTCTCTCTATATCCACCCCTCCCTTCTCCCCTCACCCATTTTTAACTCTGAGGCTCTACTGACATTTCCTACCCACTCCAAAACAGCCACTACCACCATGCAGCACTCAAACATTCATACAAATCATTCCACCACCTGCTCTTTCTGTTTTTTCTCCTTCTACTAGTTACAGGTGACATCTCCCCCAACCCTGGACCTCCCTCCACAAGGACACATTTCTCTCCTCCAGCTACATATAGAAACCCTGCTAATCTTATTAACATTCAGTGCATGCCTTCTCATATCACTTTCCACTGTGCTCTCTGGAATGCACGGTCTGTGTGTAACAAACTAACTTACATTCACGATCTTTTCCTCTCTAATTCCCTTAACCTTCTGGCTATTACAGAAACCTGGATCCAGCATTCAGACACCACCCGCTGCTGCCGCACTCTCATTTGGTGGACTGAAATTTTCACATACCACCAGACCTGAGAACAGACAGGGTGGAGGTGTTGGTTTGCTGCTTTCATCACAATGTGCTTTCCAGGTCATCCCCTTGGTTCCCTTACTCACATTTCCTTCCTTTGAGTCCATGCCGTCAGACTCTTTAAGCCCTTCTCCTTGCGAGTGGCAGTTGTTTATCACCCTCCAGGCTCCTCCCATCAGTTTCTAGACCACTTTGCCACCTGGCTTACTCACTTTCTATCCTGTGACATCCCCGCCCTCATCATGGGAGACTTTAACATACCCATCAATGATCCCCTCTCCCAATCTGCCTCTTATCTTTTTTCTCTAACTTCTTCATTCGGCCTCTCACAGTTTACTAATTCTCCTATGCATGAGGACGGGAATACTCTGGACCTGGTTTTCTCCCGTCCCGGCTCGCTGCACGACTTTACTAACTCCCCTCTCCTGCTCTCAGACCACAACCTTCTTTCCTTCTCTGTCAAGAATTGTTTCCTCACCCGGGACATCCCCACTTACCACACTTATCGGAATACACATAACATTAATACCCAGCAGCTTGTGGACAATCTCTACACATCTCTAGCCCCCATCTCCTCCCTCTCCTGTCCAGACTTAGCATTGTCACTAGGGTTGAGCAAAACGGGTCGGCCACTTTCAGAAGTCGCCGACTTTTGGCAAAGTCGGGTTTCATGAAACCCGACCCGACCCCTGTGTGGGGTCCGCCATGAAGTCGGCGATCTTCTGAATGTGGTATCGGAATTCCGATCCCAAGTTCCGATATGTTTGCAATATCGGAAATCGGTATCGGATTCCATATTTAATGTAAAATAAAGAATTAAAATAAAAAATATCGCTATACTTACCCTCTGACGCGCCCTGGTACTAACCGGGAACCTTCCTTCCTTCGAATCAGCGCTTGCAGGACCTTGCGGTGACGTCGCGGTGACGTCGCGGCTTGTGATTGGTCGCGCGGCCGCCCATGTGACCGCTCGCGCGACCAATCACAAGCTGCAACGTCACCGCGACGTCACGCAAGGTCCTGCAAGCGCTGATTCTTAGGAAGGAAGGCTGCCGGAAAGAAGCAGGGCGCGTCCGAGGGTGAGTATATACCTAATTGGAATACCTAATAGGAATATACTCATCCTCGGACGCGCCCTGCTTCTTTCCGGCAGCCTTCCTTCCTAAGAATCAGCGCTTGCAGGACCTTGCGTGACGTCGCGGTGACGTCGCGGCTTGTGATTGGTCGCGCGAGGGTCACATGGGCGGCCGCGCGACCAATCACAAGCCGCGACGTTAGTTAGTTAGTTACACTTAAATGGCTGATAGTCCTAGAGGTATATGGAGAATAGGGACCGCAAAAACCTGTACATTTTCCCTTTGTAAGGGACAACATCTAAAGCTATGTGCACTTTGACGCAGCTAGATGTCTTTTCTGTATATTTCTCTGAGGGTGGAATGGCTTGGTTCTACTCCTCTGTCTATCTGTAAGGTACCGGCACTGATCAGGTGATCATGCGTCACCATATGATGTGTGCGGGTCAAAGCTCCTAAGCGTGCGTTCCAGCAGCAGGAAACAGGACGAGCACCTGTATAACACGCAAGGCTTAGAGCTTAAGGGCAGCGCACGATGTGACGTAGACTTTGTTACACATTATGCGCATGCTCGGAGAACCGGAAGTGACGTATCGGCGTCCGGAAACATGCGGGACGGTGAGGTGCATAGCGTCTATTTAAGACCGGTAAGAGCTTTAGATAATTAGCAATGCTCACCGATGTATGCTGCTAAGATGTCAGTACCCCCCTGATGAATATTATTATGAAACGTTGGGAGACATCAGCTCTAGAGGGATTGAGGAACGGAGTGCTACGTTGCACTTATCAAAGAGAAGGATCCCTGGCACTCTGAAAAGGCACCGCTGGGAAGACCCGGTCCCATGGATGAGTATAAACCTTAACATATTTTGATATAAATCCATTCGATGCACCAATTGAACATATACCTACCAGTGTATTGAGAGGGGTATATATGTATTCCGGAAGCATCTATGGTTTAATAACATGAGAGAGGTTTCTGTATTCCTCTGTTTATTTATGGAGCATGCGTTTTATGTGTAAACACCATATGCAGTAATAAGTGACAGCAAGAGGATCCGCTGTGTTTTCTGGGCATATGCCAGCATGTACATTGGTTTGTTGGTCTAAACCAGACGGATTTTGGTCACATTATTAGGTTAACTGTGGGGTGAAATTTATAGCATTCTTTCCGTGTCCAGGGAAGGTGCTGAAAGAAAAAACGCCCCTCAGAGGTAACAAGCAATAGTAAAGGGGACTGATGTGGTATCTCCATTATCTGCTATACCCAATAAAGGGCTAAAATTCTACTAACCCTGGGAAAGAGGCATATGTGTGGTTTGCCAAGATTTTCTTACGGTTTTATGTTTTGCACTATGTTGTGAGCACCGGCGCTTTGTAACCACGTGGTAATATAGTGATTTTAGCGTATAATAATAAAAGCTATGTTTTAATAGTATTTTCTAACCAGCTGCAAATATCTGTAGACTATACGGGTTGTATTTCAATATTGTCCTTCGCTGATAAAGAGTTGTTATTAGGATATGGCAGGTTTTCTGTCCACTGGGCTAGATACTAATTCTTGGATTAATGAGGCAAAAAGTGTCTTTTCAGACGGGATATTCACGCAGAAAAAGTATACACCATCATTTAACGCAGCCTTTAAGGAATTGACAAAGATATATAAAGAGCAAGTCACTTCATGGTGGGAGGTCCAAAGCTTGGAAAGTTACATCAAAGCCGGGATAGTTCCCAGGCATCTGAGGACTCCTTTGGTCCCAGGTTATAGGTATAAGAGCGCCAACTTGCTAAGTAAATGGGAAAAGGAAGCAACGGACAGTTCTCTTAGGTTGATGAGGTTACTTCTCGAGGAAGAAAAGTTAATGCTTGGAAATCTGAATGAAAAACTAAGAGAACAAATTGAAGTAACAAAAAAGTTCTCGGCCGAACCTGAGTTTGCAGCCAAAGAAATAGGTCTACAAAACACCGTAGATAAATTTCAATACCACCTTAAAGAGAGGAAACACAAGTTTTTTATCAGAGACCTGCAGGAGTTCCGGGACAATAAGGCATACCTAGTATCAAACCAGAAACCCTTTAGAACTCAGGAAACAGATATATCTTCATCAGAGGCAGAGTTTTCCGACTCAGAGACAAGATTCAAAAATACAAGGGGGAAGACTAGAGGAAGGGGAGGTACACGCGGAGGGAGGGGAGCCGGCAGGGGATCACCAAAAGGTGAGCATTTTTTAGATCTGGGCTATCCCCTCAGGAGCAGGTTCAACTCCCGGAACCCCATTTAAGAAACCAGATTATTAATTTGACATCAAGGCCCTTAACTAAGGAACAAATGGCGGTCCTAAGTAAGGGCATGTCATTTGTTCCTACTACTGATTTTGACAGCTTTGAGGCCATAAAAGATTTGAATCTCTTTGCTCGCCGGTTGAAGTGGAAAAAACACTTCATTAATGAGGATAAAAAACACTGTACTGAGTTGGGCATTGACGAGGATCTACTGGGTGACGTGAGACTGCTTTTCCATTTGGGGGATCCTAACCCTAATGATCTGGGGGAAGGCCCATTTACAGATTTAAAGAGTAAAAGCAGACGTATGCCACCCATAACCAGTGATCTGGGTGCAATTGATGTCTTTGTGAACTTAGTCTCTAAGGAGATAATGGAACTTGAGAGAAAAGAAAAAAAACACTTTCATAACCTTACGAAGGTAGAAATGAGAAGTCTCCGTGAGCTTGAGGATGACCACGAGAGAATTATAAAACCCTCAGATAAAGGGGGGAATGTGGTGGTGCTGGACGTTACCCAATACAGGGAGATGTGCTACTCTCTTCTCAATGTGGACACTGGCTATGAGAGACTCGAAGGTAACCCTACGACTGTGTTTCATAGAGAGCTGAAGGATTTGGTAATGGGGGCTTTTGAGAAAAAAGTGATAGACGCCAATGAAAGGGATTATTTGATACCCTCTCATCCCGTGGTGGCTACTTTTTATTGCCTCCCTAAAGTCCATAAGGGCATTAATCCTTTGAAAGGGAGACCTATCGTCTCAGGGATTGATAGTCTAACACAAAAACTGGGTCTATATATCGATAAAATTCTGAGACCCTTTGTGATATCTTTGAGCTCATATATACGAGACACGACGGACCTTCTCCTAAAGCTTGACCAGATCACGTTGGATGAGGATATGAGACTATGTTCGATTGATGTTGAAGCTCTGTATTCATCAATTCCTCATGACAAGGGGATTATGGCTGTGGACTACTATTTGGGTACACGGGGACGGCAATACAATGAGCACAACAGATTTGTCATCCAGGCACTTGAGTTTTGTCTTACGAGAAACTACTTCCTATTTGATAGGAAATACTTCCACCAGCTCAGGGGTACAGCAATGGGGAGCCCTTGTGCTCCCTCGTATGCTAATTTGCTCCTGGGCTGGTGGGAGGAGAATGTGGTGTTCGGGGACACAACAGATACGGGTGAGAGTAACATCATCCTCTGGCTAAGATATATAGATGACGTTTTCGTCATCTGGAAAGGGGATGAGGAGAGCTTTAAGACATTTGTCACGGGTCTTAACAACAATGACCTGGGCCTGCAGTTTACTTCTGAATCACATGCACGCAGGCTACCCTTCCTGGATGTGGTGATTGAAAAAGGGGATGACGGGCAGCTACATACAAGTACGTATAGAAAACCTACTGCGTCCAACTCCCTCCTGAGATGGGAGTCTAACCATCCTTTCCCGCTAAGGAGGGGAATCCCGAAGGGACAGTACCTACGAATTAGGAGAAATTGCTCGAACCCCTTTACATTTAAAAAACAGGCGGATGACCTCAGGACACGTTTTCATGAACGAGGGTATCCCGATAATGTCCTTAGAGAAGCATTTATCTCAGCATCATCAAGAGATAGGCAAGATCTTCTTACCCCGGGTGAGAAGCGGGAGGAAAGTAACCCCACCAGATTCATCACAAAGTATACAAATGGGGCAAAAGACCTAAGAACAATCTTACAACGTCATTGGTCCATTTTACAGATGGACAATGACCTTAAAGATATGGTCACGGTTTCCCCGCAGATTACTTTCAGAAGGGGACGATCAATTAAAGACAGGGTAGTCCACAGCCATTTCACCCCTCCCTCTTCACAGGCACAAGGTTGCACCTGGCTTGGCGGGCAAATGAAAGGATGTCATAGGTGTGGAAATTGCAAATATTGTGATTCTGTCAGTCCGGGCAAAGAGTTTGTTAGCAATGTGACAGGAAAGAGGTATGACATACGCCAGTTCATTAACTGTAAGACGAGGGGGGTGGTTTATAAAATGACGTGTGTGTGTGGAATGGAACACGTCGGGAAAACCAGTCGAGAATTTAGGAGGAGGGTGGGTGAACACCACAGAGACATTATAAATAGGAGAGATACCCCTATAGCAAACCATATCAATCGGTTACACAATGGCAATGTGAAAGGGATCAGTTTCATAGGGGGGTGGTTTATAAAATGACGTGTGTGTGTGGAATGGAATACGTCGGGAAAACCAGTCGAGAATTTAGGAGGAGGGTGGGTGAACACCACAGAGACATTATAAATAGGAGAGATACCCCTATAGCAAACCATATCAATCGGTTACACAATGGCAATGTGAAAGGGATCAGTTTCATAGGGATTGAGAAGATTGTCCAATCACAAAGAGGAGGTGACTGGGACAGACGTATCCTCCAAAAAGAGTGCATGTGGATCTTTCGTCTACAGACTCAGAGCCCATTGGGCCTGAATGAACAACTAAACTTTTCTTCTTTCCTTTAGGCATAGTGGTCTGAGAGGGACTCTAGAGACAGGGACAGCCGCCGTCGAGTGGGGGCGCCACTGCGCAGGTCCTAGGGTGCCAACCTCCGCGTTAGGCAGGACTGCTATTAGTCAGGGGTCAACAGGGACAGCTGTGAGTGTACCCCTGCTTTTCTGTCCTTCCTTTTACTCTGCTTGGAGTAAGGGTCCGTGGTGTCTCTCTTAGTATTCTTGTGGCCCTCATTGCCCTATTATTCTCGCTTTTTTTTTTTTTTTTTTTTTCGCGTTTTTTCGCGTTTTTTTTCTCCTTCGCCAGTGTCCATCTGTTTTGGTTTTCATTAATTGATGTGATAAATAATATACGTGGATATACTAGTTTAGAAGTGGTTACATCTAGTTGAACAATATGCGTGGATATGCCAGTTTGTTAGTTACACTTAAATGGCTGATAGTCCTAGAGGTATATGGAGAATAGGGACCGCAAAAACCTGTACATTTTCCCTTTGTAAGGGACAACATCTAAAGCTATGTGCACTTTGACGCAGCTAGATGTCTTTTCTGTATATTTCTCTGAGGGTGGAATGGCTTGGTTCTACTCCTCTGTCTATCTGTAAGGTACCGGCACTGATCAGGTGATCATGCGTCACCATATGATGTGTGCGGGTCAAAGCTCCTAAGCGTGCGTTCCAGCAGCAGGAAACAGGACGAGCACCTGTATAACACGCAAGGCTTAGAGCTTAAGGGCAGCGCACGATGTGACGTAGACTTTGTTACACATTATGCGCATGCTCGGAGAACCGGAAGTGACGTATCGGCGTCCGGAAACATGCGGGACGGTGAGGTGCATAGCGTCTATTTAAGACCGGTAAGAGCTTTAGATAATTAGCAATGCTCACCGATGTATGCTGCTAAGATGTCAGTACCCCCCTGATGAATATTATTATGAAACGTTGGGAGACATCAGCTCTAGAGGGATTGAGGAACGGAGTGCTACGTTGCACTTATCAAAGAGAAGGATCCCTGGCACTCTGAAAAGGCACCGCTGGGAAGACCCGGTCCCATGGATGAGTATAAACCTTAACATATTTTGATATAAATCCATTCGATGCACCAATTGAACATATACCTACCAGTGTATTGAGAGGGGTATATATGTATTCCGGAAGCATCTATGGTTTAATAACATGAGAGAGGTTTCTGTATTCCTCTGTTTATTTATGGAGCATGCGTTTTATGTGTAAACACCATATGCAGTAATAAGTGACAGCAAGAGGATCGGCTGTGTTTTCTGGGCATATGCCAGCATGTACATTGGTTTGTTGGTCTAAACCAGACGGATTTTGGTCACATTATTAGGTTAACTGTGGGGTGAAATTTATAGCACTCTTTCCGTGTCCAGGGAAGGTGCTGAAAGAAAAAACGCCCCTCAGAGGTAACAAGCAATAGTAAAGGGGACTGATGTGGTATCTCCATTATCTGCTATACCCAATAAAGGGCTAAAATTCTACTAACCCTGGGAAAGAGGCATATGTGTGGTTTGCCAAGATTTTCTTACGGTTTTATGTTTTGCACTATGTTGTGAGCACCGGCGCTTTGTAACCACGTGGTAATATAGTGATTTTAGCGTATAATAATAAAAGCTATGTTTTAATAGTATTTTCTAACCAGCTGCAAATATCTGTAGACTATACGGGTTGTATTTCAATATTGTCCTTCGCTGATAAAGAGCACTATAAGTTCATGCTCAAAACCTATAACTCTTCCCTTTTTCTGGCCAAACAATCCTACTTCACCACCCTCATCACCTCACTATCCAACAACCCAAAATGACTTTTTGAAACCTTAAACTCCCTCCTGAAACCTAAAGTGCAGGCCCCCATCACCAACCTCAGCGGTGAGGATCTGGCCACTTATTTCTTAGAAAAAATCAACCACATCCATCAGAATATCTCAGCGCATTCTCCTCAGTGCCTGGCTCCCCTTCCCTGCCGCACCTCAAGCTCACTAGACATCTTTGAGCCTGTTGCAGAAAAAGAAGTTTCCAAGCTCCTCGCTTCTGCTCAGCCTGCAACCTGCAACAGTGACCCCATTCCTTCACATATCCTGCAGTCTCTCTCACCAGTGGTCACCACTCACCTGACTAAAATATTAAACCTCTCTCTTTCTTCAAATATCTTTCCCTCCTCATTTAAACATGCCATCATAACCACTTTACTTAAAAAGCCATCCCTGGACCTGAACTGCACTGCTAACTACAGACCTGTCTCTAACCTTTCCTTCATCTCTAAACTCTTGGACTGCTTGGTCCACTCCCGTCTAATCCGCTATCTCTCAGATAACTCTATTCTTGACCCCTTACAATCTGTTTCCCGCTCTTTACACTCCACTGAAACTGCCTTCACTAAAGTCTCAAATGATCTAATACAGGGGTGTCAAACTGCATTCCTCGAGGGCCTCAAACCATGCGTGTTTTCAAGATTTCCTTAGCATTGCAGAAGGTGCTGGAATCATTCTGTGCAGTTGATTAAATTATCACCTGTGCAACACAAGGAAATCCTGAAAACATGACCTGTTTGCGGCCCTTGAGGAATGCAGTTTGACACCTCTGATCTAATAACAGCTAAATCCAAAGGTCATTGCTCTCTGCTGATTCTCCTGGATCTCTCTGCCATATTTGACACTGCGGATCACCAGCTCCTCCTCACTATGCTCCGCTCTATAGGCCTCAAGGACACAGCCCTCTCATGGTTCTCCTCCTACATCTCTGACCGTTCCTTCACTGTATCTTTTGCCGGCTCCTCTTCCTCTTCTCGTCCCCTTACTATCGGGGTTCCGCAAGGCTCAGTCCTAGACCCCCTCCTCTTCTCTCTTTACACGACCCCTATTGGACAAACAATCAGCAGATTTGGGTTCCAGTATCATCTCTATGCTGATGACACCCAATTATACACTTCTTCCCCCGACATCACCCCTACCCTAATTCAAAATACCAAGGATTGTCTGTCTGCTGTCTCTAACATCATGTCCTCCCTCTACCTGAAACTAAATCTCTCCAAAATGGAACTTCTTGTGTTTCTCTCTTCAACTAACCTCACTCTACCCAACATTGAAATTACACTGGAGGGTTCAACCATAACTCCCAAGCAGCATGCCCGCTGTCTTGGGGTCATATTCGACACCGAACTTTCCTTTACTCCCAATATCTGATCACTCACTCGCTCCTGTCACCTGCATCTTAAAAACATCTCCAGAATCTGACCTTTTCTCACCATTGAAACTGCTAAAACTCTTACTGTCACTCTTATTCATTCCCGTCTGGACGACTGCAACTCTCTTCTGATCGATCTCCCTCTTACCAAACTTTCTCCTCTCAAATCCATCTTGAATGCTGCAGCCAGAGTCAAATTTCTGTCCAGCCGCTTCACCGATGCCTCCATCTTGTGCCAGTCATTACACTGGCTACCCATTCGCTACAGGGTCCAGTATAAGCTCATCTCTCTCACCCACAAAGCTCTCCACAGTTCTGCACCGCCTTATATCTCCTCTCTCATCCCTGTCTATCGCCCTACACGTGCCCTCCGTTCTACAAATGACCTAAAAAAAGAAACCTCAATCACTCTCTATATGGACCACCAGGAAGTACCCAAACCAGGATAGATATATAAATATATTTTATTGAATTGTAATTAAATGACAGTACATAATATAAACTCTCATATAAAAACAGATAATTCTGTGCGTGATGCAGGACCTCTACAAATAGTAGAACACAGGCTAGCCCAATATTGCACAATATGTCCCAAAAGTGATAAAAAATATTTTGTGTAAAATATATAGTGAAAACAAATCATGCATAAATATATGAGTAAACACTTTTATTTACCCCATAAAAACAGAACCATAAAATTTATACCGGGATAAATCGTGATAATATAAGGTGTCAAGTGCAAAAAGGAAGCTCAAAAATGTGCTAATTTATTAAATCATGTGGAGCAGTAATTAGCACATTTTTGAGCTTCCTTTTTGCACTTGACACCTTATATTATCACGATTTTCACGATTATCACTTTTGGGACATATTGTGCAATATTGAGCTAGCCTGTGTTCTACTATTTGTAGAGGTCCTGCATCACGCACAGAATTATCTGTTTTTATATGAGAGTTTTTATTATGTACTGTCATTTAATTACAATTCAATAAAATATATTTATATATCTATCCTGGTTTGGGTACTTCCTGGTGGTCCATATAGAGAGTGATTGAGGTTTCTTTCTTCACTTGGTGGTAGTTGTCACCGCTATTACACAGTGTACTTGAGTGGTATATGTCCCTGAGGGGGAGACATATATAGAAGAATTATAGGAATATATTAGAATTTTATATATCTTTTGTCCAACAGTACTTCTGTGGTTTAACATTTACAAACGACCTACGACTAACATCCCCATAATCCGAACCTCGCACCTCTGTCTCCAAGACTTCTCTCGTGCTGCGCCAGCTCTCTGGAATGCACTTCCCCAGACGATCAGACTGACACCTAGCCCCGACCTATTCAAGTGCGCTTTGAAAACCCATCTCTTCAAACAAGCCTACCACATCAACTACTCAGTAAACTAACTTTGCCCTGTTCCCTCCTTCCAAATATTACTCTGAATCTGCACCCTACTATTCATCTGTCTCCACACCCTCCATGCACACGATAACTGCACTTGATACTTGACTATTGCAATTAAACACACGGGCTGATGACCGGATCATGCAACTTTGTATGAAAATCCCTATTTATTATACTTGCCAGACCTGAAATAACAAGCAATTTTCACCTATTGTGTCCCCCCATTTCCTTGTAGATTGCAAGGTGCGAGCAGGGACCTCACTCCTAATGTCACTGTTTAAATTGTCTTAACTCGTACCAAATTTATTGTTTGTACATGTCCCCGCTTAATTGTAAAGTGCTGCGGAATATGTTGGCGCTATATAAATAAAAATTATTATTATTATTATTATTGCTCATCTACTATTGATTGTTCTGTGCACATAGTAAATGCGGTCTGCCTGTCTAAACAGAAACCGGCTATAAAAGGACTGACAATTAGCAAAAAAGTAGCTAATCGGGGTTCATTGGTGCTACTAGTGGTGTACGAGTGGTGTAAACCCACCTGAAGATTACAAGGCCATATTAAAGTGTAGAAGAGTTGCAGGCTTTCCTTTTTCTGCTATGGCAAAATCAAAGAAATGAGCATGAGCATAGGCTGGTATAACTGCAATGTGTAGGAGCATGTTCACACTGTGGCCATTTAACAAACAAAACTCAAGAAAAAACAAATGAACATATACTCTATAGAAAGGAAGTAAATAGTAATAGTACATGTCAATAACGTAGGGCACTTAGTTAACACTATTTTTTCCCCATTTTAAAATAAGGAAATTAAAAAAAGTAAAGTAAGGAAACGAAATGCTAGCATTCACATTTTTCAATCGCCCCTGCTCCCACAATACCCCAATATACTGTATATAATACAAATCAATCAAAATATTGTTTGTAACTCAAAATGGTAGCAATAAAAACTACAGCTCACCATGCAAAAAAAGCCCTCCCTCAGCTCCATCAAAGAAAAAATAAAACATTATGGAAGACAAACCAAATTTTGGATTTACAATTTCCTAAAAATTTTTTCACCATCAAGATAAAGAGAAACCTTATAGTTTAGTATTGTTGTGATTGAACAGACCTGAAAAATGATGTTTCCAGGTCATCTTTGCCACACAATAAATATCATATAAACCCAAATATCAATGGTGGATTTGCGTTTTGTTTTACCATATCATCACTCTTTTAGATTATTTTTCCAGGTTTTTAGTACATTGAATGGTAAGATGGATGATGTCACTCAAAGCTTCAATTTCCCACATAAAAACATACCCTCAAACAGCTTTGTCACATGAAAAAAAGTTTTGACACTTGAGAGAAGGAAAGGAAAGACTGAGAGTGGAAAAAAAGGGCAGCAGCGGGAAGTGGTTAAGACTAGTGGGGATTTTATACCGTATTTTTCGAATACGTTTTTTTAATTACACTTTTTATCACACTTTTTTTACTGCAGTTAATGGAATGCTAGTTAGCATTACTATTTTAGAACAATATGTATTAGATTACTCCTATTTGCTTGTAAAGGGGTCCTACACTAGGCCGGGTGTGACCTTGCGCATTCCTTATTATTCATTTATTTTACTTACTTATATAGCGACATCATATTCTTCAGCGCTTTACATAGATTATCATCACTGCCACCTTTGAAGCTCAAAATCTAAATTCTGTATCAGTATGTGTTTGGAGTGTGGGTGGAAACTGGGGCACGCGCAAACATGTGGGTTTCTGCCCGCAAACTTGGTCAGGGAGGCTGTTCAAGAAAATGTTCCTTGAAATGTTCATATAAAATATGTTTTTTTTTAATGTCCTCAACTGAGAATAATCCTTTGTGAATCTGAGATTCCGTGTTCACAGGTAATGAATGCAGAACCAACACAGGCTGCTTTATCCTTTTTTCCTGTATCTGGCCAGTGAAAGGGCTTGATCTCTTCGTCATGGCATTTTCATGCAGTAAAAGGCAAATGGGCCGAGTAAACCGGGATACAATGCCATCAATGTTGCTTGCTAAAAGTATGAACACACAAATATGTCGCTGAAATTCTTATCGCATTCCACCATGAAATGGAATATTTATACAGGGGAACTGCAAAAAGAATCTATTAACGGACTCCCCACCGCAGCGCCCTCACTTAGCCGTGAGGGTACCATGCGCCACTGCCTTAATGCATGTCATATGCTGTGGCTACTCCTCGGCAATAAATGACTGTTGTTACTTTAGTAATCAGTCTATGTCAGAGCAATTACTTAAAATCATCCATCCTCGTTGTTTGCACCATCCACATCACACTGAGAAGAACAATGTATGTGACAATCCCAACCCTGCAGATGGAATTACTACAGCCCACATATTGTCTGAGTGACATGCTTGCAGGAAGAAAGAAGGACCCCTTCGTCTCAAGGTGCATGCCTAGCTTGTAGCAATCAAAGTGCCGAGAAGAGGTCAAGAGGAAGAATTGGAAATGTTTTGCTTCAGTCATTTCCAACAAACAGATAGTTTTATGGAAAGCCTCTCTCCGACTGACAGTCACTGAGCTTGTTTATGGCTTGTTGTTTTTGCATGCCTGAATTTTTAGAAGCTCTTTTTTTCATCTCTTAAAATGCGCTTTCCATTTCTCGCACTGAAAAAATGATCCATAATTGATGTAGAGAGTGCGGCGAGGCTAAGATTTCAAATAGCATTTTAAATAAGGCCTTTCCAGTATGAAGAAAAATACATTTGGAAAAAAAACTTCTTCGATTGTACCTGGATTGTTTTGACATTCAATTTGCCATAATTGTTATTTAACCAAGATAGGGTGAAGAATTGATTTTACGGTTCGCATAGTATGAAACACAGACAAAAATGTAAATAAAACTATTGTGTAGTGGCATATTTTTCTGATTTTGGCCTCCAAAACATTCAATATATAGGACATGATTTACCAAGACCGGCGATTTTTTTTGCCGGGCTTAATAAGGGGCATTTTGGAGTCAGATGCTCCTGAGGCATTAACAAATCAGGAGCGTCTGATGAGTGCTTGACTGGAGAAAGATTTCTGGAGTAAGGAACACCACAACTCATGAATTAGACAAGATGTTGCGTCATGCCCCCACTGTGTCCCTGTCCCATCCCAGCTCCACCAATTTTGGCGGGGCTGTGAGAAACTGGCATGAAAATGCAAAAAGTTACATATTTTTGCAACGTTTCAAAGTGATTTACACTAGAATTCTGGAGAATTTGCTTTGATGAAACAGGGCCATAGTCCCAACATATGCAACTGAGCTCCATGTTTTACCAATTAATTTTCCTTGTTTAAAGCCCCTATTTTTAAATACTTAAAATGTAACCTTCATGCCATATGTGGGATTATTATAATTTTGTATACATTAATCCTATGTATAGTAAAGACGAGCAATTCTTTTTTAATTTAAATTCGCCAGGTTCGTCAAATGTCAAAAAAAATTATGTAATTTTATGGTCAATCAATTCTCGGTAAATCGTTTGCTCTCCAGTTACCCTGGAAAGATGTATATAACACTCTGAAGTCTCCCTTTAACTATTTTATGGTCTTTAATGCAAACATAGCCTTAGTAATGTTAAAGTGACCTCAACATATATGGCTATGGGTGAACAAAAGGTAGTAATTCTTCACTGCTGTGCTGTTATACACTATCTGTATTGTTTAGTTATTGTTTTCTGACTTTCTCTTCCTATCTCGATTGAAAGATATTTAGAATTGAGAGTCCTCAGTGGTTGATACCTTTTAATGGCTAAATGAAAAGATGGTAACAAATTGCAAGCTTTCGAGACTACACAGGTCTCTTCATCAGGCAAAGACTAAAACAAATTCTGATCAAGAGCCTGATGAAGAGACCTGTGTAGTCTCGAAAGCTTGCAATTTATTACCATCTTTTCAGTTAGCCATTAAAAGGTATCAACCACTGAGGACTCTCAATTCTAAATATCTTTCTATCTACTGGCTAACACGGTACCAAGATATATTTCTTTCCTGTATCTCGATTGATAAACTCTGATCTGTGATCCTCTCACTATTCAGACTCACCACAAAATGACTGATGCATTCCCTGCCTCTGCTCTTAAACAGGAGGCAGTCCTTGTAGAGATGAGTGGATCTTCTGAAATTTGATTTACCTGTCTACATCAAATTTTCCCTTAACATTTATTTTGTGGCCAAATACATTTGCTCAAATCTCAATACAGGAAATCTTGCAATTGTTCGGAAAGTACACTTTGGGGAAAGGAGAGAGATAAAACTGACCATAAGAGTTTGCACTCTACAGAGGAGAAAGCGGACACCCCTAATTGTGAGAGCTTACATTCTACAGGCAAGAGACTGACCTAGTGACTCTGGAGATGGAAAACGACTCTGCCATACAAACTGTGCTTTACTGGGAACTGGTGATCAATGATGGCCCCAGTACTGACCACCACTGTACAAGGTATGATAATCATTATTATTATTATTATTTATTGTTAATCTGCAACATATCATAGCTGCAGGAGAGTATGATGTTA
This sequence comes from Ranitomeya imitator, assembly GCF_032444005.1. Lineage (NCBI taxonomy): Eukaryota > Metazoa > Chordata > Amphibia > Anura > Dendrobatidae > Ranitomeya > Ranitomeya imitator. The sequence goes on from NC_091287.1 coordinate 485,092,431, forward strand.
GACCACTCTCTGAAACTTCACCAGTGTGGGAAATGGTGGCGGGCATGGGTTTTTGCTAGTTTTTCAATCCGTAAATTGAAACTGAAAATAGTTGAATTCATGTAAATATCCGGAAATTTGGCTTGAAATCGATCCTTTGCAGATTGATCAGCTCATCTCTACATCTTTGCGATGTCAAAGGTTCAAACCATTTTAGGGAAGCTCACTTGTATGAGTCTCAGATCATGTCAGCTTTTTCCTGGAGATGTAATCTTCTTCAATATTGAAAATGGTAGCAGGTGATTTAGGCAAGTCATGCAAATTATTCATATTCATATCGAAATCTAGATATCCATCTATCTATAACTATTCAGCATGAAAAAGGATGGTAAAACAACATTACAATAACAGTTAAAAGGGAAAGGTAAAAAAAAATTAAAGCGCCACTTCAGAGTCTTTTCATTGCAGCGCTGAAGTGGTGCTTCTAATGTAAGGTTTCTGCACCTAGTCTCATGCTCCCCTGTCACCATTTTCACCTTCTTTATCAACAGCTCCTGTCGGTCTCCAGCAGTTTGTGACCTTATGGATCGCTCAATGTATGTTTTATGGAGGGAGCTGGGGGTCTCAACTCAATATTTGTCTATGAGGGCCTTGTTCTGCTTATCTTACGCTTTCATTGAACGCTTGTGACGCAGCTCCTGATTTCTGGACGGTTAGAAGCTGCGGTCACAAGATGGAGGTGTGGGACTGAAAAAAAAGTGAAGATGCCGACAGGTAAGTATAAGTTAGTTTAGTAGCATCACTCCAGCGCTATAAAAAAAAATCTGGAATGGTGATTTAAAGGGAATCTGTCAGCAGGTTTTTGCTACCTCATCTGAGATCAGCCTGATGTAGGCAGAGAAGCTAAATCCAAAAAATGTATTACTTAGTTCACTGGGCGCTGCCGTTCTGAGACAATCAGAGGTATTAGATTTAGAATGAAGCAGAGGTGAGAAAGCTAACCCCGCCCACACAAGGCTCTCCATGTTTAAAGTCCATAGACACCGAGCTGCTTATCACAGGAGGGGGCGGGGTTGGACTAGTCCAGCCATATTAATCTTTTAGAGATAAATCCTCCACAGTTAGCAATCAACACTTTGACAAGTGACACATCCTTGAATTGTGTGCTTCAGTCTCTACCTTGTGGTGTCTTCATATTACATAGCAAAAACCTGCAGACAGATTCCCTTTAAATAAAAAAAAGTCACTATTCACAAATCACAACATAAGTAGCAAAAAAAATCAATAGTTATAACAACAATACTCAGATTTTTAAGGCTGTGTTCACATTTCCATTCAGGCATTGATTATTATGGAGAATCCGCTTAGGTTCTGTTATGTGTCAGTTTTCAGAATGGAAGAAAAGCGCATTGTTCAGAACTTTTTCTTCTAGTTTAAAGATTGACAAAAGACAGAAACAAGAATGACCCCATAATAATCAATGGGATGCTTTCATCAGTTATCCAACTTTCTTAAATTAATTCCATTTGTTTGTTTCTAAAATGGAACATATGGAAACTTCAACCCGAAATGTGAACAGTGCTTAATAATAATAACAATAATAATGATAATAATAATAAAGAACAACAATAATAATATTCATAATAATATAAACATAATAATTATGACTTTATTGTTGTTGCTGTTGTTATTATTACGTTTCTCAATTTTATTTTTTTTCCTATTTCATTATGTTTATTATTGCTAGTAATGTTATTATTATTATTCTTGTTACAACAAATACTAAAATCCAGACTAATGGATATTGTGGAAGTTAACATCTACAATATATCCTGCAACTGGCGCTGCCGAAAGTGTACGACACAAGCCGCGAAAGAAAGCAAAGTGCATTTTAAGGTAAAATCATTTTCTAAACCCCACGGGAGAAAACCCTCACTATAATATAGTTTCAGACCAATTCTAAGCTATTTATTTTTTTTGTGTGTTAAAAGTAAATGTTTTCTAAACAGCTCACACACAGAGATGTTGGCTAACTCCCTATGTGTTAATTTCCAAAGACCTTGCAAATACCATTTGCACTAACAGTAGCAAACATAACAACAAGATGGGAATGGAAGATAACACACTGCTAAAATTAGACATGCAAAAAAACTATAACTTAGAAAAGCTGTTGTACAACAGAGGGAGCCTGGAACAAATCCAAATAAATGCATATATGATCTGCAGTGTGCTATTTAAGACTTTTGCTGGCTATGGAGCATTTGTAAACCTCAAAAAGCTGCTTTATATTCCATTGCCTCCAGCGGGTTCAGTCTCCTGAATCTCTATCTGTGGCAGACCGCGGAGTGTGTGTACTGTAACATAAGGCCATCAACAAGTTCCTGTAACAATGCTTCAAATGCAGAACTTTTTTGAGTTTTTCAATGCAGCAGAACTTCAAGTTATAACGATGCCACAGGTCTACCGATGAACGTGATAAACAGTTTACTGACAAATTTATCTCTGCTACACAGGGGCGGGCATAGTGGTACACGGGCCCAAGAGGTGAGGTGGCCACTACCTCCTCCAAAGCAGCTAGAAACCTTTTTAAAAGACAAGAAAAGGTGTCCATATACTGTTCTCGCACTGGAGGACTCTTCCGTCTGTGTCCACCACCACAGCTGCTACATCTATATGATCCGTTTTGCCTGTGAGCATGGGTTTTCTTCTGAACTGTTGAATGGATTTACTTTGATGATGGGATCTGGATAATAAGAGGTGGGACACACAGGACATCTAACAATGTGCTGTAGCAAAGGCTTCTAAAGCCCCATTCTCGGGATTGCTGGAGGTCCAAACAGTTGAAGCTCCAGCTAACAACAAGTTATTCTTTATCTTATAGATAGTATACCCAAAGAAAAGGGAAGTACATAGCCCAAGATAAAATACAACATTTTTATTAATGAAATTCAAATAAAATTAGAAACCAATGTATACATAATGTAGGGGAGAAAATCCTGAGCAGAGTGACCTCCAAGCAATCGGTATAGATCAAGTGACACAGGTAGCGACACACGCTGTATCAGACAAAAAGCTATTAAGCATACCCAATTGCTATAAATAGATTTATGATATCAACTCAATGGAAAAATTCTTTTCAGCAAAAAGGGCAATATATACAGAGATAAATACAATATATGTGTGTTGGTGGCACCCTATGCACAGTGTATATAAATATACATTGAGTGTAAACTCATGCAAAATACAAATGACCAATGCTTAAATGTTGTATTGCGCAGAAAAAGATAAGAGGCAAATGTGCCCAATAGTGAAAGTCTCTTTAACCCCTTCATGACCGGGGGATTTTTCGTTTTTCCGTGTTCGTTTTTCGCTCCCCTCCTTCCCAGAGCCATAACTTTTTTATTTTTCTGTCAATTTGGCCATGTGAGGGCTTATTTTTGCGGGACGAGTTGTACTTTTGAACGACATCATTGGTTTTAGCATGTCGTGTACTAGAAAACGGGAAAAAAATTCCCAGTGCGGTGAAATTGCAAATAAAGTGCAATCACACACTTGTTTTTTGTTTGGCTTTTTTGCTAGGTTCACTAAATGCTAAAAATGACCTGACATTGTGATTCTCCAGGTCAGTACGAATTCATAGACACCAAACATGACTAGGTTATTTTTTATCTAAGTGGTGAAAAAAAATTCCAAACTTTGCTAAAAAAAAAAAAAAAAAAAGTTGCGCCATTTTCCGATACCCGTAGCGTCTCCATTTTTCGTGATCTGGGTTCGGTTGAGGGCTTATTTTTTGCGTGCCGAGATGACGTTTTTAATGATAGCATTTCGGTGCAGATACGTTCTTTTGATCGCCCGTTATTGCATTTTAATGCAATGTCGCGGCGACCAAAAAAACGTAATTCTGGCGTTTCTAATTTTTTTCCCGCTACGCTGTTTAGCGATCAGGTTAATACTTTTTTTTAATTGATAGATCGGGCGATTCTGAGCGCGGCGATACCAAATATGCGTAGATTTGATTTTTTTTTATTGATTTATTTTGATTGGGGCGAAAGGGGGGTGATTTAAACTTTTATGTTTTTTTTATTTTTTTAACATTTTTTTAAACTTTTTTTTTTAACTTTTGCCAAGCTTCAATAGCCTCCATGGGAGGCTAGAAGCAGGCACAGCACGATCGGCTCTGCTACATAGCAGCGATCTGCTGATCGCTGCTATGTAGCAGAATTGCACGAGTGCTGTGAGCGCCGACCACAGGGTGGCGCTCACAGCGACGGGCAATCAGTAACCATAGAGGTCTCTAGGACCTCTATGGTTACAATGGAGACGCATCGCCGAGCCCCGATCATGTGACGGGGGTCGGCGATGACGTCATTTCCGGCCGCCCGGCCGGAAGCGGTAGTTAAATGCCGCTGTCTGCGTTTGACAGCGGCATTTAACTAGTTAATAGGTGCGGGCAGATCGCGATTCTGCCCGCACCTATTACGGGCACATGTCAGCTGTTCAAAACAGCTGACATGTCCCGGCTTTGATGCGGGCTCACCGTGGAGCCCTGCATCAAAGCAGGGGAGCCGGCATCGGACGGTATAGTACGTCCGATGCCGGTAAGGGGTTAAAGTGCAAGTGCTTGAAACTTGAAAGTGCATAAGGACCATTGCAACAATGAGGTCACAGCAAGAAATTTTGCTAAAGAGGTGCTACCAGTACCTGTATGGATGAAGGTGCTTTAAGAGGGATACCCCAACGCACGTTTCGCTGTCGCTTCTTCCTGAGGGGACAGCAAAACGCATTCAATACTGTTCAATATTGGAAGTCTACCTTTATACCTTTGTTATACCTTTGTTATCTTATAGATAGTTGATAACTTGTCATTTTTGGAATAACCCTTTAACAATATTTAATCATAGTAACATAGTAACATAGTTAGTAAGGCCGAAAAAAGACATTTGTCCATCCAATTCAGCCTATATTCCATCATAATAAATCCCCAGATCTACGTCCTTCTACAGAACCTAATAATTGAAGGATACAATATTGTTCTGCTCCAGGAAGACATCCAGGCCTCTCTTGAACCCCTCGACTGAGTTCGCCATCACCACCTCCTCAGGCAAGCAATTCCAGATTCTCACCGCCCTAACAGTAAAGAATCCTCTTCTATGTTGGTGGAAAAACCTTCTCTCCTCCAGACGCAAAGAATGCCCCCTTGTCCCCATCACCTTCCTTGTTATAAACAGATCCTCAGCGAGATATTTGTATTGTCCCCTTATATACTTATACATGGTTATTAGATCGCATCCTCAGTTGTCTTTTTTCTAGACTAAATAATCCTAATTTCGCTAATCTATCTGGGTATTGTAGTTCTCCCATCCCCTTTATTAATTTTGTTGCCCTCCTTTGTACTCTCTCTAGTTCCATTATGTCCTTCCTGAGCACCGGTGCCCAAAACTGGACACAGTACTCCATGTGCGGTCTAACTAGGGATTTGTACAGAGGCAGTATAATGCTCTCATCATGTGTATCCAGACCTCTTTTAATGCACCCCATGATCCTGTTTGCCTTGGCAGCTGCTGCCTGGCACTGGCTGCTCCAGGTAAGTTTATCATTAACTAGGATCCCCAAATCCTTCTCCCTGTCAGATTTACCCAGTGGTTTCCTGTTCAGTGTGTAATGGTGATATTGATTCCTTCTTCCCATGTGTATAACCTTACATTTATCATTGTTAAACCTCATCTGCCACCTTTCAGCCCAAGTTTCCAACTTATCCAGATCCATCTGTAGCAGAATACTATCTTCTCTTGTATTAACTGCTTTACATAGTTTTGTATCATCTGCAAATATCGATATTTTACTGTGTAAACCTTCTACCAGATCATTAATGAATATGTTGAAGAGAACAGGTCCCAATACCGACCCCTGTGGTACCCCGCTGGTCACAGCGACCCAGTTAGAGACTATACCATTTATAACCACCCTCTGCTTTCTATCACTAAGCCAGTTACTAACCCATTTACATACAATTTCCCCCAGACCAAGCATTCTCATTTTGTGTACCAACCTCTTGTGCGGCACGGTATCAAACGCTTTGGAAAAATCGAGATATACCACGTCCAATGACTCACCGTGTTCCAGCCTATAGCTTACCTCTTCATAAAAACTGATTAGATTGGTTTGACAGGAGCGATTTCTCATAAATCATTATGGAATTGGATGTTTACCTTTCTATTCTAGAACTTCGATTGATTTGGACATGATAAATGGCAATAAGGAGGCTGTCCAGGCTTGGATATTAACTCGTTAGTGACGGAGCCAAATTTTTGAAATCTGACCAGTGTCACTTTATGTGGTAATAACTCTGCAACCAGTGGTGTAACTACAAAGTTATGGGCCCCGATGCGAACTTTCAAATGGGGCCCCCCCACCATGCCAAAATATTTTCCACCCAAATTCACATTTTCCCTATTAATTTTGCACACTATAGCTTTATTGCAAAGTTGTATAGTGTGACCTCAGTTGCATAACTATCCAGTGCCCCATCCTGGCATATACAGTTAGGGCCAGAAATATTTGGACAGTGACACAATTTTCGCGAGTTGGGCTCTGCATGCCACCACATTGGATTTGAAATGAAACCTCTACAACAGAATTCAAGTGCAGATTGTAACGTTTAATTTGAAGGGTTGATCAAAAATATCTGATAGAAAATGTAGGAATTGTACACATTTCTTTACAAACACTCCACATTTTAGGAGGTCAAAAGTAATTGGACAAATAAACATAACCCAAACAAAATATTTTTATTTTCAATATTTTGTTGCAAATCCTTTGGAGGCAATCACTGCCTTAAGTCTGGAACCCATGGACATCACCAAACGCTGGGTTTCCTCCTTCTTAATGCTTTGCCAGGCCTTTACAGCTGCAGCCTTCAGGTCTTGCTTGTTTGTGGGTCTTTCCGTCTTAAGTCTGGATTTGAGCAAGTGAAATGCATGCTCAATTGGGTTTAGATCTGGAGATTGACTTGGCCATTGCAGAATGTTCCACTTTTTTGGCACTCATGAACTCCTGGGTAGCTTTGGATGTATGCTTGGGGTCATTGTCCATCTGTACTATGAAGCGCCGTCCAATCAACTTTGCAGCATTTGGCTGAATCTGGGCTGAAAGTATATCCCGGTACACTTCAGAATTCATCCGGCTACTCTTGTCTGCTCTTATGTCATCAATAAACACAAGTGACCCAGTGCCATTGAAAGCCATGCATGCCCATGCCATCACGTTGCCTCCACCATGTTTTACAGAGGATGTGGTGTGCCTTGGATCATGTGCCGTTCCCTTTCTTCTCCAAACTTTTTTCTTCCCATCATTCTGGTACAGGTTGATCTTTGCCTCATCTGTCCATAGAATACTTTTCCAGAACTGAGCTGGCTTCTTGAGGTGTTTTTCTGCAAATTTAACTCTGGCCTGTCTATTTTTGGTATTGATGAATGGTTTGCATCTAGATGTGAACCCTTTGTATTTACTGTCATGGAGTCTTCTCTTTACTGTTGACTTAGAGAAAGATACACCTACTTCACTGAGAGTGTTCTGGACTTCAGTTGATGTCGTGAACGGGTTCTTCTTCCCCCAATTAAGTATGCGGCGATCATCCACCACTGTTGTCATCTGTGGACGGCCAGGCCTTTTTGAGTTCCCAAGCTCACCAGTCAATTCCTTTTTTCTCAGAATGTACCCAACTGTTGATTTTGCTACTCCAAGCATGTCTGCTATCTCTCTGATGGATTTTTTCTTTTTTTTCAGCCTCAGGATGTTCTGCTTCACCTCAATTGAGAGTTCCTTTGACCGCATGTTGTCTGCTCACAGCAACAGCTTCCAAATGCAAAACCACACACCTGGAATCCACCCCTGACCTTTTAACTACTTCATTGATTACAGGTTAACGAGGGAGACGCCTTCAGAGTTAATTGCAGCCCTTAGAGTCCATTGTCCAATTACTTTTGGTCCCTTGAAAATGAGGACGCTATGCATTACAGAGCTATGATTCCTAAACCCTTTCTCCGATTTGGATGTGGAAACTATCATATTGCAGCTGGGAGTGTGCACTTTCAGCCCATATTATATATATAATTGTATTTCTGAACATGTTTTTGTAAACAGCAAAAATAACAAAACTTGTGTCACTGTCCAAATATTTCTGGCCCTAACTGTATTTGTTCCCCGTACTGCCATTGTTATGTAATGTATAAAAGAAAATAAACCATTATACTCATCAGGGGCTAACATAGAAGTCATGGGGATCCATATAAGAAGTATAATGCACCCCCATAGTACTCCTTATAGTATAATACACTCCCCATAGTCCCCATATAGTATTGTACACTCCTCAATCCTCCATATAGTATAATACACTCCTCCGTATATTAAAATACACTCCTCATAGTGCTCCATATAGCATAATACACTCTTCGTAGTGCTCCATATAGTATAATACACTGCTCAGTCCTCCATATAGTATAATACAACCCTCATAGTCCTCCATATAGTATAATACACTCCTCAGTCCTCCATTTAGTATTATACACTCCACATAGTCCTCCATATATTAAATATATTGGGACCGGAGCGTCGCGAGGAGCAGCGGGAAAGGCACCGGAAGGTGAGAATAGCACGATTTTTTATTTTTTTTTACTTATTTTTAACATTAGATCTTTTTACTATTGATGCTGCATAGGCAGCATGAATAGTAAAAAGTTGGTCACACAGGGTTAATAGCAGCGGTAACAGACTGCATTACACCGTATTATGCCACGGTGTAACGCAGTCCGTTTAATGGACTGCTAAACCGCTATGGGGGCACTGACTGGAGGGGAGTAGGGAGGGGCCAATTCGTGGCCGGACTGTGGCTGTCGATGATTGGTCGCGGCCGGCTTTCCGTGACAGACAAACAGACGGAAGTGACCCTTAGACGATTATATAGATAGATACTGCGACTATACACAGCAGTATCACCTATATAACGAATATGAAGTAGTCTATGCATTACACAGATGATACTGCAAATGTTGGATACACATTATATATACTGCTACTGCTGTATATAATGATAGTATCACCTATATAATGTATATACAGCAATCTATACACATTCTATAGGAAATACTGCTACTGTATATACGTTATATATAGGTGATACTGCTAGGGTGTGTGTGTGTATATATAAATACACCGTCCGCAGTGTCAACTATAACGAATATACACATCAGTAGCAGTATTGCCTATAGAATGTATATAGACTGCTGTATATACATTATATAGGTGATACTATCATTATATACAGAAGCAGCCAGTATCACTTATACAGTTAGGGCCAGAAATATTTGGACAGTGACACAAGTTTTGTTATTTTAGCTGTTTACAAAAACATGTTCAGAAATACAATTATATATATAATATGGGCTGAAAGTGCACACTCCCAGCTGCAATATGATAGTTTCCACATCCAAATCGGAGAAAGGGTTTAGGAATCATAGCTCTGTAATGCATAGCGTCCTCTTTTTCAAGGGACCAAAAGTAATTGGACAATGGACTCTAAGGGCTGCAATTAACTCTGAAGGCGTCTCCCTCGTTAACCTGTAATCAATGAAGTAGTTAAAAGGTCAGGGGTGGATTCCAGGTGTGTGGTTTTGCATTTGGAAGCTGTTACTGTGAGCAGACAACATGCGGTCAAAGGAACTCTCAATTGAGGTGAAGCAGAACATCCTGAGGCTGAAAAAAAAGAAAAAATCCATCAGAGAGATAGCAGACATGCTTGGAGTAGCAAAATCAACAGTTGGGTACATTCTGAGAAAAAAGGAATTGACTGGTGAGCTTGGGAACTCAAAAAGGCCTGGGCGTCCACGGATGACAACAGTGGTGGATGATCGCCGCATACTTAATTTGGTGAAGAAGAACCCGTTCACAACATCAACTGAAGTCCAGAACACTCTCAGTGAAGTAGGTGTATCTGTCTCTAAGTCAACAGTAAAGAGAAGACTCCATGACAGTAAATACAAAGGGTTCACATCTAGATGCAAACCATTCATCAATACCAAAAATAGACAGGCCAGAGTTAAATTTGCAGAAAAACAACTCAAGAAGCCAGCTCAGTTCTGGAAAAGTATTCTATGGACAGATGAGACAAAGATCAACCTGTACCAGAATGATGGGAAGAAAAAAGTTTGGAGAAGAAAGGGAACGGCACATGATCCAAGGCACACCACATCCTCTGTAAAACATGGTGGAGGCAACGTGATGGCATGGGCATGCATGGCTTTCAATGGCACTGGGTCACTTGTGTTTATTGATGACATAAGAGCAGACAAGAGTAGCCGGATGAATTCTGAAGTGTACCGGGATATACTTTCAGCCCAGATTCAGCCAAATGCTGCAAAGTTGATTGGACGGCGCTTCATAGTACAGATGGACAATGACCCCAAGCATACAGCCAAAGCTACCCAGGAGTTCATGAGTGCCAAAAAGTGGCACATTCTGCAATGGCCAAGTCAATCTCCAGATCTAAACCCAATTGAGCATGCATTTCACTTGCTCAAATCCAGACTTAAGACGGAAAGACACACAAACAAGCAAGACCTGAAGGCTGCGGCTGTAATGGCCTGGCAAAGCATTAAGAAGAAGGAAACCCAGCGTTTGGTGATGTCCATGGGTTCCAGACTTAAGGCAGTGATTGCCTCCAAAGGATTTGCAACAAAATATTGAAAATAAAAATATTTTGTTTGGGTTATGTTTATTTGTTCAATTACTTTTGACCTCCTAAAATGTGGAGTGTTTGTAAAGAAATGTGTACAATTCCTACATTTTCTATCAGATATTTTTGATCAACCCTTCAAATTAAACGTTACAATCTGCACTTGAATTCTGTTGTAGAGGTTTCATTTCAAATCCAATGTGGTGGCATGCAGAGCCCAACTCGCGAAAATTGTGTCACTGTCCAAATATTTCTGGCCCTAACTGTATATTGTATATACAGCAGTCTATATACATTCTACAGGAGATACTGCTACTGTATATATGTTATATATAGGTGATACTGCTGGGTATGTGTGTGTGTGTATATATACATACACTGTCCGCAGTGTCACCTATAACAAATATACCCATCAGTAGCAGTATTGCCTACAGAATGTATATAGACTGCTGTATGTACATTATATAGCTGATACTATCATTATATACAGAAGCAGCCAGTATCACTTATATATTGAATATACAGCAGTCTATATACATTCTATAGGCAATACTACTACTGATGTGTATATACGTTAAATATAGGTGATACTGCTGTGTATATATGTACGTGTGTGTGTATGTATACATACACCAGTATGGCCTATATTACGAATATACACATCAATAGCAGTATTTCCTATATAATGTATATAGACTTATATATATACTAGATTGTGGCCCGATTCTAACGCATTGGGTATTCTAGAATATGCATGTCCCCGTAGAATATGGACAATGATGATTCCAGAATTCGCGGCAGACTGTGCCCGTTGCTGATTGGTTGAGGCAACCTTTATGACATCATCGTCGCCATGGCAACCATTATGACATCATCCTCGCTGTGCCCGTTGCTGATTGGTCGAGGCCTGGCGGTCTCGACCAATCAGAGACGCGGGATTTCCAGGACAGACAGACAGACAGACAGAAAGACAGACAGACAGACAGAAAGACAGACAGACAGACAGACGGAAAAACCCTTAGACAATTATATATATAGATACACATTATATAGGTGATACTGCTGTATATAATCACTGTATCACCTATATAATGTATGTATAGCAGTCTATATACATTATATAGTGAATACTGCTACTGATGTGTATATACGTTATATAGGTGATACTGCTGTGTATATATGTACGGGTGTGTGTGTATATATATATCTATATATATAACTAGATTGTGGCCCGATTCTAACGCATCGGGTATTCTAGTATATGCATGTCCCTGTAATATATGGACAATGATGATTCCAGAATTCGCGGCAGACTGTGCCCGTTGCTGATTGGTCAAGGCAACCTTTATGACATCATCGTCGCCATGGCAACCATTATGACATCATCGTCGCTGTGCCCGTTGCTGATTGGTCGAGGCCTGGTGGCCTCGACCAATCAGAGACACGGGATGTCTACGTCCTTTATGACATCATCGTCACTGTGCCCGTTGCTGATTGGTCGAGGCCTAGCGGCCTCGACCAATCAGAGACGCGGGATTTCTACGTCGATGCTGTGCCGGTCTCTGATTTTGATACCCTCAAATGAAAGCTGAAAGTATGAACTTCAATTGCATCTGAATTGTTTTGGTTAAAATTCATTGTGGTAATGTCTATAACCAAAATTAGAAAAATGTTGTCTCTGTCCAAATATATATGGACCTAACTGTATTTAGACTGCTATAGATACATTATATAGGTGATACAGTGATTATATACAGCAGTATCACCTATATAATGTATATATAGCAGTCTTTACACATTATATAGGTGCAACTGCTGTATATACACATTTAAAAAAATCATCTTGGGACTTACCCAGGTCCCTGAGATGGGGGGAGGTTGGTAGGATTAAGGGCTGAGGTGGGTCAGGTCCCAGCATCGGCGGTAGAGGATCCAGGCCGCTGGCAGCATTGGTGAGAGGCAGAGCAGTCTTCTCTGACGCTGGTTCAGGCCGGCCAGCGTCAGACACAGGTGGAGGTCCCAGTGTCGGCGGTAGAGGATCCAGGCCGCAGGCAGCATTGTTGAGAGCAGTCTTCTCTGACGCTGGTTCGGGCCGGCCAGCGTCAGACACAGGTGGAGGTTCCAGCATCGGCGGTAGAGGATCCAGGCCGCAGGCAGCATTGGTGAGAGCAGTCTTCTCTGACGCTGGTTCGGGCCGGCCAGCGTCAGACACAGGTGGAGGTCCCAGCGTCGGCGGTAGAGGATCCAGGCCGCAGGCAGCATTGGTGAGAGCAGTCTTCTCTGACGCTGGTTCGGGCCGGCCAGCGTCAGACACAGGTGGAGGTCCCAGCGTCGGCGGTAGAGGATCCAGGCCGCAGGCAGCATTGGTGAGAGCAGTCTTCTCTGACGCTGGTTCGGGCCGGCCAGCGTCAGACACAGGTGGAGGTCCCAGCGTCGGCGGTAGAGGATCCAGGCCGCAGGCAGCATTGGTGAGAGCAGTCTTCTCTGACGCTGGTTCGGGCCGGCCAGCGTCAGACACAGGTGGAGGCGCGCGCCCTATTGCGCGCCAGCCTTTTCAAATATCTCCGTGTGCAGTGTGCACGCGGGGTCTCCTGCTTGCCCGCGCTCGCAAGGGCAGCAGCAGTAGACGAGCACACGCAGGCGGCAGGATCAAGGACCGCGGCCATGCTCATTGCTCCCGCGACCCGCACTGACGCCGGCCGCCGTGGGCGGCCCTTGTCAGTGCGAGCAACTGAACACGCGCATACAGGAACATTTAAAGGGCTGGCTGGAGGGATAGTGCGCTATGTAGTATTGCTGCCAGTCTGAGCTGCCGGGCGGCGGGCCCCTGACCTGCCGGGCCCTGTCGCAGTGGCGACCGCTGCGACCGTGGTAGTTACGCCACTGTCTGCAACGCTTCAACAAATCCCAGTGATTTTGAGATTGTTTGTTCGTGACACATTATACTTTATGATAATGGTAAATTTAGGTCAATATGTTTTGTGTTTATTTATAAAAAATATCAAAAATTTGAGGAAAATGTAAAAAAATAAAAAATTAAATAAAAATGAATGATTATCCCTTTAATGCAGATAGTCATAATACAGCAAAACATTAATAAATAACATTTCCCACATGTCTGCTTTACATCAGCAGCATTTGTAAAATTATATTTTATTTGGTTAGCATTTTAGGAGGATTAAAAATGTAGCAGCAGTTTTTCATTTTTTCAAGGAAATTTGCAAATTTAATTTTTTAGAGACTTATCCATGTTTGAAGTGACTTTAGGGGTCTCATATATTGGGAAACCCCAAGATGTGATACCGTTCTTAAATCAGCACCCCCTGACGTATTGAAAACTGCAGTCAGGTAGTTTATTAACTCTTCAGGTGCTTTACAGGAATTAATGCAAAGTGGCATGAAAGAAATGAAAATGTGTATTTTTATCACCTAAATGTCTCTAACTTCTGAACAGATTACTACAGCGGTTAGATTCTTAGGCCGCTATTTAGTCGTGAATTGCCATGGCAAACATCAGGACTCAAAATCATGATCTGAGGGCATCAATTTGGATAAAGAGGAAGCCCCCACACTCTGTTAACCATTTATAATGATGTAGTCACTATTGACAGCAGCATCTAAGGGGTTAAACAGATATGGATGGTGAAAACACTGATCGTGGCTGCTACAGCAAGTTGTCAGCTATAGTGTACAGCCGACAGCTGTTGGATTGTCACCTGTATGGGGATGCTATTTCTCTTATATATCAGGTCAGTTAAAAGACGTATTGGCTGTCATTAAGGGGTTAAGACTGTAGTCAGTTACTCTATCTGACTACAGACTTGTGAATCCGCACAATAAGCACAGTGCACGGTTACAATTCTTTGGTGCAATTTGCATACTACAGGCCACATTCCAACTAGTCATGTCAGACCTTGTTCAGTTCACTTGCATTGAGTGAGGTCATGCATCTAGTTGATACGGGACCACATGTATGCGAATTACATACTTGTGGCCATGCGCATGCCCAGTCACAGTGCTGGCAACAAAACCAGAGAATCCTACAGATTATCAGCAGTTTTCCGCAAGCCAAAACTTGGATTGGATAGAAAAAGGAAAATACAACAGGTCATGCTTATTCCCCAGATAAGGTACTGTGAAAAATCTTGCTGTGAAAATATTCACCAGAACTGCACTATATTGTTCACTGGAAAAAAAAGCTGTTTTAAATAAAAGGTCAATGAATAACCCTTTATTTAAAATACCATAGCTTTTCATGTTAAATGTAAAAGTTATACATTTTTTGTTGACTTGTTTTCTAATTTTCCATGTCAAACATTTTAATATTATCAGATAACCATGTGCAATGTAGTTTTGATTACTTTTCATTAGAGTTGGGCGAACCCAAACAGTAAAGTTCATACCGAACACCTACTGTTCGGGCACGGACACCGAACACGAATTTCACCAGGAAGTCGGTGATCCTGCTCAGGTTCAGATGCCCGAACACTGGGTGTTTGTCGAGCTGTCATGTGCATGACAGGGTGGCAAACACCGCTTCTGATCAGCGGTGAAATAATCCCCACCAGTCAGAGAGCCGTGGTATTTTTGATTACCAGCCATGCAAAACTCACAGCTGGGGACTGCAACCCTCAGCTGTCAGCTTCAACAAGGTTGGTTATCAAGAATAAAGGGGTCCACACACTGTTTTTTTTAAAAACACCATCCTTCATAAGGTCACCTGATGCATCAGCTGACTGTTGGTTCTACAGGTCCTTTGGATACCAACATTACTGGAAAGGAGATTGCTGAGTGCTGTTGCTCTTCAGCTGAATTCTTATGTGGTGCCTTACTCTGTTGTTCGGTGCATTGCAGCACAAAAAGCTAAGTGTGGTGCTATTGTTTCTTTGTCCCTTTTTTGTGTAACTTCCCCTGTGTTGTATTAGTGCAGTGGCGAGACCAGTGCTCTCACCTGCCAATTCCCTACTTAGGGATAGGTGCAGGCCGAGTGAGGGCTGAGGTATCCAGCTCGGCGACAGGTTGAATTAACCTGTATAGGGACATCAGGAAGATTAGGGCACATCCTTAGGAGAGTTCAGGAGGTGTCCATTTCCCCGTTCCCTATCGCAGGGCCCACCGTTGTTAAAGTGTCCCCAGTGTACCCTTGTGTGTGTTTCGCCGCTTTGTGAGCGACCACCCATTGGGTCGTGTCACTCCAGGACTGTCACTTCGTGACAAATGTGTTGAGTATTGCTTCTATTGTGCTCCATGCACGAGTAGACTTTTCAAAATCTATTTTTTCCAGTTGCCTAACGTGATGCAACATGCCATAGCACACCTTGCCATTTAGTGGCAGTGAAATTAATCTGTGTGCAGAGCTGTTGCAGAATAAAACAATCTATTTTTTTCTGTTGCTAAACATGATACTGCACGTTATATCCCACCTTCTCATTTTGTGGTGGTAAAATTCATCTTTGTGCACAGCTGTTGCAGAGTAAAAAGAATAATTTTTTTTTGTTGCTAAATGTGATACAGCATGCCATATCCCATCTCGTCATTTATTGGAAGTAAAGTTCATCTGTGTGCAGAGCTGTTGCATAGTAAAAAAATATTTTTTTTTCAGTTTCTAACCTGTTTCATCCTGCCGTATCTCACCTAGTCATTTAGTAGTTGTTAAATTGATCTATGTGCAGTGCTGTTGCAGAGTAAAAAAAACTATTTTTTCTGTTACAAACGTGATACAACACACCATATCCCACCTTCTCATTTTGTGAAATTCAGCTGTGTGCAAAGCTCATGCAGCTTAAAAAAAAAATATATTTATCTTTTTCTGTGATAAATGTGTTACAGCAGGCTACATCTGAGTTTGAAATTGTTTGGAGCATATAGTCTTTGTTATAGAGGCCTCATTCACACTGAAACAATTATTTCTTCTGTTGATAACGTGATACAGAAGGCGAGTTCTCAGATTGAAATTGTTTGGAGCATGTATTCTTTGTTATACAGGCCTCATCCACACTGAAACAATTCTTTCTTCTGTTACAAACGTGATACAGTAGAGGAGATCTCAGATTGAAATAGTTTGGAGCATATATTCTTTGTTATACATGCCCAATCCATACTGAAACAATTCTTTTTTCTGTTACTAATGTGATATAGTAGGGGAGATCGCAGTTTGAAATTGTTTGAAGCATATCTTCTATGTTATAGAGGTCTCATCAATACTAAAAAATACTTTCTTCTGTTACTAATGAGATTCAGCATACCATATTTCCCCTTGTCATTTAGTACCGCTGAAATTCAGTTGTGTGCAGAGCTGGTGTAGAGTACAAACATCACACGTTTTGTTGCTAATAGTGTGCTCCTACCACACTGTCTAAGCAACATGATTAGGAAAAAGAGAAGTCATGCTGGAAGGGAGAATAGGCTTGGTGTTCAAGGTGTACGGGGACAATGTGGTAACATTAGTGAAAGCCCTAGTGAACCAATACCGTCAAGTCATATCCAAACAGAACTGACTACTCCCTTTCTTTGGCAGCCAAATCTTGTTGATGAGGGCCAGAAAGAGCATGTGCTTGAGTGGATGGCAAGCGTAGCTACAAGTGGCCTCTCCTCCTCTTCCTCCACCTCAACATCACACACAGTACAGTCCACAGAGGTGGCAGCCCAATTACCCTTGCTCCCTTTACATCACAACTCTCCAACCACCCAACTGACTGCAGGGAACCACAGATGGGTGAGTCTGCAGAGCTGTTCACACATCCTATGCCTTGAGCATCAGAAGTGTACCCCAAAGATTTCCAGAGTCAAGTTGAGGAAATCATCTACACCGATGCCAAACTTTTTTTAGCTCAGACGAAGTAGGGTCTGAGCAGCATCCTGACCCTCATCACCAGATGTTAACCCCCAGGGGGAAGGTGATCCTGATGAGACTCAGATATTTGAGGCTTACATGGACTGTACTGTGCTGTCAGGGTAAGAAGAGGAGGAGGGTGACTCTCAAGGCGAGGAATGGGATAACACAGAGGATGATGATGTTGTAGATCCCACTTGGTGTGAACACAGAGGCACGCAGCTGAGTATGTTATCTGAGGAGGTGGAGAAAGATGAGAAGGTTATGTTGTGCCATGCGGCTAAAACACGGAGTGATGCAACCATAATGAGCACTGCATCCTTAGCCACAACTGTGGCTCTGGCCAGGAGCGTTCGCAGGTCTGCAGCTCACAGGGATGGCAAGGGTTGCCTAGTCTGGGCCTCTGTTGACACCGCAAAGGATGAGCCAACTCATGTAATCTGCCAACTTTGTTCAATAGTTTGACTGCCACATGCATGAATCTTCACATGCCCCATCAACATTCCTTACAGTGGCAATCATTCTGTATTAAAATGCGGACCAGTGGACCTCAACAACCATCAGCCACCCCATCAACTGCATCTGCTGCTTCTTCCACCTCTTCTGTTACCATGCCAAGTATTGTCATGCAGGTCTCCGATTGCAGAACCTCCGGTTCTTTACCAGCTAGTCAGGCTGAGTGAGAGCACGTTGTCAGCTGTAAAGGAAGTGGACATGCCTGCTGTTTTTGACCTATCTCAGAGAACGAGCACACCACTACTTTATCAATCCACCATAACATCTCTGCTGACAACTCACTCATGGTCGAGCAGTTTGTCCAATTCACCATACTATGCCCTCTTTCAGCACTGCAACCAGCCCTTGGTCCCGCAGTGGTGGTTACATAATAAATGATTCTTTCCTCAAACATACAAAGCTAAGAGGTTCAATGCCACCATCTCCAATCTGTTGGCAATGGAAATGCAACCGTAGATACAGACGGTTTACAAAAGTTGATGGCCGTCACAGTCCCTCAGTACGTTGCCCATTCGCCATTACTTCTCTAACAAAGCTGTGTCTGCGCTATAACAGCATGTTGCAGACATCACCTGTTCTTTGACTAAATCTATGTCTGCCAGGGTGCATTTCACTACAAACACTTGAACAAGTAAACATGGTCAAGGGCGTTAAATCTTGCTGACTGGGCACTGAGTGAATCTGGTGGCTGTGGGGACAGGTAAGGAAGGGGATGCTCCACAAGTCTTGGAATCCCCAAGGCTTGCTGGATAAACCTTTGTATTTCCCACTTCCTCCACTGCTTCTGCCTCCTCCACCTTGTCTAGGGCCTACACCTGCACCCTCAACCTCTGACTTAATGAGACATGCGTTTCAACAGTGCAGAGGGAATCCTGACCACTTCTGTTCTATGCATCCAGGGCTCACTGCAAATGTTAACATTAATTTGAGGAAATGTGAACACGCCTGGTTGGGTCTTCATCTGCTGGGTTGCCTGCAGTGGAAGACGTGTCGGTCCCTATTATACTATTTCTACTCTGGTGAAATTGATCCCACTCTGGTGGTGTCTGTCCCTAACAATTTTAAATTTGAAGACTCGTGATTGGATCTCCTTCTGCTGTGTTGGCTGTAGTGGAAGAGATGTCGTTCCCTATTATACTATTTCTACTCTGGTGAAATTGATGCCACTTTGGTGGTGTTTGCCACTTATTTGTTTAAATATGGAGACTACTGATTGGGTCTCTCCATATGCTGGGTTGGCTGCAATGGAAAAGATGTCGCCTGCCATTATACTATTTCTACTCTGGTGAAATTGATGCCACTTTGGTAGCACCAGTCCTTAATTATTTACAATTTTAAAACTCCTGATTGGGTCTCCATCTGCTGAGTTGGCTGTAGTGGAAGAGGTGTCGGTCCCTATCATGTGGTGTTTGCCACAAATTTTGGGAAATGTGAGCACTCTTGGTTGTGTCTCCATCTGTTGGGTTGGCTGTAGTGGAAGAGCTGTCACTACCTTTCATGCTATTTCTACTCTGGTGAAATTGATTCCACTTTGCTGGTCTCTGCCACTAATTTTTGAAAATGTGAAGATTCCTGGTTATGTATCCATCTGCTCGGTTGGCTGTAGTGGAAGAGATGTCAGTCCATATTATACTATTTCTACTCTAGTGAAATTGATGCCACAGTGTCAATGTCTACCGATATTTTGTGGAAATGTGAAGATTCCTGGCTGTGTCTCCATCTGCTTGGTTGGTTGTAGTGGAAGAGGTGTCCGTCCCTATTATACAGAGTGGGCCATTTATATGGATACACCTAAATAAAAGGGGGATGGTTGGTGATAACAACTTCCTGTTTGTGGCACATTAGTATATGGGAGGGGGAAAACTTTTCAAGATTGGTGGTGACCATGGCGGTCATTTTAAAGTCTACCATTTTGGGTCCAACTTTATTTTTTTCAGTGGGACGAGTGTCATGTGACACATCAAACTTATTGAGAATTTCACAAGAAAAACAATAGTGAGCTTGTTTTTAACGAAACTTTATTTTTTCATGAGTTATTTGCAAGTTTATGACCATCTATAAAATGTGTTCAAAGTGCTGCCCATGGTGTTGGATTGTCAATGCAACCCTCTTCTCCCACTCTTGACACACTATGCTAGCACAGGCTTGTTTCAGATGCTGCACTTCTCATATCTTCACGGCATAGTCAATTGCCTTCAGATGATCCCAAAGATAAAAGACTAAGGGGGTCAGATCGGGAGACCTTGGTGGCCATTCAACTGGCCCACAACGACCAATCCACTTTCCAGGAAACTGTTCATGTAGGAAGGCTCGGACCTGACCATAATGTGATGGTGCAACATCTTGCTGGAAAAACTCAGGGAACATGCCATCTTCAGTGCATAAAGAGGGCAACATATCATCATGTAGCAATTTCAGATATCCAGTGGCATTGAGGTTTCCACTGATGAAGAATGGCCTCAGTATCTTTGTACCCCATATACCACACCATGTGGAGATACGAGATGTGCAGCATCTGAAACAATGGATACTGGAAGCCCGTGCTAGCATTTCTTCTGCGGTGTTGCTATCAATGTGTAAAGAGTGGGAGAAGAGGGTTGCATTGACAATCCAACACAATGGGCAGCACTTTCAACACATTTTATAAGTGGTCATAAACTTGTAAATAACTCATGAAAGAATAAAGTTGCATTAAAACCAAGCACACCATTGTTTTTCTTGTGAAATTCTCAATCAGTTTGTTGTGTTACAAGACCCTCTCCCCATTAAAAAAAATTAAAGTTGGATCCAAAATGGCTGACTTCACAATGACCACCATGGTCACCACCCATCTTGAAAAGTTTTCCCCCTCCCATATACCAGTGTTAGGCCGGCGTCACACTAGCGAGTTTTACGGACGTATGAGAGGCGCAGAAAATACGCATTGCACACGGACCAATGATTTTCTATGGAGCAGCTCCTATCTGCCGTATTTTACGCATTCATACTGTACGGTATTGTACAGCCATAGAAAATCGCAGCATGCTGCGTTTGTCAGCGTATTGCGCAAAAAATACGCCAATGAAAGTCAATTTGGGCAAGAAAAATATGGATTACACACGGAACAACAGTGTGACTTGCGAGAAATACGCAGCGGTGTTCTATAGAAAAGCTGGTAATTCAGTTAGAATAGAATAGCTATAATAAATGTCTACACATAGTATAGGTGTATATATACAGTATATATATATATATATATATATATATATATACAGTATATATGTCAGTGAGACACACAGATATATTTATATGTATTTATAATTCATACAGCGCTAGATAGTGGATTGAGAGTATAATAAACTATTACAACACCCTGTGTCTTTATTTCAATAAAATACTTTTTTCCTAAGGTGTGTGTGTGTTTTATTAACCATTTACTACTATTGGATTAATAATGGATAGGTGTCTTATTGACGCCTCTCCATTACTAACCTGGCTTAATGTCACCTTACAATAGCAAGGTGACATTAACCCTTTATTACCCCATATCCCTTCCCTACTTCACTACAGGAGAGTGGGAAGAGAGAGGCTAAGTGCCAGAATAGGCGCATCTTACAGATGTGCCTTTTCTGGGGTGGCTGGGGGCAGGTGTTTTTAGCCGGGGGGGGGGGAGGGGGCAATAACCATGGACCCTCTCCAGGCTATTAATATCTGCCCTCAGTCACTGGCTTTCCCACTCTGGTGGAGAAAATTGCGCAGGAGCCCACGCCAGTTTTTTCCACGATATAACGTTTTATTTTAACAGCTAGAGACCCCAAATTTAGCGCATACACACTACTAACATTAGTAGTGTGGAATATGCAAAAAAAAAGGCATATGAAAAGGTTTACTGTATATAACCCATGTCTCATATCCTGTTGGGTTTGGGAAGGAGATAGGAAAAGCCGGCAATTGAATTACCGGCTTTTCTGCTATCTAGCGCTGTATGAAATATACAATCATAATCATACACAGAAGATAAGGAATAAAATATTTATATCGAGAAAATGAACAAGATAAGAAAAATGAATATTTATCAGCTTCTGGCTCTAGCTGAAAATTTGACTTCAAAAACATTACCAAATGTAAATTAAGATACAGAAGTTGCTGAATCTATAGTAGTGAGGTGCATGCATTTAGGGGTCTGTGAAAATGCGCTACTGTCGCTCCCTTGGCAGGAAAAACTTCGTACAACTTACTAGTAGGGATGAGCGGATCACACAAGATTCAAATTCGCCTGCTTGCCCGTTTTTTTTTCCTTGAATTACAAAAAAACAGCATTTTGGTAAATGTTGTATTTTTGGAAAATTTAGGTAGAATTCAATTGCGCTCAAATTTATTTGCATATCTCTATTCACTAGACATTTTAGATACCCTTAGAAGAAAGCAAAATGTATGTGCGCACATTGAGGATTTGGCTGCAGATTCGCAGCAGTTTTCCATGCGGTTTACAGTACCATGTAAATATATGGAAAACCAAATCCGCAGTTCCCATGGTGCGGAAAATACCGCGCGGAAACGCTGCATTGTATTTTCCGCAGCATGTCAGTTCTTTGTGCGGATTCCGCAGCGTTTTACACCTGTTCCTAAATAAGAATCCACAGGTGTAAAACCGCAGGTGAAATCCGCACAAAAAACGCTGGAATCCGCGGTAAATCCCCGGTTAATCCACAGGTAAAATGCAGATTTTTCAAAAACGGTGCGGAAAAATCCACACACGAATCCACAACGTGTGCACTTAGCCTAATACTCCATTGCTAGCTTCCAAGCACCAATGTGTGGCAGCAAGAATGATCCATATTTTTAAGGGCAGACAACTGTACTTTTGGTCGAGTGTGATCCTATATCTAATAAAATATCAGATCGCACTTAGATCAATGTTATTCTATGGGGTCGTGCACATGTTTAATTTTTTTCTCGGACTCAGCAAGTGAGATTTGCATTCCTCCATGCAAGTCATGGGCCTGTCAAGAAAATTCGGACCACATTCGAATGATCTTCAAGTGCAGTCTGATTTTCACGGACTGTGTGAATGGAGAAGATGAAGAATTTTTTTATTACCATCTTCTTCCCATCTGAGAAAATCGGATCACACTCTGATTACACTCCGATCAAACTCTGATCAGATTGTGATTTAGCTTCACGACCCGATTCTCTTGGATGAGAGAAAACACAGTCGTGTGACCATAGTCTAAAATTGCGTATTTGGCACATTTTGGCACATTTTACATCTCCTCTTAGCCCTTTTAGCTGTTACCCCATTTCAGCAATTACTGAGGTACACTAGTTCTAAGTCCAGGATTACAGGAGCATTAGGAAAAATAATCTAGTTTTTATCTTGGAAAAATTGGCGATTTTCATCCATATTGTCGTCCGTACGCCATCTGACTTGTAAAGTCTCATCCAAAAGTATAAAGGAGACAAGTGCATGCTGCAATTTTTTTTCATTTGCACACTCGGTCCAGGTGAAAAAACTCTGATCTCCACAGCTCTATTCCACAATATTGTGCTGTCCATGCGATATGGGCTCTTATCATGGATAACACACGTTGGTATAATACGCCCTTTTGAACCTGGCCTAAAACATGTTAAAAATGTAATCTAATTTAGGTGCACACTATATATTCATTTTTGGGCATAACTTACCACTGAAATTTGCCCAATTTCTCTTGGCAAATTTTCCCCATGGTCTGATTTTATGAGTTTACGAATGTAGGAGGACATTTTCTTAGTCTACATTCAGTCGAAAAGAAAGAGCCAAAGTATTCCACACTGAACAAAAAAAGAATTTGGTTTTCTGTATATCAACTTGGGAGGCATGAAAGTGTCACAGACGTGCTGTGGAGGTATCTCCCCAGACAATGCACAGTGATAAATCAAGTTTGAGTGCCTCAAAAGCGATTTTTACATTTCCCTTCTGAGAACACTTCTGAAAATATATGATATGTCACTTCAAAGAAAAATCAGCCAAACAAAGGGAGATGTTCACAGTGCCCTTTATAAGCCGAAAATAACTGCGACAGTGTAGAGTCGTAGACAAAACAGGAAAAATAAAATCATAGCGATAGAAAAAAGTGATCGATAAGCCTCAAATGACATTTAATAAAGCAAAATAATATTGTAGAAATGTGCATTGAAGAATGTGTTTCTGACTTGACAGATTATATCTGAGCTGAAATACGCAACATGGAGCAATGAATGTGAAACCGAAATGAGACTTATGTGGACTACAAAATGATAGTATAGGAGATTAAACCGGAATGCACATTTTCATACATTATTGTATAGATCTCTTAGACCTGATGGGGTGGGTGTACTTACAAGGAATATTAATGACATGACGTGCAATACATTTTTCTTCCTTTTTAGATAAAAATGAGCATGTTATAGGACTCATGAAATGCTAACCTTATCATCAAGCAAGAAAAATTTCAAACATTTTAATTTTGACATATTTTGTTGGCAAATTGTGAGTTAATAAAGATGATGGCCTCTGTTAGAGATCCTCATCTCCTGTTCAGAGTGGAGAATAGTTGCATCTCTTGCTATGGAGGACTTTCCTATCCTGCACCATAAAGCCAGCAAATAATGGGGAATTTATCATTAAGGAAATTTTTGAGGTCGGTTTTACTTTTGCTGAAGAGATGAGAAAATTTATTTGAGTGGATTTGAAGTCTACTGATTTTTTTCTATTTTGTTTCTATGCGGGATCAGCAAAAAAAAAAAGGCCAATCGGCTTCTATTTTGCTGAAAAAAGACCATCAAAAGGATAAAAAATAAAAAAATACTTATACTCACTTTGTCGCTTTCCTCTCTGGCCTCCACTGCTCTTCAACATCCCTCATCCAGTCCTCATTGCATTCTCAGTGCCGCAAGTTCTGAAATCCTGGGCCTTCACTCTATAAGCGCGGGACTTCCAGCTCTGATGGGGCCCAGGATGGTTCTGCACATCTACGCCAAAGGTCACGATGTCACAACATCACCACATGTGCCATGACTTTACACGCATACGCAGAACCATCCCGGGCCCCATCACTATGGGGAGTAAGTTATTTTTTTTCTTTTTTAAAATTTTGGTGGCGCTTTACTGTTCTCCAAAATGGCAGTCAATTAACCGTAGCCTTTGCGGAATCCATATGGAAGAATTATAAACTAAAAAATAACAATCAGTTCTGTGCAAAAGTGTTATCAGCCAATGTAATCCTGCCTCTGATGATACTGAAACTGTTGGAAATTCTTCCTGAAAGACAGACAGAATGAGCCTGAAAAAAAACCCAGTGGCCAGTGTGAAAGCTGTAAGATTCTGTTTTTTGTTTTTGATTTGTTTTTTTAATAAAGATCGTGATATGAAAAAAAGCAAGACAATGAAAAATACTGTACATGTGCCACAAAAACCTGATTAAAGAATAAATAATTTTCTGATGAAAGCTTCTGAATTTGTATTATTAGGTGTTGAATTCCACTCCGCCGCTCTGAGATACCTTTCTGCATCCTGATATCTTTTTCATTTTAACGATGGTTATAACTGCATAACATTACAGCTATTTTTGCTCCCCTCCACTTCTGAAGTGTGAACTGCAACTTTTTTGTAACTTTTTAAAAAGTAACTATTCGTACTATGGATCTGGCTTCAACTTTATTTGCATCGCTAGCCACACCCACTCTACCACCCACTTTCCAAAAGCTTTAGTAATTCCAATAGACAAGGCATTTTGAAGTTATTCTTCCAGGCTTATAGATTTTGCCATCTTTTCATCTTTTTTGTCTGATTCATTTTTTATTATTTGCATTAAAGATAGAAAGGTATAAAAAATGCATCTTCATGTGTTATAGATGGGGCTCGGGCAACTTCAGAAACCTCACATTGTGTTTAATCTGTCGATATCTGAGCTCAGAGAACAGTCAACAAATGAAAAGCTTTCAGAAACAACTGTCCAGGGGCTGGACGAACGTATAACTTATAACTTCTTACCTATTCTATCATGTATCTTTTCCATTTTTAAAAAAATTTACAGGACGTTCTGTAATCTTCTGAGTTTTATATTTCCACATTGCTCTGGGAGGAGAAGAGGACTGCACCAAGAATTGTTATATATAAACTTGATGAGATATACAGTATCTTTTATGAAAAAGGAAGAAATGTAATTTTTCATGGCTCACCTATATAGAGCCAGCATTATAGAAACCAAAATAGCAATAATTGATGAAAGTGGCTGCTAGCACAAAGTAGTGGCAAGAAATCAACTACCTGAATACTCAGGTGGCATCCTATCGCCTGAGCAGTGTTGAGTATCCAAGCAATATGACACGAAAGGCAAAGGACTGGTTGTTGCTGTGTCGTGTAAGCCGAACTGACCAACGCGCAAAGAAGCAAAGTTGTGCATGCTGCGCCATAGGTAACATTAGGTGAGTAATATCAATAGAGAGATGCTGACTTGTTTCACGACATTTAAGCCTAGCCTTACTCAAAGGCTGTGATAACCTGAAATGTATAAGTATCTCACTTCTGCTTTTCTATGGTATGCTAATATCTTTTATGCCTCTTTTTCAAGAAACAGATGTAGAAACTAAGGGCTATCTAGTATACATAAATACCTTGTGCCAGGTCTGTCTTGAAGTCTGGTTAAAATTCATCCACCCTATGATTAGATTTATTATTAGTGGGCAAAAGAGCTTACGGAATAATTAACCCCTTAATGACCATCAATACGTCTTTTAACTGACCTGAGATATAAGAGAATAGCATTCCCATACAGGTAACAATCCAGCAGTTCTCAGCTGTACACTATATCTGACAACTTGCTGCATCAGCCACGATCAGTGTTGGCGCCGTCCATATCTGTATAACCCCTTAGATGCTGCTGTCAATAATGACTATATCATATAAATGGTTAACAGAGTGTGGGGGCTTCCTCTTTATCCTCATCAGCACCCTGAGATCATGATTGTGTGGTCCTGATGTTTGCCATGGCAATTCACAAGCAAATAGCGGCTTTAGCGTCTGCTGCATGCAGCAGTCTGTTCAAAAATCAGCGACATTTAGGTGGTAAAAATCAACTTTTTCAATCCTGTCATATTACTTTGCCTTAATTCCTGAAAAGCAACTGAAGGGTTAATAAACTACCCAACAGTAGTTTCCAATATGTCAAGGCATCACTTTTGGGGTTTTTCCAATATATAGGACCCCTAAAGTCACTTCAAACCTGGATAGGTCCCTAAAAGAATAATTTTGTAAATTTACATGAAAAAATGAAAAATTACTGCTCCATTTTTAAACCTCCTAAAATGCTAACAAAATAAAAGAACATTTTACAAATCTGATCGAAAGCAGACATGAGGGAAATGTTATTTAATAGATTTTTCTATGGTATGACTATCTGAATTGAAAGGATAATAATAATGTTTATTTTTATATATAGCGCTAACATATTCCGCAGCGCTTTACAGTTTGCACACATTATCATCGCTATTCCCAATGGGGCTCACAATCTAAATTCCCTATCAGTATGTCTTTTGGAGTGTGGGAGGAAACCGGAGTACCCGGAGGAAACCCACGCAAACACGGAGAGAACATACAAACTCCTTGCAGATGTTGTCCTTGGTGGGATTTGAACCCAGGACTCCGGCCGCAGTGCTAATCACTGAGCCACCATTCAAAGTTTGAAAATTGCAAATTTTTTTACATTTTTGTCAATTTTCAGATTTTTTTTATAAATAAAAACAAAACATATCAACCTAAACCTTTACCATTATCATAAAGTATAATGTGTCACAAAAAAACAATCTCAAAACCACTGGAATTTGTCAAGGCGTTCCAGAGTTATTACCACGTAAAGTGACATTGGTCAGATTTTTAAAATTTCATTCTGTCACTAAGGGGTTAAATAAGGAAAATAACACCAAAAACTATAATTTTATTAGATTATTTTAAAACCGAGAATTATAAGCCATGTTCTTATTTCTCTCCATTACATATTGAAAAAAGATAACAAAATCAATTTTTGTTCCCAACCTCCTCTATGAACCAGAGGGAATATGTGAGATTATTGACAGCTCCTGTTATTGTGGGGTTTGCGAAGTTAGACCCGGCTCAGCTTGAATTTCAAAAAGGAGGTTATTAAGATTTATTAATTATTTGTTATGCTTCGCTTATATAGCGCCATCATATTCTGCAGCTCTTTACAGACGTTATCATCGCTGTCCCTATTGGGGCTCACAATCTAGATTCCCTATCAGGATGTCTTTGGAGTGTAGAGAAAACAGGAGAACCCGGAAGAAACCCACGCAAATACGGAGAGAACATACAAACTCCTTGCAGATGTTGTCCTTGGTGGGATTTTAACCCAGGATCCCAGCGCTGCAAAACAACAGTGTTAACCACTGGGCCCCTGTGCTGCCCACCAATTGATAAGACTACCCCTTTAAGTGGGAAGCAAACAGGAATAAACACATACAACCCTAATTCAAAAATATTCACCCAAACAGTTTCAGATTTAATAATAACTATATATGGAAGCTGAGGACTTAGCAAAAATATTTTTTTACATATGTAAAGAACGTCAAGACTTGGCGTGCTGTTACTAAAAAGAATCCTTTTTGCCCCAACAGAATGGAAAGTGTCTTGCAGTATAAAAAAAATTGGCAAAATTTCTGGAACAAAGTAAGTAAAAATAGATGGTGTGAAATTAGACTAGACAGTTTAAAGATGCACTGAATTTATCAACCAGCATGAGCCACTTTGATATATTTGACACATGTTTAGATGGTCGATTCTAAATATTAGACAGAATTCGTAAATAGTCCCATTCTATATGATTTGAATGGCTCGTCCCATCTTCTACTCAGCCTGAGTGTCTTATGTTGGAGGAATGTGCAAGTCAATATCATTGATAAAGTGCCGGGAGTAATGAATTGCCCTATAGTTAGCTATATTACGTGTTTATACCATTAGAAATTATCCAGCATAAGCAAAATTATCCCCCTTTAGCAGCTACAAAATATTATTGTTTCCTTTTGGAGTGCGAATTATATAGTTTAGATGAAACACAATACTTGAATAAATACAGTATACTGCTGTTTAAGTAGCACTAGAGGGAAATATGTTGCCAATTCTTACAAACACTAAACTCCTACTGCTTCTGTGAATTGCCTAAATAATAACACAGTAGAGAAGTACAGTATAACAACCGAGGGGTCATGCATCAATAAAAATCAACAGAAATCAATCAGCACGTCCACAATTTGAGCTGGAAAATTGCCAAGCTAAATCTAATGTTTTTCTAAAACTAGTGATAAAGGTTATGGGAAACATACTTGTAGGTTCTAAATGGCTTCCCAGCATTTTCCTATTTGTGGAGATTGTGATTTTTAAATCCTTGTTCAGTCTCTGAGCCATAGGAAATTGTTGCAAATTCCTACAGTGATTTGTCTGTTTGACCTGATGGAGCATACGAGCTGATACTTTTAGGACGGTTTTAAGTATTACTTGTTTTTTTTGAGTGATTATTACAGAATACTTTTTATAGTAATCACTATGATAAATTATGCACATATGTCTATAGGTTTTAAGCACTTAAATTATTATTTTAAATATGGCAAGAATATTTTAACCCCTTCATGACCCAGCCTATTTTGACCTTAAAGACCTTGCCGTTTTTTGCAATTCTGACCAGTGTCCCTTTATGAGGTAATAACTCAGGAACGCTTCAACGGATCCTAGCGGTTCTGAGATTGTTTTTTCGTGACATATTGGGCTTCATGTTAGTGGTAAATTTAGGTCAATAAATTCTGCGTTTATTTGTGATAAAAACGGAAATTTGGCGAAAATTTTGAAAATTTCGCAATTTTCACATTTTGAATTTTTATTCTGTTAAACCAGAGAGATATGTGACACAAAATAGTTAATAAATAATTTTCCCACATGTTTACTTTACATCAGCACAATTTTGGAAACAAAATTTTTTTTTGTTAGGAAGTTATAAGGGTTAAAATTTGACCAGCGATTTGTCATTTTTACAACGAAATTTACAAAACCATTTTTTTTAGGGACCACTTCACATTTGAAGTCAGTTTGAGGGGTCTATATGGCTGAAAATACCCAAAAGTGACACCATTCTAAAAACTGCACCCCTCAAGGTACTCAAAACCACATTCAAAAAGTTTATTAACCCTTCAGGTGCTTCACAGCAGCAGAAGCAACATGGAAGGAAAAAATGAACATTTAACATTTTAGTCACAAAAATTATATTTTAGCAACAATTTTTTTATTTTCCCAATGGTAAAAGGAGAAACTGAACCACGAAAGTTGTTGTCCAATTTGTCCTGAGTACGCTGATACCTCATATGTGGGGGTAAACCACTGTTTGGGCGCACGGCAGGGCTTGGAAGGGAAGGAGCGCCATTTGACTTTTTGAATCAAAAATTGGCTCCACTCTTTAGCGGACACCATGTCACGTTTGGAGAGCCCCCGTGTGCCTAAAAATTGGAGCTCCCCCACAAGTGACCCCATTTTAGAAACTAGACGCCCCAAGGAACTTATCTAGATGCATAGTGAGCACTTTGAACCCCCAGGTGCTTCACAAATTGATCCGTAAAAATGAAAAAGTACTTTTTTTTCACAAAAAAATTCTTTTAGCCTCAATTTTTTCATTTTTACATGGGCAACAGGATAAAATGGATCCTAAAATGTGTTGGGCAATTTCTCCTGAGTACACCAATACCTCACATGTGGGGGTAAACCACTGTTTGGGCACATGGTAAGGCTCGGAAGGGAAGGAGCGCCATTTGACCTTTTTGAATGAAAAATTATTTCCATCGTTAGCGGACACCATGTCGCGTTTGGATAGCTCCTGTGTGCCTAAACATTGGCGCTCCCCCACAAGTGACCCCATTTTGGAAACTAGACCCCCCAAGGAACTTATTTAGATGCCTAGTGAGCACTTTAAACCCTCAGGTGCTTCACAAATTGATCTGTAAAAATGAAAAAGTACTTTTTTTCACAAAAGAATTCTTTTCGCCTCAATTTTTTCATTTTCACATGGGCAGTAGGATAAAATGGATCATAAAATTTGTTGGGCAATTTCTCCCGAGTACGTAGATACCTCATATGTGGGGGTAAACTACTGTTTGGGCACTCGGCAGGGCTCGGAAGGGAAGGCGCGCCATTTGACTTTTTGAATGGAAAATTAGCTCCAATTGTTAGCGGACACCATGTCGCGTTTGGAGAGCCCCTGTGTGCCTAAACATTGGAGCTCCCCCACAAGTGACCCCATTTTGGAAACTAGACCCCCCAAGGAACTTATCTATATGCATATTGAGCACTTTAAACCCCCAGGTGCTTCACAGAAGTTTATAACGCAGAGCCATGAAAATAAAAAATATTTTTTCTCTCCTCAAAAATGATTTTTTAGCCTGGAATTTCCTATTTTGCCAAGGATAATAGGAGAAATTGGACCCCAAATATTGTTGTCCAGTTTGTCCTGAGTATGCTGATACCCCATATGTGGGGGTAAACCACTGTTTGTGCACATGCCGGGGCTCGGAAGTGAAGTAGTGACGTTTTGAAATGCAGACTTTGATGGAATGCTCTGTGGGCGTCACGTTGCGTTTGCAGAGCCCCTGATGTGGCTTAACAGTAGAAACCCCCCACAAGTGACCCCATTTTAGAAACTAGACCCCCAAAGGAACTTATCTAGATGTGTGGTGAGCACTTTGAACCCCCAAGTGCTTCATAGAAGTATATAATGCAGAGCCGTGAAAATAATAAATACGTTTTCTTTCCTCAAAAATAATTATTTAGCCCAGAATTTTTTATTTTCCCAAGGGTTACAGAAGAAATTGGACCCCAAAAGTTGTTGTACAGTTTCTCCTGAGTACGCTGATACCCCATATGTGGGGGTAAACCACTGTTTGGGCACATGCCGAGGCTCGGAAGTGAAGTAGTGACGTTTTGAAATGCAGACTTTGATGGAATGCTCTGTGGGCGTCACGTTGCGTTTGCAGAGCCCCTGATGTGGCTTAACAGTAGAAACCCCCCACAAGTGACTGCATTTTGGAAACTAGACCCCGAAAGGAACTTATCTAGATGTGTGGTGAGCACTTTGAACCCCCAAGCGCTTCATAGAAGTTTATAATGCAGAGCCGTGAAAATAATAAATACGTTTTCTTTCCTCAAAAATAATTATTTAGCCCAGAATTTTTTAATTTTCCTAAGGGTAACAGGAGAAATTTGACCCCAATATTTGTTGTCCAGTTTCTCCTGAGTACGGTGATACCCCATATGTGGGGGTAAACTACTGTTTGGGCACATGCCGGGGCTTGGAATTGAAGTAGTGACGTTTTGAAATGCAGACTTTGATGGAATGCTCTGCGGGCGTCACGTTGCGTTTGCAGAGCCCCTGATGTGCCTAAACAGTAGAAACCCCCCACAAGTGACCCCATTTTGGAAACTAGACCCCGAAAGGAACTTATCTAGATGTGTGGTGAGCACTTTGAACCCCCAAGTGCTTCATAGAAGTTTATAATGCAGAGCCGTGAAAATAATAAATACGTTTTCTTTCCTCAAAAATAATTATTTAGCCCAGAATTTTTTATTTTCCCAAGGATTACAGGAGAAATTGGACCCCAAAAGTTGTTGTCCAGTTTCTCCTGAGTACGCTGATACCCCATGAGTGGGGGTAAACCACTGTTTGGGCACACGTCGGGGCTCAGAAGGGAAGTAGTGACTTTTGAAATGCAGACTTTGATGGAATGGTCTGCGGGTGTCACGTTGCGTTTGCAGAGCCCCTGGTGTGCTTAAACAGTAGAAACCCCCACAAGTGACCCCATTTTAGAAACTAGACCCCCCAAGGAACTTATCTAGATATGTGGTGAGCACTTTGAACCCCCAAGTGCTTCACAGACGTTTACAACGCAGAGCCGTGAAAATAAAAAATCATTTTTCTTTCCTCAAAAATTATGTTTTAGCAAGCATTTTTTTTGATTCACAAGGGTAACAGGAGAAATTGGACCCCAGTAATTGTTGCGCAGTTTGTCCTGAGTACACTGATACCCCATATGTGGGGGTAAACCACTGTTTGGGCACACGTCAGGGCTCGGAAGTGAGGGAGCACCATTTGACTTTTTGAATACGAGATTGGCTGGAATCAATGGTGGCGCCATGTTGCGTTTGGAGACCCCTGATGTGCCTAAACAGTGGTAACCCCTCAATTCTAACTCCAACACTAACCCCCCCACACCTCAACCCTAATCCCAACTGTAGCCATAACCCTAATCACAACCCTAACCACAACCCTAATTCCAACCCTAACCCTAAGGCTATGTGCCCACGTTGCGGATTCGTGTGAGATATTTCCGCACCATTTTTGAAAAATCGGCGGGTAAAAGGCACTGCGTTTTACCTGCGGATTTTCCGCGGATTTCCAGTGTTTTTTGTGCGGATTTCACCTGCGGATTCCTATTGAGGAACAGGTGTAAAACGCTGCGGAATCCGCACAAAGAATTGACATGCTGCGGAAAATACAACGCAGCGTTTCCGCGCGGTATTTTCCGCACCATGGGCACAGCGGATTTGGTTTTTCATATGTTTACATGGTACTGTAAACCTGATGGAACACTGCTGCGAATCCGCAGCGGCCAATCCGCAGCCAAATCCGCATCGTGTGCACATAGCCTAATTCTAAAGGTATGTGCACACGCTGCGGAAAACGCTGCAGATCCGCAGCAGTTTCCCATGAGTTTACAGTTCAATGTAAACCTACGGGAAACAAAAATCGCTGTGCCCATGCTGCGGAAAAACTGCACGGAAACGCAGCGGTTTACATTCCGCAGCATGTCACTTCTTTGTGCAGATTCCGCAGCGGTTTTACAACTGCTCAAATAGAAAATCGCAGTTGTAAAACCGCAGTGAAATGCGCAGAAAAACCGCGGTAAATCCGCCATAAATCCGCAGCGGTTTAGCACTGCGGATTTATCAAATCCGCAGCGGAAAAATCCGCAGAGGACCAGAATACGTGTGCACATACCGAAACCCTAATCCTAGCCCTAACCCTAACCCTAACCCTAACCCTACCCCTACCCCTAACCCTACCCCTACCCCTAACCCTACCCCTAACCCTACCCCTACCCCTAACCCTACCCCTAACCCTAACCCTACCCCTAAACCTACCCCTACCCCTCACCCTAACCCTACCCCTAACCCTACCCCTAACCCTATTCTAACATTAGTGGAAAAAAAAAATTCTTTATTTTTTTATTGTCCCTACCTATGGGGGTGACAAAGGGGGGGGGTCATTTATTATTTTTTTTATTTTGATCACTGAGATATAATCTATCTCAGTGATCAAAATGCACTTTGGAACGAATCTGCCGGCCGGCAGATTCGGCGGGCGCACTGCGCATGCGCCCGCCATTTTGGAAGATGGCGGCGCCCAGGGAGAAGACGGACGGGACCCCGGCTGGATCGGTAAGTATGATGGGGTGGGGGGGACCACGGGGGGGGGATCGGAGCACGGGGGGGGAATCGGAGCGCGGGAGGGGTGGAACGGAGCACGGGGGGCGTGGAACGGAGCATGGGGGGGCTGGAATGGAGCACGGGGGGGTGGAACGGAGCACCGGGGGGGTGGATCGGAGTGCAGGGGGGGTGATTGGAGCACGGGGGGGTGATTGGAGCACGGGGGGGTGATTGGAGCACGGGAGGAGCGGACAAGAGCACGGGGGGGAGCGGAGCACTGGACGGAGGGGAGCCGAAGCAGTGTACCGGCCAGATCGGAGGGCTGGGGGGGCGATCGGTGGGGTGGGGTGGGGGCACATTAGTATTTCCAGCCATGGCCGATGATATTTCAGCATCGGCCATGGCTGGATTGTAATATTTCACCCGTTATAATAGGTGAAATATTACAAATCGCTCTGATTGGCAGTTTCACTTTCAACAGCCAATCAGAGCGATCGTAGCCACGAGGGGGTGAAGCCACCCCCCCTGGGCTAAACTACCACTCCCCCTGTCCCTGCAGATCGGGTGAAATGGGAGTTAACCCTTTCACCCGATCTGCAGGGACGCGATCTTTCCATGACGCCACATAGGCGTCATGGGTCGGATTGGCACCGACTTTCATGACGCCTACGTGGCGTCATGGGTCGGGAAGGGGTTAACATTGACTATGCTAGCTGCTCATATTCTGTATTGTATAAGTTAAAGAGTAACTATTGTTTTAATTTTTTTTTAAATAAATTAATAGTACAGGTGAAAATAAGAAACTTTGTAATATATTGTATCAGAAAAATCTGCTTCATTCATTTTCAAAATTCTCCATTGTTGGGTAAAATCTGTATTCAGTGAAGACTTATTACATTACTGAGATAGGAGACGACAGTTACAACTGCTAAGGTTCTATGTAGATGGGAGGAGGAGGGTGAAGCTCTGCCTCTAGTTCGTACCTCCTACTCTCTACATGGAATCTTATCAGCACCAATAGTCATCTCAGTACAACGAGAAAGTCTGACTTTATTAGATACAAATTTTACCCATGAATTGAGAATTTTAAAAATGAAAAGTCAGTCAAGGAGGAGAAAGAAGCAGATTTATCTGATAAGATATTGTCACGAGGGTGTCACGTTCCTCTGGAAGACCTGGTCACATCGGGTATTGAATCACAGGTCTTCATTAGTGGTGTTGTGAGTTGTATCCCATATTAAATGGATTTAGTTTCCTCTGGTGCTAAAGGGGTAAATAACCCTTTCTATGCTGGTCAGAAACATGCAGCTCCATTTCAGCTGCTTCTAATCTGGTCATTACCTTTTCCTATAAAAACTGGTCAGTCCTTCTTGTCCCTGCCAGTGAAAGAATCGTCTTCCTGTGCTGTGTGCTAAAGGTAAGTTGTTGGAGTGGAGTTGTTGCTGTAGTGTTTTGTGGTTTGCTGTAGTACGCGTGTGTTTATCTCCTGGTCCCTGTTCCCATTTAGTTTATTCCTCCCTGTACCTATCCTCTTGCCGATCGTTGGTTATTGCTTTTGTATGATAGATGTTTTCTGCTATCCTTGTTTTATCTTTGTGTCTTTGTTTACCTTACATTTTTATCCCATGCCTCATTGCGCGTGGGAGGGGATAGATCAGGGTTTAACAGGAACATATTATTTGGTTTAAATAATTGTACGTTTATATTTACAGCAATTGTCAAAAATGCTACAATTGAGAACTATAAAAATTAGACACATTAGAGACATACGTGACATTCACACCACAAAGGGTATATAATGCATTCAACAATACAAGTTTGGCATTGGTTTGTTTGGTAGCTGTATTTTCAGACAATTTGATCTAATAGAAAATGGTATAATTAAGCAATCAGGAAATCAGGTTATTAAGTAATTATGTTGTTTTACCTTTGACAAATCAAAATGCCATCCCTTTTGTGTAACTTCGTTCAGCTGCCTGTTGTCAAGTGTAATCTACCTCTAACAGCAGAGAAGTCGAGATACACTGTGAGAAATAGCAGTGGGTCTTTGTCTCTCCATTGGTAGTGGAGATCTGTGTCTTTTTGCTCCTGCTTTCCTGTCTTTCAAACTACATGCATGTGTAACAGAGATACAAGGGCCAATATATAAAAAGTGTTTTCACGAGAAAACTGTTGTAAAACACTTCAAATAGTCGCAAAACATTTGTACAATATGGATTGTGCATCGTGGATTTGCACAAAAGTCTAACTCCTTTCAGCATTTTTATGCTAGTTTCAATCAGCTCTGTTAAAATGGGGAGGGATAGAGAGGAGTTGAGACAGGATATGCCTACGTCCATCAAATTCATGGAAAGTGGCAGTGCTTCTTGCACCAAAAATGTTACTCTAGCCCCTTCCTGGGGCAAGATTTCTGGCGAGGCACTTGCCACTGATAAAATGCACCGAATTCACTAAGTGGAGTGTGCCTTTTAGCTAATTTAACACAACTTATTCCTGAACTTTCCTCATAAAGATTGGTGTGAGTAAGCCAGTCTTAAAGAATTGGGGCCATAGCCTTTCAGTTCAGGGCTGGCAAGCCGCTGGAGAATGGAAAGTGCAATTATGGGATGGAAAGTGAAGGAAAAGAAGTTCAGGTACATATAGTACTAGCAGAGTGCAGGTAAAAAAAATAACACTCTCAAAAATACAGGGTAGGCCATTTATATGGATACGCCTAAATAAAATGGGAATGGTTAGAGATATCAACTTCCTGTTTGTAGCAAATTAGTATGTGGGAGGGGGAAAACTTTTCAAGATGGGTGGTAACCATGGTGGCCATTTTGAAGTCGTCCATTTTACAAGTTTATCACCACTTATAAAATGTGTTCAAAGTGCTGCCCATTGTGTTGGATTGTCAATGCAACCCTCTTCTCCCTCTCTTGACACACTGATAGCAGCACCACAGAAAAAATGCTAGCACAGGCTTCCAGTATCCGTTGTTTCAGATGCCACACATCTCGTATCTTTACAGCATAGACAATTGTCTTCAGATGACCTCAAAGATAAAAGTCTAAGGGGGTCAGATCGGGAGACCTTGGTGGCCATTTAACTAGCCCACGACAACCAATCCACTTTCCAGGAAACTGTTCATGTATGAATGCTCGGACCTGACACCCATAATATGGTGGTGCACCATCTTGGGTGTCAGGTCCAAGCATTCCTACACGAACAGTAAGTGGTCATAAACTTGTATATAACTCATGAAAGAATAAAGTTACATTAAAACCAAGCACACCATTGTTTTTCTTGTGAAATTCTCAATAAGTTTGATGTGTCACATGACCCGCTTCCCATTGAAAAAAATAACGTTAGATCCAAAATGGCCAACTTCAAAATGGCTGCCATTGTCACCACCCATCTTGAAAAGTTTCCCCCTCCCATATACTAATGTGCCACAAACAGGAAGTTGATATCACCAACTATTCCCATTTTATTTAGGTGTATCCATATAATTGGCCCACCCTGTAGTTAATGGCAAGCTGAAGAGCATGTGAATCAGGACCATTCTTGGTCTATGCACCAAAAGCTGCACTACTTTCTTCTGCCTTTTGTGGAGGTCAGCGCTGATGACAATGCATTAGCAGATACCTGCCAGGATATCAGGTGTCGGATTAGACATGGTCTAGCAGGAATCCACTGATGTAATTTCATTAGCACCACTCAATTCCCAATGCAGAAGTGGCATTTGACAAATCGTTTAACTTCTTCAGGATTGAGGGCAGCATGCCATGCCTTGCTTTTCTATACTATCAAAAAAATAATACCTTCCATAAAGATGCTCAAACTTAAGCATAATTGTATTACATGTGACTATTAAAGTTTATGGCTCTGCTGAAAGGTACCTTTGAATACCTTTTTGTGTATATTTAAAAAAGCCAAGATCATCACGTAAACATCCCTTAAAGAGGTTGCCCACTACTAAAATACTACAAAATGCAGCAAAAGGCAGTGTGTCAATGCAGTCTAAAGGTTTACATACCTGGGTGAAAAATTGTCTATACATATCGTTTAAATGTTAAAAAGTTAAATAGGTTGTCCACTACTTTATCACTGATGACCACCCCTAGGATAGGTCATCAGTGTCTGATTGGTGGGGGTATAAAACCAGGAACCCCTGCCGATAAGCTGTTTCCAATGTCGGAGGCTGCTTCAATTGCCCAGTTACGGAGCTGCACAGTGCAAATCTGTCCGATGGAATAGTGACCAAGGCCAGGTACTACACATCCACCCTCTATTGATTTGAATAGGGGGCAGATGTGCAGTTTCCAGCCACAGCTAATTTTCCGTAAAAGGAACTATGCTATGCAGCTTCGCAAACTTAGCAGTTCCGTCCTCTGCCAACATCGAGAACAGTTGATTGGCTGGAGTTGCTGGTGTTGCACCCCCACTGATCAGACATTGATAACCTAAGGATAGGCTATCAATGTTAAAGTAATGGCCAACCTCTTTAATGTTTACATGATATGTATAGAAAATGTTCCACCCAGGTATGTAAACCTTAGGACTGCATTCACACACTGCCTTTTGCTGCATTTTTTGTAGCATTTTCATTGGCTTTAGGATCAAAATAGCTGCAGTTAGTTTAAAGTCTATAGCAACATTTTTAAATGTTAACATACAAAGCAATTACTTTTTGGCACTTTTGTAGAGTTTTTCCAAATATTGTGTTTTATTCTGACATTGCATTTGTTCGGGGCTTTTCCCATAAGTTTCTCTACAGAGCTTCAACAACACCAGTAGAAAATGCAGGTTTATAATCAAATAAAATTAAAAATACAACCAAATACCCTTTACTAAATGCAATGGAAAATGCTTAAAATTCATGACAATTTTTACAATCCAGTACATCTTACCTTACGATGTCCTATTCAATAGATTGGTGGTCTGCAATGAACAGGTCGGGTTGTTCTGCTTAACAACATATGTTCCATATTAAGTCCCTAATTTCAGCATAATTTATCTGTATTACCGTCACCCTTTCAGATTAGTAGCATGAAGTCTATGCTATCCAGACGATCATTTTAAGCCTGGTGCTATTTTATTAGTTTAAATTTAATGCACACTTGCTGAAATTGCAAATAGTTTCCATATACCATAGGATATGCCTAATTATTAGTATGAGTGTGTATAAATCCTGCTGAGTTTTCCACTGAATCACTTACATTTTGTATTTTTCAGGCTGAGTCATATAGAGAACCGCTGAGAAAACCTACATACAAACAGATGAGAACATTTCATGATTTCCTAGGTCTTGTGTGGTCAGTCCATAGCGCTATTAGGTAAATGACAATCTCACCCAATCAGTGAAATAGTTATTTATCGAATATCTTCATGGCATCAGATTAATGCTGCCGTCACACTAGCAGTATTTGGTCAGTATTTTACATCAGTATTTGTAAGCCAAAACCAGGAGTGGGTGATAAATACAGAAGTGGTGCATATGTTTCTATTATACTTTTCCTCTAATTGTTCCACTCCTGGTTTTGCCTACAAATACTGATGTAAAATACTGACCAAATACTGATAGTGTGACGGCAGCCTAAAGTGTGAAATCTGGTCACCTAACTCCCTCTGGAGTATGAATTAATGAGTCTGTCAATGCCAATACATAGACGGAAAAGAAAAGGTGGCTGGCTTAGTTATTGAAATGAGAAGTCATCTGGCCTTCTTCGCGTAGCACTAGTCATGTGGCCATGTCCTACTAAGAACAAAAGACTGGAATTGCAGCTGCCAGAAACGGGGACTGGGTCACATGACATAATTGAACTTTATTAGTAGGATATGCAGCTTACTAATTAAGGTTTAGCTAGCTTTTTTTTGGGGGGGGTAAGGGTGTGGGGTCTGGATATCCCCTTCAAAAAGGCACTCTCATCAAAGTTTGTATCCTCTTAGTATATTGCAATCATCATATGATATAGCACTGTCTACGTACAATTGCTCATTTTGCCCTTTCACCCAGTTAATTCTTCTCTTTTCCATTAGGTCTATGACATCAGTTGATTAAAATAGACGAGCCGAATCCTTATAATCTCTATGTAGAAACATGAAGTCTTTTTTCCTGCATGAGCTGCATGAGTCATCATTAGAACTACAATGGAATGTAAAACTGAGCTGAAAATACAGGACGGCGCAAGTAGAAAAGTAGTTAAGCTGGATAGCACCTTGGAATGAGGAACAGCAGTGCTTAGTAGGCTGAATGGAAGCTTGTTTGTGTAACAGCACAGTTAAGAATGAAGGATGGCACCTTGAAACAGCAGATTTGAGTATGTGAATGGGCAGCTTGGAACAACAGAGCCAAGTGTGCAGGCAAGCACCATGGATTTTATTTTTCTTTCTCAAAGTGGATGACAAGTCATGGGGAGAGGAATAAGTGTCTGGTAAGTGCGGAAGGTAGTTGGATTATTTCACAAAAGAAAGAACAAAGTTTCTTAAATTTTAATTTTATACAAAATGTATGTATGCAAAATTAGTTGAAAGTACAGTTCCATTTTAAGTTGAGTCAGATCTCCTCCAGCAGGATTGGTTGTCCTCATCTTATGAGATGTACGCAGACATATTTTTATGTACAGTATAATTTATAGATTTGAAGATCTATCATACACACAACTTTGTAATATTTAAATTGAAATTAGACAATGATGTTCGGAACAAAACTGCTTTGGAAAACAGTATAAGTATAGTTATTCATTTTCTTTCTAAATCTCTTTGTTTCTCGTTGTCTTGTTACTCAATTAATTAATTGCTATGACTTACTTTTAAATAATATGATTACTT
The DNA here is from genome assembly GCF_032444005.1 of Ranitomeya imitator. Classification (NCBI taxonomy): domain Eukaryota; kingdom Metazoa; phylum Chordata; class Amphibia; order Anura; family Dendrobatidae; genus Ranitomeya; species Ranitomeya imitator. The sequence goes on from NC_091287.1 coordinate 485,133,768, forward strand.
GTCACAACTTGTTCTTGTTGAGATTCTTATTTTTTTACCATTTTATACAGTAGTTTCACAAAGAATCTTTAAACTGTAAGGTTTAGTTATTTTCCAGTACCAGTATTCATAGTACAATGTGTTTTATGGATTCAGTTGGTATGGTGGAAAGAATGAGGTCCAGTGAATCATCTTAATCAGGACAGGACCAGCCGTATTTTCGAAGATTTTTGTACAAGTGATTTTAACAGCTCAATAAAAATTTTCTTGCTTGCATATTCAAATACTCTGTGCTTCTTGTTTCATGACTAATGTGGCTTAATTTTTTTGTCTTTGCTGTATTTCTTTTTTTTTATTATACTGATATCGGGGTGAGAAAATGCAAAGAAAAAAATAAGGAAATCTATGTCTATTTTACACATTAACTTGTTTATTTTTTTTTAAATCACAAGAGACAACTAAAAAATATTTTCAATTGTGTTCTCCCAGAGAATATTTTTTATAAATTCCGCATAAGTTATCTTTTGATAGGAGCTAAAAAAGCAGTATTTTGTAATGAAACTGGATAGTGAGAGGTTGTTACAAGCTCGCAGCTTAGCCATAGAGACCTAGAGAGAAAGCCATAAACAACTAAATAAACTATACAGATAGTGTGTGAAAGTACAGTAGTAATGAACAGTTACCATCTGTTTACAGAGAGTTTAACCCCTTTAACCCCCAAGCCTGTTTGCACCTTCATGACCAGGCCACATTTTACAATTCTGACCAGTGTCAGTTTACGTGGTAATAACTCTGGAACACTTAACTCACTGAAACGTATCCCACTGATTCTGAGAATATTTTTTCATATTGTACTTCATGACAGTGGAAAAATTTATTCGATCTGACTTTATGACTTTGCATTTATATGTGAATAAACTGAAATTTGACAACATGAAAGTTTGAAAATTTGAAAGTTTGAACATGAAGTTTGAAAATGTAGCAATTTTAAAATGTTAATTTGTATGCCCTTCAATCAGAGAGATATGTCACACAAAATATTTAATAAATAACATTTCCCACATGTCTACTCTATATCATCGCAATTTTTTTTAAATATAATTGTTTGGGCGTGGCCTAGCACTCAATGTGAGCAGACGGCTCCTGTGACCTCTCTTTTGCATTGCTTCATTTTTCCTGTTTAAAGTCCCTCCAGAGTGCTGATAACGATCTGAACTGCTGGTGGTGGGGAGTGGAAGCAGACCCCTGACACGCTGTGCTGTGGTGATCCAAGGTCATGGTGAGGAGACACCAGCAGGAGGCGAGGACAGGAGCTGGGAGCCGAGCTGAAGATGGCGCCGAGAGCATGGAGGCAGTTGAGAAGACAGACACTGCAAATGCCTCCTACGCATGGAGACTGGAGATAGCAGCCAAATTGGAGAAGTTTGCGTGGCTGGAAGGAGCAACAAAGATGATGGCTGAAGGGGGAGACCGAGGAGAAGGAAGTCTCAGAGGATGATTCGGTAAAGGAGGGGTTAAGGAGTGAGGATGAACGGCGGGAAAAGGAGAGCATGGAGCAGGAAGACACTGAGGAGCCTGCTATAGGGGAGCCCACATTGAAGGATGTACCGTATTTTCCGCTTTGTAAGACGCACTTTATTTCCCCCAAATTTGGGGGGGAAATGTGGGTGCGTCTAACAAAGCGGATATACCGCTTACCATTACAGGCTGGGAGGAGGGGGTGTCCGCCGCCGCTACCGCCTGCCGCCGCTGTCGTCCGCCGCCACTGCCGGGGTTGTCCGCTGCTGCCCCGGGTGATGCTGAAGGCTCCGGTGCTGCGGGGGGCTCTGGCGACATATTGTGAAAGACCAGAGCCCCCCGGCAGTTCTTCCATGCGTTCCAGTATGACTAATTCCGGGAAAATGGCCGCCGGAATCTCGGGAGATGAGATTTCAGCGCTGAGATCTCATCTCTCGAGATTCCGGCGGCCATTTTCCCGGAGTTAGTTCCAGTATGACTGACTCCGGGAAAATGGCCGCCGGAATCTCGGGAGATGAGATTTCAGCGCTGAGATCTCATCTCTCGAGATTCCGGCGGCCATTTTCCCGGAATTAGTCATACTGGAACGCATGGAAGAACTGCCGGGGGGCTCTGGTCTTTCACAAAATGTCGCCAGAGCCCCCCGCAGCACCGGAGACAGCCCTACAGCACAGGAGCCCCCTGCAGACCCCTCATCCCAGCCTGCAGCAAAGGAGCCCCCTGCAGACCCCTCATCCCAGCCTGCAGCAAAGGAGCCCCCTGCAGACCCCTCATCCCAGCCTGCAGCACAGGAGCCCCCCTGCAGCACAGGAGCCCCCTGCAGACCCCCTCATCCCAGCCTGCAGCAATGCTCCACTCCTGCCTCCGGCAACGAGCCTGGGACCCTGATCCACCACAACCACAACCCCCGGTAAGTAATAAGACGCATGGATTATAAGACGCCCCACCAATTTATTAAAAAATAGTTTTTTCCTATTTTTCTCCTCAAAATTTGGGGTGCGTCTTATAATCCGGAGCGTCTTACAAAGCGAAAAATACGGTATATGACTTGGTTAGATTCTGTAAGACTGGGCTAACAGCCCTTACAAAGAGAGTGGATGGGGCTAAAGAAGAAAGGTCCAGCATGAAGGCAGCCATAAATAAAACTGACACCTGAGTGGGGGTAGTGGAGGAGAGAGTGAATGTGCTGGCAGACCAACTCTCTAAAATGCAGAAGTTTCACACTCAATTTTTGCAGAAATGTGCTGCCCTGGCTGATAAAAATGATGACTTGGAAAACCGCTCAAGGTGGAATAATGTGAGATTAGTGGGCATCCCTGAGAAGGTGGATGGGACCGATCCTATAGCATTTATTGAGGACTGGCTCTGCACTAAAATTGGCGCCAATGACTTGACCAAACTTTATGCGGTGGAGAGAGCGCCCGGCGTTCCCATGAGGCCCCTCCCACCGGGATCCCCCCGTACTATCCTTGCTAGGATCCTGAACTATAGAGACAGAGACATTATATTAAGGAAAGCAAAAATGGCCAACGATCTGTGCTTTAATGGCCAAAAGATTTCCATTTATTCTGATTACTCGGCCGAGGTGCAAAAGCAGAGGATGCAATATGGTGCAGTAAAGAAAAGACTGAGAGACTTGGCTTTGGCTTATTCTACCCAGCAAAGCTCAGGGTTGTGGCCCTGGGAACAGTGCATTTTTTCCAAATGCCGGAGAAGGCCACAAAATGGCTTTACTTAAACAATAAGTGGCTCCAGATGGATAAGGGCGGAGTGAAGTGAGCAGAGTGAAATGCCTCGCTGTGTTGTGCTGTTCTTTGACAAGGAGAAACTAAAAGATGGTGCTGTTATAAGGAGGTTTCTGCTTCCTGCATATTAATCTATATGGACTATGGAGGGACTGATTGTAATAATAATGTCTATATGCATATGCGGAGGAGGTGGGGAGGAGTTTTAGATAGATAGTGGTTCAGAGGTAACGTTTATAGGGTAGCTAGACGTTGGAGTACCCACTCTCTGGTAAGAGAGGGAAAAATACAATGGGAGAACTGTTATGGTTTGCTGGGTTACTGTATATGGGGGGGAGTGGAGGGGTGAATTGTTTAGGGAAGATGTTTATTGCATACGGAGAGCTGCAAGATATTTTGAAGGGTCGGGAACTTACATGTATAGAATTGTATGATTGGTGATAGAATTAAAATCCTTAGTTGGAATGTAAGAGGACTTTCAGAGGGAACACGTAGAACAGCGATCATGGAATATGGTAGGAAGAGGAGGCCGGATGTTCTATGCCTCCAGGAGACTCATTTACTATGGGAAAAGGTGAAGGTGTTGAAGAGGAGGTGGATTGTGAGAGCATATCATTACATGTATTCTTAATATGCTAGAGGGGTCTCTTTATTAATAGGAGCGTCTACCCCATTTGAAGAAATTGAAAGCCATGTTGATAGTGAAGGACAGTATATTTTTGTTATTTGTAAAATTTATGGCCAATCACTATGTATAGTAGCTATGTACATACCACCGCCATACAGCGGGAAAAAGTTATGTGAGGTTATGGAATTATTTAAGCGAGGTACAGGATTACCATTACTGATCATTGGTGATTTCAATAATGTTGTAGATGAGGGGTGGGATAGACATAAACAGAGCAGGTAAAAGTATTAGGAAATTGATGGCATTTGGGAATTATATTAAAGAAATTGGAATGATAGACATGTGGAGAGTGAGAAATGACAATGCGCTGTGTGTTTGTTGTCGAGTTCCCGCCTCTGCACAGGGGACCTCGTTCCCAGCATCTTGCTTAGTCTCACTCTGTGCATAGGATTACTGCTGCTTTTCCTGCTTCTGCCATTGAAGTCAGTGCTGGGCAGCAGCGAGCAGACGCTTTTGGGACTAAGTCCTGCTTTTTCCCTTCTGAGCATGCCCAGGGTGAGATCTCCCATTGGAGATTGTGGGTCACATGCTCAGATGCTGCAGCGGTTCCCATTGGTCCTCCAGGAAGGTCTTGAAGGTGCTAAACTTCTGTGGCAGCTTCCCATTGGCCCTCTATTGGAAGGTCCTGAACGTGCTGCAGCTATATAAGCCTCGCATGACCGCACGGCCATGCACTAGTGTACATTTGTAAACGTGTGTGTGTTGTGAGTGAAAGTCGTTCTTTAAAATCCCCTCCCTATTGGATGATTGTTCGCGGAAGATGGATGATTGCTATCTAGCGCCCGACTTAGCCACCAGCACGTTACACACCATACAGCGTCTAATTGCTGTGACTGCCAGTGCGGCGCCGTGCGCTTTCACAGCGTTTTTCTGACCCAAGCCTGGGTGGTTAGTGGTGTCCGCCAGTGCGGCACCGCATGCACTCTCGTGCATCTTTAATTATTATTTTGGTTACGCTGACACCCCATTAGCGGTGTCGAGCGCAAGTAGTCTAGACGGACTCGGATCCCAAGTCTTGGGACTTAGCTCGGTGACTCCTTGCTTGCGCTCTTGTGTGCAGTACCGCGTCCCTGTGACTTAACAGGGTTCGCTTCCTTCACACAGGGTGAAGTTAACACGTGTGTGTATTCACATTGTACCGCCATATAGTCCGTCATTACTTGGCAGCAGGTTCCATCTCTGCACGGTGGACCCCGGGCTGCGAACGCACCTTAATCTATCTTATTATTTGGTGAGTTCCGCTAGCCCTAACACTGTGTAACTCTTGTTATTCTGCGATGCATGGGTCTCTCTCATGAATAGATATGGTACTGGGAAATGAGCTAATGACACAACTGGTCTGTGGAGTAGAATACCTCCCAAGGGTGATTTCAAATCATAAGCCCATAGAATTGTCTATTAGACGGATAGGGAGGAAGATTGAGAAGGGAGTTGGGTGGAAGTTGAACCCGGTATGGCTGGAATATATCAATATGAATACTATAAAGGAAGAATTGGAGGTGTATTGGCATATTAATGAAGGGAGTGATGAAAGTTGAGTGGTGTGGGACGCTATGAAAGTGGTCCTAAGGGGTCTCTTGTTTCGAGAGATTTCCAGGTGTAGGTCGAAATCTAAGCTGGAAGATAGGGAAATAATAGAAACCTTGGAGAGGGTGGAGAGGGATATGGTATTAGACCCATCAGCAGAAAACAGTATAGGCTAAGAGGTTAATAAAGTGTATTTGAGGAAAGAGGAGAGGAGGAGGGCCTTCCAGAAAACGCAATGTTATGATGAAGGTGAAAAAGTGAGGCATCTGTTGTTAGTGGTGGCGGCGCAGAGGGAATCGTCTTATGTATATAAATTGAAGACTGATGAGGGAAGGGAGGTGGGAGACACAGAGAGTATTTTTGGGGGAATTTAGACGATTCTATAATTGGTTATACTCTCCGGAATTGGGGGACTCATTGGGAGACATAGAGGGTTTTCTTCAGGAAGCAGGGCTCCCGAGTATTAAAGACAGTGATGGGGGAGACTGGAGGTGCCCAAAACAAAAGAAGAGATTGAAATGGCTGTTATATCTATGGCTAATAATAGGGCCCCGGTGGCAAATGGTATCCCGAGTGAAATTTACAAACAATTAATTGAGATGGTAACACCCAGATTGCAGAAGGTTTTTGAAGAGGCTCTTCGGGAGGGTGAATTACCGGCGTCCATGAGGGAGGTGGTGGTCATTCCGAAGGAGGGAAGAGATCCGGGGTTGGTGGAATTTTATAGGCCCATCTCGTTGCTGATGGTAGATGTAAAGATTTTGGCTAAAATTTTGGCTAGCCGTTTGGCGAGTGTGGTTCAGGATCTTGTTCATCCTGACCAATCCGGATTTAAATCAAATAAGTCTATGGTGATTAATTTGCGTAGACTCTTTTTGATTTTGCCGTCGGACGATAGGGGCAGTAGGGTGGTGGTATCATTGGATGCGCATAAAGCGTTTGATAGTGTCTAGTGGCAGTATCTTTGGAGGGTGTTGGAACGCTTTGGTTTTGGGCCGACCTTTATTTCATGGATACGGTTGCTATATAGTTCCCCAACCGCTAGGGTCAGAGTTAACGGGCAAATGTCTGGGAGTTTTGCGCTTCATAGGGGGACTAGGCAGGGGTGTCCACTGTCCTCGCTGCTTTTTGCTTTGGCAGTGGAGCCTTTGGCGCAGACAATTAGGAGGATGGCTTTGGTTAAAGGGTTCAGATATGGTGTGGTAGAAGAAAAAGTATCCCTTTATGCAGATGATGTGTTGCTTTATTTTTGAGGATTCCGGAGAGTCATTATTGAGAGCAATGGATATTATTAAAACATTTGGGTCTATATTGAGATTAAAAATTAACTGGGAAAAATCCACTGTCATGGTTGTAGATGATTGTGTTGTTAATTTGCCAATGTCGGGGGAGGGTAGTTGGTTGGCAGTGGTGTGACAGTTTAAATACCTGGGCATTCAGGTGTCACTCCCAATTTCGAGCTATACAGATTTGAACCTGATTCCACTGCTGAGTAAGTTTATGAGTAAAGTAGGGGCATGGTGTAAACTGTATCTTTCAGTAGTGGGAAGAATTAATTTGATAAAGATGATTTTGATGCCCCAACTGCTGTACGTCTTGCACAATGCCCCTATATGGTTCCTTAGGCAGTGGTTTCATACTATTGACTTATATTTAGGGATCTTGTGTGGGGAAAAAAGCAGCCGAGGATCAGACTTGAGATATTGCAGAGAGGGATCCTGTGGTGTGTATTCTGGGATATGTAGAGGAGATCCAGGCACATAATAAATATAAGGTGACAATAGCTAGATTATTATATATTGCACGGAAACTAATAGCCAGATACTGGATAAAGGAAGTTCCGTCGACGTTGAGGGAATTTTTCAGACAGTCTGACTCTATTGTGAATATGGAAAAAAACATCTATGTTAAGAGAAAAGGCATAAGAACATTTGAGACACTATGGACACCTTGGGTGGAGAGAAGATGACCCTGAACTTAGGTTATACCATGTATTATTCGCTGCTCTTGTATGTAATGGGGGGGAGGGGAAGTGAGGGAGGAAATTTCTGAAACTAATGACCATTGTTAATGTTGTTCTCATTGCGATTTTTGTTTTACTGCTTTGTACCTTGAGTTTGGTTAAATAATTTTGTATCTGATTTAAAAAAACAATTGTTTTTTGTTAGGAAGTTATATGGTTAAAAGTTGACAGCAATTTCACATTATTCCAAGAAAATTTTCAAAGCCATTTTTTTAGGGACCACATCATATTAAGAGTGACTTTGAATGGCCTATATAACAGAAAATAACTAGTGATGAGCGAGTATGCTCATTGCTCGGGTGGTCTCCGAGTTTTTATGACTGCACTGAGATTTAGTTTTCCTTGCCGCAGCTGAATGATTTACGGCTGCTAGCCAGCCTGAGTACATGTGGGGGTTGCCTGGTTGCTAGGGAATCGCTACATGTAATCAAGCTGGCTAGTAGCCGCAAATCATTCAGCTGTGGCAGGGAAAATTAAATCTCCGAGCAGTCATAAATACTCGGAGACCACCCGAGCGTGCTCTGGAAAACCCGAGCAACGAGTATACTTGCTCATCACTAAAAATAAACAAAAGTGACATCATTTTAAAAACTGCACCCTTCAAGGTGCTCAAAACCACATTCAAGAAGCTTATTAACCCTTCAGGTGCTTCTCAAACATTTTTGGAATGTGGAAGGAAAAAATGAACATTTAACTTATTGTCACTAAAATTTTACTTTAGACACAATTTTTTTTATTTTCACATGGGTAACAGGTAAAAATAGAGAGCAAAATTTCTTGTGCAATTTCTCCTGAGCATGGCAACGTACTCGGCGAGCAGCGAGCATTTCCGGTATTATTCGGCGGTAACTGCTGTCTTCACCCAGCAGTTTTGGCGGACTTTAGAGACCCAATCACGGTGCAGGGATTGTCTGCCAGGCCATGAAATGCCGCAGCCATCTTTGTTGTGGTCGTGATTGGCTGGGCCGTACAGCATCATCCCGAGTATGAGAGACCTGGCGCTGCCCTGCTCGCCGCATACTGTTCCTGTTTCAGCGAGTAGGGACAGCTGCTCCCCGAGATAGGGTCAGAATCATGGTTTTAGAGTTAGTGTAGGTCTGCAACTCTTACATCCAAACTCCTCAGAAACCAAAAGTCCTTTATAGGGCTAATTTGTGGGTCCTGATATTGAGCGCTAGGTAGGCAGGGCACAGCATATCCACATCAGTGCAAGGCCTGCAGGCACTGTATGTGCGTCCATTGGTCCCACTGCACCCTTCCCTAAGCTCCGTAACTTCCCGATGCTGCTGTTGCAGCTTATTATTTACTGTCAATATAACTATTTTTTTTTCCAAAAATTCCCCCCCCCCCAAAAAAAAATATACAGTCTGTTCTGTCAGACTGAGACCTGTTGAAAAGTTATAGTTTGGCCAGGATCACACCACAGCGAGATACGGCCGAGTCTCGCAGGTTAAAAACAAGCTCTGGCGCCGGCACTCCAGAGCGGAACGTGCGGCCGCATAGCAATACATGGAGCCGCACGCTCCACTCCCAAGTGCCGGTGCCAGAGCTTGTTTTTAACCTGTGAGACTCGGCTGTATCTCGCTGTGATGTGACTCCGGCTTTGTCAGGCATACGTAGCATAGTTGTGTGTCCTACCCATGTGCCCCTTTTTTTTCGTGTTTTAAATTCACTGAAAAGGGCCTCATATATCTGCGTGCTTCAAGTTTGGTCATTGGAGGCCGGTGTACTTATTTTTTGGCTGTGTGATATGTTATGATAAGATAATTCAGTACCACAATGGACATAGAGGTCAGAGCACATACAGTGACCTGACAATAACCCAAAAACATAGAACGAGCTCTGAGATGTGGGAACTCTGCTGACCGCAATCCCTAATCCTCTCCAACAACACTAGAGGCAGCCGTGGATTGCGCCTAATGCTCACTATGCAACTCGGCACAGCCTGAGAAACTAGCTAGCCTGAAGATAGAAAATAAGCCCACCTCGCCTCAGAGAAATTCCCCAAAGGAAAAGGCAGCCCCCACATATAATGACCGTGAGTTAAGATGAAAAGACAAACGTAGAGATGAAATAGATTTAGCAAAGTGAGGCCCGACTTTCTGAACAGAGCGAGGATAGGAAAGGTAACTTTGCGGTCAACACAAAACCCTACAAAAACCACGCAAAGGGGGCAAAAAGACCCTCCGTACCGAACTAACGGCACGGATGTACACCTTCTGCGTCCCAGAGCTTCCAGCAAGCAGGAAAAAACAAATAGACAAGCTGGACAGAAAAAACAGCAAACAAAATAGCAAAGCAGAACTTAGCTATGCAGAGCAGCAGGCCACAGGAACGATCCAGGAGGAAACAGGTCCAATACTAGAACGTTGACTGGAGGCCAGGATCAAAGCACTAGGTGGAGTTAAATAGAGCAGCACCTAACGACTTCACCACATCACCTGAGGAAGGAAACTCAGAAGCCGCAGTACCACTTTCCTCCACCAACGGAAGCTCACAGAGAGAATCAGCCGAAGTACCACTTGTGACCACAGGAGGGAGCTCTGCCACAGAATTCACAACAGTACCCCCATCCTTGAGGAGGGGTCACCGAACCCCCACCAGAGCCCCCAGGACGACCAGGATGAGCCATATGAAAGGCACGAACAAGATCGGGAGCATGGACATCAGAGGCAAAAACCCAGGAATTATCTTCCTGAGCATAACCCTTCCACTTAACCAGATACTGGAGTTTCCGTCTTGAAACACGAGAATCCAAAATCTTCTCCACAATATACTCCAACTCCCCCTCCACCAAAACCGGGGCAGGAGGATCAACAGATGGAACCATTGGTACCACGTATCTCCGCAACAATGACCTATGGAATACGTTATGTATGGAAAAAGAATCTGGAAGGGTCAGACGAAAAGACACAGGATTAAGAACCTCAGAAATCCTATACGGACCAATGAAACGAGGTTTAAACTTAGGAGAGGAAACCTTCATAGGAATATGACGAGAAGATAACCAAACCAAATCCCCAACACGAAGTCGGGGACCCACACAGCATCTGCGATTAGCGAAACGTTGAGCCTTCTCCTGGGACAAGGTCAAATTGTCCACTACGTGAGTCCAAATCTGCTGCAACCTGTCCACCACAGTATCCACACCAGGACAGTCCGAAGACTCAACCTGCCCTGAAGAGAAACGAGGATGGAACCCAGAGTTGCAGAAAAACGGCGAAACCAAGGTAGCCGAGCTGGCCCGATTATTAAGGGCGAACTCAGCCAAAGGCAAAAAGGACACCCAGTCATCCTGATCAGCGGAAACAAAGCATCTCAGATATGTTTCCAAGGTCTGATTGGTTCGTTCGGTCTGGCCATTAGTCTGAGGATGGAAAGCCGAGGAAAAAGACAAGTCAATGCCCATCCTACCACAAAAGGCTCGCCAAAACCTCGAAACAAACTGGGAACCTCTGTCAGACATGATATTCTCTGGAATACCATGTAAACGAACCACATGCTGGAAGAACAATGGCACCAAATCAGAGGAGGAAGGTAATTTAGACAAGGGTACCAAATGGACCATCTTAGAGAAGCGATCACAGACCACCCAAATGACTGACATCTTTTGAGAGACGGGAAGATCTGAAATAAAATCCATAGAGATATGTGTCCAAGGCCTCTTCGGGACCGGCAAGGGCAAAAGCAACCCACTGGCACGAGAACAGCAGGGCTTAGCGCGAGCACAAATCCCACAGGACTGCACAATAGTATGCACATCTCGCGACAGAGATGGCCACCAAAAGGATCTAGCCACTAACTCTCTGGTACCAAAGATTCCAGGATGACCAGCCAACACCGAACAATGAACCTCAGAGATAACTTTATTCGTCCACCTATCAGGGACAAACAGTTTCTCCGCTGGGCAACGATCAGGTTTATCAGCCTGAAATTTTTGCAGCACCCGCCGCAAATCAGGGGAGATGGCAGACACAATTACTCCCTCTTTGAGGATACCCGCCGGCTCAGATAAACCCGGAGAGTCGGGCACAAAACTCCTAGACAGAGCATCCGCCTTCACATTTTTAGAGCCCGGAAGGTACGAAATCACAAAGTCAAAACGGGCAAAAAACAGCGACCAACGAGCCTGTCTAGGATTCAACCGCTTGGCAGACTCGAGATAAGTCAAGTTCTTATGATCAGTCAAGACCGCCACGCGATGCTTAGCTCCTTCAAGCCAATGACGCCACTCCTCGAATGCCCACTTCATGGCCAGCAACTCTCGATTGCCCACATCATAATTTCGCTCAGCAGGCGAAAACTTCCTGGAAAAGAAGGCGCATGGTTTCATCACCGAGCAATCAGAACTTCTCTGCGACAAAACAGCCCCTGCTCCAATCTCAGAAGCATCAACCTCGACCTGGAACGGAAGCGAAACATCTGGTTGACACAACACAGGGGCAGAAGAAAAACGACGCTTCAACTCTTGAAACGCTTCCACAGCAGCAGAAGACCAATTGACCACATCAGCACCCTTCTTGGTCAAATCGGTCAATGGTTTAGCAATACTAGAAAAATTGCAGATGAAGCGACGATAAAAATTAGCAAAGCCCAGGAACTTTTGCAGACTTTTCAGAGATGTCGGCTGAGTCCAATCATGGATGGCTTGGACCTTAACAGGGTCCATCTCGATAGTAGAAGGGGAAAAGATGAACCCCAAAAATGAAACCTTCTGAACACCAAAGAGACACTTTGATCCCTTCACAAACAAAGAATTAGCACGCAGGACCTGAAACACCGTTCTGACCTGCTTCACATGAGACTCCCAATCATCCGAGAAGATCAAAATGTCATCCAAGTACACAATCAGGAATTTATCCAGGTACTCTCGGAAGATGTCATGCATAAAGGACTGAAACACTGATGGAGCATTGGCAAGTCCAAATGGCATTACTAGATACTCAAAATGGCCCTCGGGCGTATTAAATGCAGTTTTCCATTCATCGCCTCGCTTAATACGCACAAGATTATACGCACCACGAAGATCTATCTTGGTGAACCAACTAGCCCCCTTAGTCCGAGCAAACAAATCAGATAACAACGGCAAGGGGTACTGAAATTTAACTGTGATCTTATTTAGAAGGCGGTAATCTATACAAGGTCTCAGTGAACCTTTCTTCTTGGCTACAAAAAAGAACCCTGCTCCTAATGGCGACGATGACGGGCGAATATGCCCCTTCTCCAAGGACTCCTTCACATAACTCCGCATAGCGGCGTGCTCGGGCACAGATAAATTAAACAGTCGACCTTTTGGGAATTTACTACCAGGAATCAAATCGATAGCACAATCACAATCCCTATGCGGAGGTAGGGTATCGGACTTGGGCTCATCAAATACATCCCGGTAATCAGACAAGAACTCTGGAACCTCAGAAGGGGTGGATGACGAAATAGTCAGAAATGGGACATCACCATGTACCCCCTGACAACCCCAGCTGGACACAGACATGGATTTCCAATCTAATACTGGATTATGGACTTGTAGCCATGGCAACCCCAACACGACCACATCATGCAGATTATGCAACACCTGAAAGCGAATAACCTTCTGATGTGCAGGAGCCATGCACATGGTCAGCTGGGTCCAGTACTGAGGCTTATTCTTGGCCAAAGGCGTAGCATCAATTCCTCTCAATGGAATAGGACACTGCAAGGGCTCCAAGAAAAACCCACAACGCCTAGCATACTCCAAGTCCATCAAATTCAGGGCAGCGCCTGAATCCACAAATGCCATGACAGAATATGATGACCAAGAGCAGATCAAGGTAACGGACAGAAGAAATTTTGACTGTACCGTACCAATGGTGGCAGACCTAGCGAACCGCTTAGTGCGCTTAGGACAATCAGAGATAGCATGAGTGGAATCACCACAGTAGAAACACAGCCCATTCAGACGTCTGTGTTCTTGCCGTTCAACTCTGGTCAAAGTCCTATCGCACTGCATAGGCTCAGGTTTAAGCTCAGGTAATACCGCCAAATGGTGCACAGATTTACGCTCACGCAAGCGTCGACCGATCTGAATGGCCAAAGACATAGACTCATTCAGACCAGCAGGCATAGGAAATCCCACCATGACATCCTTAAGGGCTTCAGAGAGACCTTTTCTGAAAATAGCTGCAAGCGCACCTTCATTCCATTGAGTGAGTACGGACCACTTTCTAAATTTCTGACAATATACCTCTATCTATTCCTGACCCTGACACAGAGCCAGCAAATTTTTCTCTGCCTGATCCACTGAATTAGGTTCATCGTACAGCAATCCGAGCGCCAGGAAAAATGCATCGATATTACTTAATGCAGGATCTCCTGACGCAAGAGAAAATGCCCAGTCCTGAGGGTCGCCACGTAAAAAAGAAATAATGATCCTAACTTGTTGAACTGGGTCACCAGAGGAGCGAGGTTTCAAAGCCAGAAATAGTTTACAATTATTTTTGAAACTCAGAAATTTAGTTCTATCTCCAAAAAACAAATCAGGAATAGGAATTCTCGGTTCTAACATAGAATTCTGAACCACAAAGTCTTGAATATTTTGTACTCTTGCCGTGAGCTGATCCACACATGAAGACAGACCTTTAATGTCCATCGCTACACCTGTGTCCTGAACCACCCAAATGTCTAGGGGAAAAAAAAAGGCAAAACACAGTGCAGAGAAAAAAAAATGGTCTCAGAACTTCTTTTTTCCCTCTATTGAGAATCATTAGTACTTTCGGCCTCCAGTACTGTTATGATAACATAATTCAGTACCACAATGGACATAGAGGTCAGAGCACATACAGTGACCTGACAATAACCCAAAAACATAGAACGAGCTCTGAGACGTGGGAACTCTGCTGACCGCAATCCCTAATCCTCTCCAACAACACTAGAGGCAGCCGTGGATTGCGCCTAACGCTCCCTATGCAACTCGGCACAGCCTGAGAAACTAGCTAGCCTGAAGATAGAAAATAAGCCTACCTCGCCTCAGAGAAATTCCCCAAAGGAAAAGGCAGCCCCCACATATAATGACCGTGAGTTAAGATGAAAAGACAAACGTAGAGATGAAATAGATTTAGCAAAGTGAGGCCCGACTTTCTGAACAGAGCGAGGATAGGAAAGGTAACTTTGCGGTCAACACAAAACCCTACAAAAACCACGCAAAGGGGGCAAAAAGACCCTCCGTACCGAACTAACGGCACGGAGGTACACCCTCTGCGTCCCAGAGCTTCCAGCAAGCAGGAAAAAACAAATAGACAAGCTGGACAGAAAAAACAGCAAACAAAATAGCAAAGCAGAACTTAGCTATGCAGAGCAGCAGGCCACAGGAACGATCCAGGAGGAAACAGGTCCAATACTAGAACATTGACTGGAGGCCAGGATCAAAGCACTAGGTGGAGTTAAATAGAGCAGCACCTAACGACTTCACCACATCACCTGAGGAAGGAAACTCAGAAGCCGCAGTACCACTTTCCTCCACCAACGGAAGCTCACAGAGAGAATCAGCCGAAGTACCACTTGTGACCACAGGAGGGAGCTCTGCCACAGAATTCACAACAGTGATACTCAAATTCTATACAGCACTATTTAGCATAAAAAAAATTCCAATGCCACAGATTTGCCAGTGTGGTGTTTCCGTTACAGCCGCCATATATCTCTGTGCTCCAAGTTTGGGCATTGGAGGTCGGTGTACTAATTTTTTGGCTGTGTGATACTCAAATTCTATACAGCACTATTTAGCATAAATTAACTTTAAAAATACGAAACAAAAATTGAATACAGTCTGTTAGGTCAGGCTGAGGCCTGCCTGGTGTTTCAGTTTGAAAAATCGTAGATTTGCAGGCATACTGATCACATGTTATTTAGCTACTAATAAAGACATTTGTGTTGAGCATTTGAAATAGTGCAGCAGTCCATTTAAAATGGTTAAGGCAAGGGGCAAGGGATGGGAAAGTGGATGTGATGCTGATGGTGCATCCAGAGGATGAGGCAGTGGGCAAGGTGAAAGTGGGCAACAACAAAGACCCACATCTTCTCGCTCGACCTTCCTGTCCCAGTTTCTAGAAGACTGCAGCACACCACTATTGAAGCCAGAGCAGTGTGAAACGGTTGTTGGTTGGATAGCGGATAATGCTTCCAGTCACTTAGCCACCACCACCACCTTGTCTTCCACATGGTCAAGTCTGAGTAGCCGTGATTGTGGCCAGGATTTCCTCACCCTGATCCTCCTTCCTCCCACCATGCCGAGTGCCCTGAGACAACTGATTCCACACTTGGACACTCTGAAGAGCTGTTCAGTTTTCCATTTCAAGATTCAGAAATCTCTGCCGGTCAACTTGAAGTGGGGAAAGATGAGATCGCATATAGAGCTGCCCAAAGCTTTAACCAGCCCCGGTCACACGAAGGCGATGGTGGGAAAGTGTCACAAGAGGTGGACGATGATGAGACACAATTGCCAAAAAGTCAGGCGGAGGAGCAGGGTGCGGATGTGGAAGACGAGGTGGTGGATGACATAGTAACTGACCAACCTGGCAGGAGGGCATGCATAGCGAGGACAGCAGCACAAATGGAGAAGGAGGCATATCCCCCCAACAGGCAGGAAGAAGCAGTGTGGTGGCCACAGACAGAAGGCGTGCATCCGTTCCCCGCAACACCAACACGAGTGAAGTTGCCATTCCACCTGTGAAAGCTTCCCGAGTCTGGCTATTTTTTAAAGACTCTGCTGATAACCCCAAACAAGCCATTTGCAGCACCTGATATGCCCACATCAGCAGGGGTAGCAAAACAACCAGCATAATCAGGCACATGCAAGCAAAGCACCCGACTTTGTGGGCCGAACCCCAGGCTCCAGGACCACTGCCTGCTGGTCACACCACTGCTTCTTCTATTTTTTTGCATAGAAGCCAATCCCCAGTACACCATGCATGTGAAGATGCCTCAAGCCCTGCACCTGTTGTGGCCCACAGTCAAGCAGCACCATCAGCAAGCCCATCCACGACCTTGTCCCAGCACAGCATTCAGTTGTCTATAACCCAGTCTTTGGAATGCAAGTGGAAATACCCAGCCAATGCCCCACAGGCCACAG
Source organism: Ranitomeya imitator (assembly GCF_032444005.1). Classification (NCBI taxonomy): domain Eukaryota; kingdom Metazoa; phylum Chordata; class Amphibia; order Anura; family Dendrobatidae; genus Ranitomeya; species Ranitomeya imitator. The sequence continues at coordinate 485,150,348 of NC_091287.1, forward strand.
TCCTCAATTCTAATATTTCTCTTCTGCTTGCGCTAGAAATGCTGCCTTTTGGGCTTGTTGAGACAGAAGCTTTCTGCAACCTGATGGCAGTGGTCATCCCAAGGTACTCGGTCCCCAGTTGCCACTATTTCTCCCGGTGTGCCGAACCGGCATTACACCAGCATGTGTCCCACAACATTACCCTCAACAATGCTGTTACCGAGAAAGTCCACCTAACCACAGACACGTGGATAAGTGCTTGTGGGCAGGGATGGTACATCTCAATGATGGCACACTGGGTTAACATAGTGGAAGCCGCGACCCAGTCGGACCTTGGAATGGAACACATCCTCCCCATGACGAGGATTGCTGGCCCTACGTCAGGGTTGCCCCCACAGTCTACAGCTCCTGCACCTCCTCCTCCTCCTCTTCATCCTCCATCTCTGAAATCAACACATCAGTCAGAAGCTGGAAGCACTGCAGCACTGAATCAGCCAAGTGGCAACAGGCTGTGCTGAAGCTAATCTGCATAGGTGGCAAACCGCACAATGCAGAAGAGTTGTGGACAGCACTGAAAGAGCAGTCAGATGTTTGGATGACACCGCTGAACCTACAGCCAGGCATGGTCGTGTGTGATAATGGCCGTAACCTGGTGGTGGCTCTGAGGCAAGGTGAGCTCACACACGTACCTTGCTTGGCCCATGTGCTTAACCTCATGGTTCAACATTTTCTGAAAAGCTACCTGGAGCTGCTGGATCTGCTAGTGAAAGTATGTAGTCTGTCTGCCCATTTTAGAAGGCTACAGCTTTAGCCGCCATTGCCATGCTTCAGCAGCGTTTTCAGCTTCCAGCTCACCGACTATTGTGTGATGTCCCCACGCGCTGGAACTCTACGCTGCATATGTTGGAAAGGATTTGTGAGCAGAAGAGGGCCATTGTTGACTACCAACATCAACAAGGCCATCGAATTTCAGGTCATACTCCACACATAAGACCTCAGGAGTGGACATGGATGTCAAACATACGGTATGTAACATCCTCCAAAACTTTGAGGACTGCACCAAGATGGTGAGGGGTGATGACGCCATAATTAGCATCACCATCCCACTTCTCAGCATTCTGAGAAACTCTCTGCACACAATAAAAGAGGATGCATTGCAGTCGGAGCACAAGGACATGGAGCAAGGAAACATACGGGGGGATTACACTCAGCCCAGCCTCATGTCTTCTTAACGTGGATTAATAGGTAATGAGGAGGAGGAGGAGGAATAACAGGAGCTACTTTCATGCGCTATAGACTGTATGACAAACACATCTGTATTAGCTTCTGTTCAGCGAGGAAGGCCAGAGGACAGGGAGGAGGAGAAGATGCTGTCTTGACAGGCTGACTCTTATAAAAATGAACAAGGCCTGGATTGGGAAGGACTTCTGTACACCACCAAGAGAAAATAGCGAAACATAACCTCAAATACATTCTCTCTATTGGGGACGTGTATTCTCATGCACCTCTTCACAACCACACATGGGCATATGCTTCCAAATTTGGTCTGTTTGTTCTTATCCTCCTCCTTATCCTCATCCTCCTCCTCCAGAACCACTAGATCACCTGGGTGAACGTGGTCTGTACGGTGCATTTTGGCCAAGGGTGCTGTGATGGCACTCTTTTATTTTTTTTTTTAAAAGGACTACACATTGGGGAATTGGGCATGACATTACATTGGGCCTGCTTCTTAACTCGGTCTCCTGCAATCTGTTCTGTACCTGCTAGTAGATCACCAGGGTGAACGTGCTCTGTACTGTTAAAGGCCAGTGTATTTTGGGCAAAGGGTCTGTGATGGCACTATTTTTTTAAGTCCAAAAAGGAAGGGGCTGTAATGGCACTATTTTTTTAAGTCCAAAAGGAAAACACATTGGGGAATTGGGCATGACATTACATTGGGCCTACTTCTTAACTCAGTCTCCTGCCATCTGTCCTGTACCTGCCAGTAGATCACCAGGGTGAACGTGCTTAGTACGATGCATTTTTGCCAAGGGAGCTGTGATGGCACTCTTTTATTTTTTTAAAAAAGGATACATGTTAGGGCATGTTAGGTTAGGCTTTGGGTTGAACTAGATGAACCTAAAGTCTTCCTTCAACCTTAATAACTATGTTACTGTGTTACTATGTTACCACATTGGGGAATTGGGCATGACATTACATTGGGCCTACTCCTTAACTCGGTCTCCTGCAATCTGTCCTATACCTGCCAGTAAATCACCAGTGTGAACGTGCTCTGTATGGTGCATTTTGGGCAACGGGGCTGTAATGGCACTATTTTTTTAAATCCAAAAAAGGAAAACACAGTGGAGAACTGGTAATGACATTACTTTGGGCCTACTTCTTAACTCGGTCTCCTGAAATCTGTCCTGTACCTGCCAGTAGATCACCAGGGTGAACATGCTCTGTATGGTGCATGTTGGCCAAGGGGGCTGTGATGGCACGCTTTTATTTTTTAAAGAAAGGACAACACATTGGGGAATTGGGCATGACATGACATTGGGCCTACTTCTTAACTCGGTCTCCTGCAATCTGTCCTGTACCTGCCAATAGATCACCAGGGTGAACGTGCTCTGTATGGTGCATTTTGGCCAAGGGGGCTGTGATGGCACTCTTTTATTTTTTAAAAAAGGATCCAATATTTGGGAATTGGGCATGACATTACATTGGGCCTACTTCTTAACTCGGTCTCCTGCAATCTGTCCTGTACCTGCCAGTAGATCACCAGGGTGAACGTGCTCTGTACTGTTATAGGCCGGTGAAGTTTGGGCAAGGGGCCTGCGGTGGCACTAGTATATTTATAAAAAAGTTACCCCACATTGGTGAAAACACATCCATGTTAGCAAAGACTTCATTCGTTTGTGTATCTTAAAGAGCTCCCTTAAAAAGCTCCTTTTTGTGTTGACTGGTTGTTCACATTGGACACAGTACACTTCACATAAATTTGATAAAGCAATGCTGTTAGTTTGGCTCAGTAGTTCATTACAAATATTTCTTTATCAAACACATTAGTTTCTCTCCTTGAGAGCCATAACTTTGGCTGCCTCAAATGTACATATGGCAAGTATACAAATGGCGATTTGTAACCAAGATTTAAAGACTGTATACTGAATGCATTCAGATAATCACACAGCTGCATTTCTTGTAAAACATTTACAGATGTGACAGACAATGCTCATAGTGACATAATCTTGATTAATGTTTGTTTATTCATTTCACAAATGTTTCTAAGCCTCTATATGTTTGCTGTTTGTCATTGTAAAACATTAAGGTTTACTGAAACTATGCCGGTGGTGGTTTGATCTAAATCCTTGTGGCTTTTATTTTCTAGGGGTTTATGGCCCCTCGTCTGATGACTCCATGATATCTCAGTTTAATCCAACTTTGAAAAGTGGCCACTTAAAGGTCTGGGTGAAACTAGAGTTACTACATAGTGTAAATCACTATATAAGACCAGAGAAACATGACTAAGACAGATGCCAAAACTGGGGTACCTGTACATGTACAGTGTGCTGATACCTGCATAATTGGGGACACCCATGCAGTGTAAGTAATCTCTCAGGGGTTCTCCGTCTTGGTGTTGCTTCTCTGATATTCCAGATGGATGATGTTTAAAAGCCTCTTGGTGATGATCTAACTATACTTTATGTAGTTAATCTTTATATATACGTAATCACTATATTTATTTAATCCTTATAAGTACGTATTAACCTTTGCATGTTAACATATACAAAAGTGTACACACTCACACTATTCAATCATATTATTCCTTGAATTTTGTTGTTAGCAATAAAATTGCATTGTATTGCAAGTAATTAGCCTTTTTTAAAGCCATATGTGAACCTTAGTGTTAACAACATGGCACATAAAATTGCCAAATTCTCCTGTAAATAATTGTTCAAAGAGTGAACCATCATACCATTACAAAATACGAGTGGATTTTCATAGGCCCATCCACTACACATACACTATGTGGGGTCCAAGGCCTAATGGGGTGCATATATCTGACTATGCAGCAGGGCTGGCCTTGCCGCAATGTGTAAAACAAAGGAGTACGGGAGTACAAAATGCATATTGTGAAGTGGATTTTCATGGGCACATCCACTATGTGGGTTCCAAGGCCTAGTGGGGTGCATATGACTATGCAGCAGGGCTGGCCTTGCTGCGAATATGTAAAACAAGGAGTACGGAAGTACAAAATGCATATTGTGAAGTGGATTTTCATGGGCCCATCCACTATGTAGGTTCAAAGGCTTATCGGGGTGCATATGAATTGGTAGCAGGGCAGGCCTTGCAATCAATGCAACACTTTTTCAGGAGTCCTTCCTGGACATCTTACGACAGGGGTATTGTGGTGCGCTGTACTTCTTGGCAGCCCATCCACTCACAGCATAGGCTACAACAGCTTAGGAGACCCACTGTTTCATAATGACCCTTTAGGAAGATTAATGCCCCCTTATGCACCAGTAAAAATAGGCTCTTTGACTTTAAGAGTCCCTCCTTCATAAATGAAACAAGATGGGTCTGCTTATGTGTCACACACCACATTGCCAGCTAGGGTTGTTAAATGTTACAATGACATTTCCCAGTGAATGCATTTGTAGTGGTTGAAAGCAATGTTAAAGTTGAAAAACGCTTCAAAAATGCTGCTTCTGAGCTAAGCCTAAGTGGGAGAAGAAATTTTCGGTCTGGGGTTAAATATTTGGCCTTACAGGCAAGTCATTAACCTGCAAATGATGTACCTTGACATATTTCCAAGCAAAACTCGTTTTGGTTTTGTTTTAATGTGTTTTTTGTGGCACTGGGAAAAATGGCATGAATCTCGGAAAAAAATGATTAAAGTTGTGAACTAGGAGTCACGAATGCTTCCAGGGGCGATCCCCATGAGGTCCCTGTGTCATTTGAGCAGTGTTTCCATCATTTTCAGACGTTTTTAGACCTTAAAAGGACCCCCCGGGGGGATCGCGTAAAAATACTCGGGTCTCCCATAGACTTACATTGGGCTCGTTGTTCTGGCCGACTACCTGAGTATTTCAATTTGCTCGACCCGAGCAACGAGCACCCGGGCATTTTAGTGCTCGCTCATCACTGCTCATATGGTATTGCATATTTTTGGGTACATTTCATTGGTATGAAAGCCTAAAAAAACTTGTTAAAAAATGATCAGTATTATACTGCTAGTGTAACACCCCGGGTAACCGGTTGTAACAGTGGCATTGCTTTCCTCACGGGGAGAGTGATGTCATGCTTGGAAGCGTGGAAGGATCCCTTTAACAGGTATTCAGCACATACAACACCATTCTGACTCCAGGCCAGAAGGGGGAGCTCTACACCCGACTTCAGGGGAGCTGCTCACTCTGTGTAAAGATATATTTCTATTAAAATTTAACCTTTAATAATTTAATAAAAAAACACCAACCCAGTGGAAAAGGTATATACCAAAAAATTATGTGACCTAACAATAAGCTAACCTGCAGATACCCTACACTAGGCCTAGTTTAAACCTGTCTAGCTGTGGAGGTTGGCACCCTAAGAAACAATTTTGGCGCATCCATTTACCGTGGGCTGTCCCTCACTGCCCTATTCCAACCCTTTTGATAAAGGTGGGAAAACAATTTAATAATAGTGCAGAGATGAAGATAATTTCTTATACTAATCCATACAATTCATAAATGGGTATCCAATCAGGCAGCAAAATATAAAAAATTAATACAATTTCATGAAAAATTAAAAAAGGAATTTTTTTCATGAAATTTGATGAATTTGCTGTAGCATAAATAAAATGAACCCCTATAAGAGAAATGTCATGTTAGACAAAACCCCAGACAATGAGAGGCCGTGCTAAATGCCAAAATACACAAAAAAGTAAGTAACAAATGGCCCCATGGCCAATGTGACTGAGGCAGGAGCGACCAAAATAGGACTTACAATAATGTAGGGGGCAAGTGCAACAGAAAAAGGAGAGTCCTGGTGAGCGGGGACAAAAGCGGAGGACCCGGACGTGGCCCCACGCGTATCGGCGTAACAAGTACGGCTTCCTCAGGGGAAGTGCTTTGATTGTGGCCAAATGAGTATAAATGCCTGAAAGCCCATGCCTGATAACACGTTGGAGTCAGTCAGTGGCTGGCGGGCGCAGATGGAAATGAGCACAACCGGAAGTGACGTGCTGAAGTGCGGACAGATGTCTCTTGCCGATCAGGAAAAAAGCGCATGTGCAAAAAGGAATGCAATGTGCACAACATGAAAGGCATATGAAAAACAGTAAAGCACATGCGCAGCTCCAGGGAGACCAAAGGCAGAGGTAAAGAATTAACACCCGAGGACACAGTAACAGATAGAGCCCGGGTTGTGATAGAGATCCTGTAAAAAGGCTCGAGTTACCTGTCATACGGGTTAGTGTCCCACCTACAGGGGGAGAGAGAGAACGTGAGGACCTTGTGTGAGGCCTAAGCAGCAAGGGACTACAACACCGTGCTAGAAGGAAGGCTTCCAACTCCACCTGGATATGGGGAATCCTGAATCGTTTCCAAGCCGGCCGGACAACCACCAGCACCTGTGATCCAGTACCCTGGACTGTGGCTGCCTGAATCGTACTGTACCTTTGGTACTGAGGGCTAAGAACACAGAGGGTGTTCGAAATGCGTTCAGTGGGTCATTGCTGTTCTTTCTTAACAATTTGATGGTCATCTATAAGCAGCTGCTCAATTTTAATATGTTTGAATACATTTTTTCTACTTCAATTCTGGAGCCAGATTTTCCTGTTTTCTTATCAAGTTTTCAGCGCCTTGGCAGTGATGCTATTTCCGTGCTCTGACTTCTTCGAGACCACACTGATCTGATCTGCAATGGGTGACCTGAAATTCTTATCTTTTTCACAAATTAATGTAATGTTGTGCACTTGAAATATGTTTGCACTTGTGTTATGTAACATTCAAGAAAGAAACCTCCCATAAAGAGAAGAAAAGCTATTTTCTGCACTTGTATATACTGTATGTTCCTGCAATGCTTAAGAAAACAGCATCCCATTAAGGGATGAAAAGTTTACATAACCTATTGTAATGCATATTTATAATTTTTGCATATGTCTTTAGCCATTTATTGACTTTTTGTTTTCCCAGTCCGGGAGTACTGGATTTAATGGGGAGAGTGTAACACCCCAGGTTAACGGTTGATAAAATGGCATTGCTTTCCTCACGGGGAGAGTGACGTCATGCATGGAAGCGTGGAGGATCCCTTTAACATATATTCAGCCCATACAACACCGCTCTGACTCCAGGCCAGAAGGGAGAGCTCTACACCCGACTTCAGGGGAGCTGCTCTCTCTGGTCGGGAGAAGGAGACAGTTGCTAGGCAGTTGAGGAGAGTTAGTCAGTTGGTGAGAGGAGAGCGAGAAGTGAGGAAGGAAAGCTGTGGCTGTACAGACGAGTAATTCTGCAGCTCCTGGGAAGGAAAAAGAGGGCAGAGCAACTTGTAAATAGACTGAATGGAGGAAGAAGCAAAGGCGAAGTGAAGAGCTGGAGAGAGAAGTTGTGACTGAACTTCTTCTACGCTGAACGCGTATACCGGTAGCCAGAAGACTGAGGTTGTGGGGGTGACTTCATGCCCCATGGAAGAAACAGGCAGACCGCTAGATTTCAAGTTACCGGTCCACTATTAACACCCGAGGGCACAGTAACAGATAGAGTCTGGGTCGTGATAGAGATCCTGTAAAAAGGCTTGAGTTACCTGTCGTACGGGTTAGTGTCCCACCTAAAGGTGGACAGAGAGAACGTGAGGACCTTGTGTGAGGCCTAAGCAGTAAGGGACTACAACACTGTGCTAGAAGGAAGACTTCCAACTCCACCTGGCTAGGGAAATTCCTGAATCGCTTCCAAGCCAGCCGGATCACCACCAGCACCTGTGATCCGGTACCCTGGACTGTGGCTGCCTGATTCATACTGTAAAGAGGTAATGAGACTGCAACCCTGTGTCCTCTGTTTCTTTCTATACCACCTACCACCTGTCCCTACTACATTGGGAGCCCTGGGGACCCAGCTTCACCTTTGGGAAGCCATACCATCCCTACTGCAATAACATCACCCCAATGGACCTCTTTAAGCAGCGTCGATCACCCCTGGTCGAATACCACAGGTGACGTCACAAACTTTTATTATTCAACTAACTCCTTTAAAGACCGGCCCTTTAACATGGACACCCAGGGCCATGGACCGGGTTGCCACCGCCATGACACATCCTTTTAAGTATCGGACCCGGGCCCGGTACCGAGTACCCCATGGCCCTGCGGGCATTCCACTCACCCGTAGGGTATGACATATTCTTAGGTAGACTTCGTTGCTATATAAGCCTGAAAAAACCTGTACATTTCATTGCTATATAACCCTCAAAAAATGTGTTCCAAAATTTATTAGTATTATATTGCTCATTCATAGGGTATTATAACTTCTTGGGTACAGTTTATGGCCATATAAGCCTCAAAACGTGTTAAAAAATCGATCAGTGTTAATCTATTGGTTTTACATAGACTTTTACATATTCTTGGTTAGATTTCTTTGCTATGTAAGCCTAAAAAACTTGTTAAAAATGTATCAGTTTCATTTTGCTGATCCATAGACTTTTACATATTCCTGGGTAGATTTACTTGCTATATAAGCTTCAAAAATTTGTTCAAAAATTTATTTGTATTATATTACTCCCCTATAGATTATTCCTTTGTCTGGAGTACATTTTGTTGGTGTGTAACCATCAAAAAACTTGCTTTAAAATGTATCAGTATTATATTGCCCATTCATAGACTTTTACATGTTCTTGGGAAGATTTTGTTGCTATATAGCCCTCAAAAAACTTGTTCTAAAACTTGTTGGCATTGTATTGCTCACCCTTAGACTATTCTTTATTTGCTATACAAGCCTCAAAAAACTTGTTAAAAAATGTATCAGTATTATATTGCTCATCGATAGGGTATTACATCTTCTTGGGTACAGTTCATTGCTATATAAGCCTAAAAAAAACTTGTTAAAAATCGGTATTATATTGCTCAATCATAGACTTTTACATATTCTTGGGAAGATTTCAGTGGTATATAAGCCCTGAAATTTGTTTTAAAAATGTCATCGGAATAGTATATTATTCATCCAAAGAATTTTACATATTTTTGGTCAGATTTCATTGCTATATAAGCCTCAAAAAAGTTGTTAAAAAAATGTATCAGTTTTATAATGCTCATCCATAGACTTTTACATATTCTTGGGTAGATTTCATTGCTATATAACCCTAACACAAGTGATCAAAAATGTATTTGTAAGATATTGCTCATCCATAGGGTATTACATCTTCTTGAGTACATTTCATTGCTACAGTATATACAGTTGTGCTCAAAAGTTTACATACCCCGGCAGAATTTTTGGTTTCTTTTTCAGAGAATATGAATGATAACAACAAAACTTTTTCTCCACTCATGGCTAGTGGTTGGGTGAAGCCATTTATTGTCAAACTACTGTGTTTTCTCTTTTTAAATCATAATGACAACCTAAAACATCCAAATGATCCAGATCAAAAGTTCACATACGCTGGTGATTTTGACCTGATGATATGCACAAAAGTTGAAACAAATGGGTTTGAATGGCTACTAAAGGTAACATCCTCACCTGTGACCTGTTTGCTTGTAACTCTCAAGTGCATAGAATTTTGAGTCTAGGAGGACCAATACATGATAATTTGACCAGAATGTGTATGAGTCCCTCCTTTATGTCTAATGCAGGGTGTACCTGAGTCCATTATTTTTGGCAGTTCTCCCTTCCTTCATAAATGAAACTGAAATTTCTTTTTTTTTAATTAAAAAAAACTATTTTAATTTACTTAAATTGTATTTTTTTTAAGTCCTTTTTAAATGTTGCCTTATATACAAGTCATTATACAGGAAAAAATGTTTCTTTTTTCTTTTTTTCCTGTAAAATGCAATTTCTCATAGCTTTGAAATGTTTTTTTTTATCAGTCCTTACAGTGGAGTAGAAGTTTGACGCCATGCTTCCAGGGGTCTTCCCCATCCTGTTCTCCTTTAGCACTTTTCCCATCCATTTGAACATTTTCACTGCCCCCCAAGACCTCTTTGTAGGGTCTGCTGGAAAAAAGCTCTGATTTAACATTGACTCTCATTTTACTCATTAGTCGAAACGAGCATCCCTAGTCGCTTTCTATTACAATTTTTGTGAGGTAGAATGAACAAACACCAGTCATTTTGATAGATAGATAGATAGATAGATAGATAGATAGATAGATAGAATTAATATAGTTTTTTTCTATTTTGGTGCTTTTAGTATTTACATTCTTCTTTTTATCGCGTTTCATTCCACTTTTTATTTGTCAGTATGATTAAATTTTTTGCCTCTTTTTATTTATTTATTTTTTATGGTGCTCACTGGTGGGACAGTTTTATAGGTCGGGGTTGTTCCGGATGCGGCGATACCAAATATGTGTATTTTTTTTTGCTTATTTTTTTTCATAAAAATATTTATTTATGGGTATAATATTTTTTAATTTTTCATTATTATTTTGTGATTATTTTAAATTTTTTTTTTTTTTTTTTAACTTTTCTATGCAGCCCCTACATGGGACTTTCACTTTCTGCAGTCTGATTGCAGTTCTAATGCATTACAATGCACCAGCATTGCTGTGCGTTAGAAGAGTCAACCCTGCAGACACAAGTTATCTAGATCATGCACTGATCATGATCTAATCGGGTCACCACATCAACGATCTGGTCCTCGCGATGGCATCGTGGGGGGTGCTGGTCAGAGTGCACAGGGCGCCCCTCCCTCTGCACGGCTGCTAAATGTTGCGATCACTATCGACTGCAGTATTTGGGAGGTTAAAGCGCTGGAAGTGTTGTGGGCAGCGCTCCTGTACTGAGTGCCGGGTGTAAGCTGTCAGAATCAGCTGACACCCGGTGGCGATCGCGTGCACAGGCTGTGTGTGTGCAAAATCGCCATGACGTGTCCATACATCCAAGGTCGGTAAGTACCAGCCAACCTGGACGTATGGATACTGTACGTCAAAGGTCGTAAAGGGGTTAAAGAGAGTTAAAGAGCTTAATAGGAGCTGGTACAGTCCTGAGAGTTCTCAGAGTGTTGTACATTTATTTTCCGGACATTTGGAGGCATTGTAGAACTTGCCATTCATTGAATCGATTTGCTTCAAATCAAATTTGTTAGAAGAATTCAGAGAAGCTAGCAAATGCAAATTTCAAAAGATTCACTGATCTCTAGTTTCTAACTTCGGCTTGGCACGTACCCAATTGTGATACATTTATAGATCCATTAGTTGATAATGTACCTTGTCAGCCTATCGTGAGCTCCGCGAGCACTCCTCCTGACATTAATGTACATCCTGTTCCTGTAGCGTATGATGATATCAGGAAACCTTTCTCCTATACATTGCCAGTTGTAATGTCATTTTTTTTAGATTTTCCTCAAAATTACTGTCAGTCTGTTGTGCATCTGCTTTGTACATCACATTAGTCTGTGTGAACCATCCTGTTAGTGCAGCTCAGAAAATAACATCAGTGTTTACCTGTAAACAGATGCAGAAGTCACTGCAGAATTTATTCCGCTTTGTATACAATCATTTATATAAAGAGTGCAAGCAGCATGTGCGTCTGCCTAGAAGTGTGTGTTCCCTGGCTCCAGCTGCCAACCATCTAAATTATTCAGCACACCCTGATCTTGCCAAGTTTTTTAGTCAACAATGGAGATTGTGCCAACGAGCTAATAACATTAAAAAAAAGCAATGTTTGCAACAATTAACAGAGCCTGCAGTCTGTAACGAGAGTTGGACTCATTTGTAAAGGAAAATTTAAATGATATGCTTCATTATAAATAGTCAAATTAAACACGCTGCTAATCAAACAGAGCGGCTTCGTCCCTCCCCCATCATTGGCTGTGATGAACCAAAGAGCAGCTTGAGCCCTAGTACTTGGACACTCGGAGCGATCTACCCGCTCGGATCTGATCAGGTTTCTCTGGTTATTGGCAAATTAGATGGACACCACTCAACATGTCGTGGAGATTATTGGTAAAAGCCAGTTCCCCAGGTAGGCCTTTAGGTTAAAGCCCGTGTAACCTTAGGAACATAAGACGCTCAGCCGGGACTTTGCCACTTTAATGATGATCTAACAGCTGCCAATACCGAATGCTTCTTCCCCTTCTCGTTTCAGCTCCAAGGGACAGATCGGATTAACAAGCCAATTACACTCATTCAATTTTCAGATGTGAGGGGATGAGTAGATTCCAGTGTAATATGTCTGTGCTTATTTGTTTTGAGTGTAGTTAATATGCAGTAAATTAAAGTGTCCAGAGCAATTCCACATCGGGATCCGAAACAACAGCCAAGAGCCACCCTAGTAATTAACGCTAACGCTTCCCATTTAGGACATATGAAGAAGATCACAAAGGAGAAACCACAATTGGGCTCCAGTGCAAATCCCAATTTGGTGGACTCAATGTCAAGATTTATTATATTTCTTTACAATATTCGGTTCTTGAAATCTCTGAATATTTCCTACTGCATATCTTTGGAATGCCATCTGACACCATTGCTGTTTCTCAGCAAAAGTGTATAATACCTTTAATATTCATTGCTATTAAAAGGAATCTATCAGCAGGTTTTGTTATATAATATGAGAGCAGCACGATTTAGCGGCTGAGACACTGATTTTAGGGATTTGTGGCTTAGATTAGGTTGTGTGCTGTTGTTTCCATACAATGAATGTTTTGTCACTAGGAGATTATCACTGTCCAGACTAGCACTCTCCTATCAAGTTGTCCAACCACACTCCCTCCTCTGATAGAATACTATCAATAGAGAATAGTCACAGAAAGCTGTGTTGTGGGCGGAGGCAGCTTTCTGAGCTCTGCTGCATGATACATATAAAATGTCAAATTGAGTCATAGCCGCTGCACTCAGTAAGCTACAGTAAGTGACACATCGCTGGAATCTGGGTCTATTTTCCTACATTATGCCGCTCTCAAGTGAGATAGCAAAATCCTTGTGACAGATTCCCTTTAAAGAGGTATTCCCATCTCCCAGATGCTATCCCAATATGTAATAGATGTAATAATAACATTAACAAATACCTCCAGAAAATGTAGCATAGTTCTTCTGATTAGCTACGTCACTTTCCCCATGTGCAGGTCATTGCAGTAGCTTAGGTATCCATGTTGATGACCATTAACAGCTAACTATTATTTATCTATGCAGTTTATTGTTATACTAGTCATTAGGGATGAGCTAGCTCTAAAACGCTTGGATACTCATTACTAGGACCGAGCAATTTCTAATTCTCGGATGCTCTTTCGAGTATAGAGTGTAACGAGAGTCAATGGGAAATCTGAGCAATTTTCCAGCAGACCCCACAAGAAGGTCTGGGGGCAATGAAAATGTTGAAATGGACGGAAAAAGTGCTGATTGGAATGAGAGCAGCATGGGGAAGACCCTTGGAAGCATCTCTGACTCCCAGCTGGCTGCTCAGAACAATGGTGTCACTTTACTGCATTTTAAGGACTGACAATAAAACTTTCAAAATCAAAGAGAACTTGGAGTTTAAAGGTCAAAAAATATCTTAAGAAAATTTTTTCCTGCATAATGACTTGTATATAAGGCAAAATTTAAAAATTATATTTTTTAAATAATAATCTAAGTAAACGAAAAAAAAAATTTTTTATATAAAAAATGGAAATTTTAGTGTAATTTATGAAGGTAGCAAGAAGTATAAAAAATTAGGGACTCAGATGGACTTAGATACACCCTGTATTAGACATGGAAACTAGCCTATCACCTCAACATAATTATCTAACCATCACTGTTTTGCCCATGCAACATTTTCTTCAAACCCAAAACCATTGTATCATCTGTTCACACACCCTACATGCACTTAATAGCCCTCTGTGTCCGTACACACATTGGTTGGTGACTGGTTCATGCAGCATTACGTGAACATCCTATTTATTATATTGATGGCTGGACCATGCAATACAAGCATTTATTACCATCCAAATATCGTGTCTCCCTTATTTCCTCAAAGATTGTAAGCTTGTGAGCAGGGCCCTTACTACTCTTTGTATCTGTTGATTTATGTTATTATTCTGTAATGTATTTTATTGTCTGCACAAGTCCCCGCTAAAATGTAAAGTGCTGCAGAATATGAGCAGCTCAGGTACTTTTACATTCATAAAAGCCTGCCATAAATTATAAGCAGGGTCATCCATATACCATTCATGGAACCAACTGTAGCACTTCATCCGAATAGTAAGAAACTGTAGTTCTAGTACTTCTACACTCATAAAGTCTCTGAGCACAGTGTAAAGCCTGCCAAAAATTAAAAGCAGGGTCATTCTTACACCTTTCTATGCACAAACTAGACTGCCTCATAAAAAATTAAAAAACTGTACTTGTTGCACTTCTACATTCATAAAAGCTTTGCAAAGCCAGGAAAAAATTATAAGGAGGGTCATACAGTCATCCATAGACCCTTGAAGGCAACAACTGGTGTGCCTCATTAAACTTTTTTGAAAGTGTAGTTGATGTACTTCTACACTTACAAAGTCTTTGCACCTGCAAAGCCAGGAAAAAATTATAAGTAGAAATAACACCATTTTAAGCTGTCACTGTGGGCAGGGTGTTTGGTAGTTCTCACCTCAGTATAGCGCAGTGCTTCCACTCGAATCTTGCTGGGAGTTGTAGTGGGACGCAGGAGGGTCTTTCTCTTCTGCCTGGGGTTGACAAGGGAAACCCCTCTACACACTCTGTATATACTTATAAGGAGATGAGGTTGAAAACTTAAATAGGTTTATTGTGGAGGAAGGTAAATAATAAGTATGTTAAGGGGAATGGCAAGTTATAATCCTCCTCCTCTATGATGCAGAGTGGGGCATTGTCTACTATGAGTTGCAGTCCAGAGTAGTGCCGCAAGAGATTCATTAAGGTCTGCTGCTGTGAATGTCTGTACAGAGATGGAAGTTGCTGGAATTACACACACGGGTCTCACTGCAGGTGTTACATTGGGTAATCCAGTAATACATAGACCCTTCAAAACAACAATTGGCGGGCCTCATTCAAATATTGAGGATTAAAAACATTTTATGTGCTGCTGTCATATGGTGGTGTTGAAAAGTCGAGGCTTATCGAGACTTTGCTAATTTCTATTACAGTGAGCCTGTCAGAGCTTTCTGTTCACAGATGAAAGCTCCTGTCTGTTATGACCCTCCAGCTTCACTAAAAACCAGCTCCTACAAGACGCTAATGGCAGGGCAGCACAACACCTCCAAGGCATAGAGGGACAGCCCATGCCAGGTGTCCATCTTTGAGACCCAAAGGTGTCTAGCTGAAGGTCGCAGATGAATTAGGAAGTATTCTGGTTGGCCACATATTGCTTTACCATCTTTAAAAACTTTTCCATCCTTGTCAAAAGTACCCGGTCATCAGGGACTGGACACTGGGAAGGTATTATGAAATTGGTCCACGCCTTTAACAGTGTACCCCTGCCTCTGCTGTACCCGGTGCATGTAACCCATGCCTCTCCTCGTTGGTTTGACAAGCCCACTGCTGCTAGCGTTGTCCAATGGGAATTTTTTCAACATATTTTCCTTAATGGTCTTCTGGTATAGCACAATTTTAGAAGACTTCTCCACCTCAGGAAGGAGAGATTATCCTTGTAGAATGGATCTAACAGGGTGAACAACCAGTAGTCTTTTTGCGTGCAAGATTAATGAAACGCGAGGGTCATGGGAAAGGCAACGGTATATAAAGTCTGCCATATGTGCCAAAGTCCATACAGCCAACACTTCCCTGACTACTCTCCATCTAGTTCTCTTTCCCCTCCTCCATGTCTTCCTCCTCATTCTCCTCCTGAGCCCATCCACATAGGAGAGACAGGACAAAGATTTTGTGAGTACTAGTTTCTTTTGTGTTATCAGCAAGCTCTTGTTCCTGCCTCCTTTTCCTCAGCTTCCACCCACGCAATCCGCGTTTAGCAAATGAGATGAGTATGGGCAGGGTATTATCTCCCTGGCTCATGTCTACCTCCATCCCCACCTGGACAGCATGCAAAACTTCAAGTTTAATTGTCAGCAGCGACTGTTTAAGTAGGCATAGAAGCGGGATCATTGCGCTGATGATGGTGTCATCCTCGCACACCATGCGGAGTCCTCAAAGTTTTTGCTTACTGCATAAATGTCAGACATCCATTTCCACTCTTCAGTTGCTATGTGCGTAGGCTAACCAGAATACCGACGGGCTTGTTGGAGCTGGATTCTGTTGCTCACAAAGCCTTGCAAGCATATGTATTATGGAGTTCCAGTGCGTGGAGATTTTGCACACCAGTCGGTGAACTGGCACTTGTATGCACTGCTGCAGCATGGCCGAAGCAGCAGAAGCTGTAGCTGACTTGAGGAAATGGGTGCTGACAGAACGTGGCACATGTGTGAGCTTGCCAAGCTTTACAGCTGCCACCAGGTTGCGGACATTATCACACACAACCATGCCTGGTTGTACATTCAGCAGCAAGAGCCACAGATGTCTTGTCTGTTCTTCCTTTCAATAACTCTGCCATGGTGTGTGGTTTGTCTCCTAGACAAACTAGGTTCAGCAGAGCCTGTTGCTGTGTTACTGAGGCAGTGCTGCAGAGGCAGTGCTTCCAGCTGACGTGGACTGAGACGGAGGATGAGGAAGAGCAGGAGGAGGTACAGGAACTGGTGTAGGAGGTGGAAGAATTCTGATAGAAGTAGGGCTAGCCATCCTCGCATTGGTAACACATGTGCTGTGCCAGGGTGAGACTCGGTTCCAACCTCCACAATGCTCACCCATTGTGCCATCGGAGAAATGTAGTGTCCCTGGCCACAAGCATTTGTCCACATGTCAGTTGTTAAGTTAGAAATCCCAGCAAACATATGTTAGGGGTCGAGTTCCCGCTTCTGCACAGGGGGAATCTCGAGCCACCTCCGCTGCGGTCTCCCATTCTTGTCCAGCCGCAGTGGAGTCTGCTCAGCAAGGACGTCGGTCCCAGCGTCTTGCTCATTCTCACTCTGTTCTGAGAGTTACTGCTGCTTCTCCAGTCTGTGCTATTAAAGTCTGTGCTGGTCAGCAGCGAGCGGACTTCTCTGGGACTAAGTCCTTGTCTACACGTACTGAGCATGCCCAGCGTAAGGTTTCCCGTTGGAGATCGAGGGTCATGTGCTCAGGCTCTGCAGCACATTCCATTGGTCCTCTTGGCAGGTCCTAGAAGGGCAAAAGTGCTGTGGCCACTTCCTGTGCTGCTGTTATATAAACTGCGCATGACCGCACGGCCATGCGCTAGTATTGTCAAACAATTGCTAATGTGTGTATGTTGTGAGTGCAAGTCGTCCTTGGATACCCCTACCCTATAGTATGACTGTTCGCGGAAGGTGTATGGCTGCTACCTAGCGCCCGACTTATCCTACAGCACTAGTCACACATTATAGCGTCCAGTTGCTGTGACCGCCAGTACGGCGCCGTGCACTTCCTCTGTGCTTTCCTTACCCAAGCCTGGGTGGTTAGTGGCGTTCGTCAGTGCGGCACTGCATGCTCTTCTGTTTCATTTCACACCCAGTTGCGGTGTTGCGCCAGCAAGGGTCTAATCGGACTTCAATCCCAGTTGGGGTTGAGTTCGCTGACTACTTGCTCGCGCTTTAGGTGCGGTACCGCAGTCCTGTGCCTTAACAGGATTGCTTCTTTCACGCTGGGTGAGGTTAACCCACGCGTGTATACTCTAGTGTACCGCCATATAGTCTGCTAATTGCTAGCAGCAGGTTTTCACCTGCACGGTGGACCCCGGACTGCGAACGCATCTATACCATCTGTCTTGGTGCGTTCCGCCAGTCCTAACAGAATACTAGCGCCAGGGTCTGGCTAGTAAAATGGCGGACGACCAGCGTTTACAGCGGTACATCCAGCAGCTGGAGGGAAGGTTGGCGGCTCTTGAGCGTTCAACCTCAGCTGTGGATGTTACTGCTGTCGCTGTTCAGGCTGCAAGTGTGGCTGCAGCTACCTTGTCCACTGCCGCTCCTGTACCGACGCTATCTCGCCTCCCGCTACCAGAGAAATTTTCTGGTGACAGTAAGTCCTGTAGGGGTCTCGTGAGTCAGTGCTCAATACATCTCGAGCTTCTGGCCTCTCATTTCTCTACAGAGCGGGCTAAGGTGGGCTTTATAATTTCCTTATTGTCGGACAGGGCGTTGCAGTGGGCTACGCCGCTGTGGGAGCGTGGCGATCATGTGGTGCAGAGTGCTCCGTTATTCCTGAGCACTCTGAAACAGGTCTTTCTAGGACCTCGTGTCACCCATGACACGGCGCTCCAACTGTTGGCACTGACTCAGGGCTCGTCCTTGGTCAGCCTTTTTGCCGTCCATTTCCGCACTCTGGCATCTGAGCTGGAGTGGTCGGATAAAGCCCTTATCCCTATATTTTGGAGGGGGCTGGCTGACCACGTTAAGGATGCTCTGGCCACTAGGGAGATTCCCGCCACACTGGAGGAGTTAATAGCAGTATCTACTCGCATTGACCTCCGTTTTCACGAGCGGAGGTTAGAGCGAGCCCAGTGTAGGCAGAGGTTTCGGCTGGCTCCCACCTTCGCCAAACCTTTGGAATCTCCAGTCCAGGCTCCTGAGTTCCAGGAACCTAAGGTGGTGTCACGAGCGGGATCTAAGTCCCAGACCGCTCGTGCACTCCAGGGTTGCCATGTTTGCCAACAGTCAGGACATCTTGCCACCAGATGTCATCAGCGGTCGAGGAAACGTCAGCATCTAGTGGTAGTAGGTGGAGGTGCACTAGACACTGCGACGTTTGCCTCCAAATTGTCCTTTAAGGGGACAATTACCTTTGGCTCATCCTCCCACTCGGTAGACCTCTGCGTGGATTCTGGGGCGGAGGGCAATTTCATGTCTTCTGCCTTCGCCCAACGTCACGCAATACCCCTGGTTATGCTATCTCAACCAGTAACGGTACGAGTGGTGAATGGGTCGACACTCCCCGCACAGATAACACATCAGACCATCCCTGTTACTCTGTCCCTGTCGCCATCCCATCAGGAGATTATTTCTCTGCTCGTCATTCCTGAGGGTATTGATGAGGTCCTGTTGGGGATACCTTGGCTACGGTACCACTCTCCTCACATCGAGTGGTCCTCAGGCAGAATTCTGGGATGGGGTGAATCATGTGGGGGTAGGTGTCACCGAGAGTGTGTTCAGGTTGCTACTACTGAGGTACCCGCAGATCTATCCTCTCTCCCCAAGCAATATTGGTCTTATGCAGACGTGTTCTCCAAGAAGGCGGCGGAGACCCTTCCGCCCCATCGCCCCTATGACTGTCCTATCGATCTCTTGCCTGGTGCGGAGCCTCCCCGGGGTCGAGTTTATCCATTATCTCTCCCGGAGACGGAGGCCATGTCTCAGTACATTCAAGAGAATCTGGCAAGAGGGTTTATCAGGAAGTCAGTGTCACCTGCTGGGGCAGGGTTCTTCTTCGTGCAGAAGAAGAATGGGGAGCTACGTCCATGCATAGACTACAGGGGTCTTAACGCTATCACCGTTAAGAACAAGTATCCTTTGCCCTTGATATCTGAGCTCTTCGATAGGCTTCGGGGAGCAAGGGTATTTACTAAATTAGATCTGCGGGGTGCTTACAACCTGATTCGCATCCGTGAGGGGGACGAATGGAAAACGGCGTTTAACACCAGAGATGGGCACTATGAGTATCTGGTGATGCCCTTCGGGCTCTGTAATGCCCCAGCCGTTTTTCAAGACTTTGTCAACGACATCTTCCGGGATATGCTTTCCACCTCAGTTGTAGTCTATCTGGATGATATTCTCATCTTTTCTCCAGATATTGACTCCCACCGGAGAGATGTTGGCAGAGTCTTCGACCTCCTACGGGCAAACTCTCTTTACGCTAAGTTGGAGAAGTGTATGTTTGAGCAGGAGTCTTTGCCGTTCCTGGGCTATATCATCTCCGCCCAGGGATTGGCTATGGATCCTGCCAAACTACAGGCTGTGATGGACTGGCAAGAGCCCCATTCTCTTAAAGCGGTGCAGCGCTTTATGGGGTTCATTAACTATTACCGCCAGTTCATTCCCCACTTCTCAACTCTGGTAGCTCCCTTGGTAGCCCTCACCAAGAAGGGAGCGAATCCTAAATTGTGGTCGGAAGAGGTCTCCAAGGCCTTCACTTCTATTAAGTCCCACTTTGCTAGCGCTCCCATCTTACATCGTCCCGATGTGGATAAGCCATTCCTAATGGAGGTGGATGCCTCGTCCGTTGGTGCTGGAGCAGTCCTCTACCAGAAGGATGCTCAAGGTCGGAAGCATCCATGCTTCTTCTTCTCTAAGACTTTCTCGCCAGCAGAGAGAAACTACTCCATCGGGGATAGGGAGCTGCTAGCAATGAAGTTGGCCTTTTCAGAGTGGAGACATCTTCTGGAAGGTGCGCGGTTTCCCTTCCAGGTTTACACTGACCACAAAAATTTGGTCTACTTACAGACAGCCCAGCGGCTAAATTCTCGCCAAGCCAGATGGTCGTTGTTCTATTCCCGGTTCCACTTTTCTCTTTATTTTCTCGCCGGGGAGAAGAATATTCGTGCTGATGCTCTCTCTCACTCCCTTATGTCAACTGAAGAGGAGGAAGAGGAGCCTCGGCTTATTGTTCCCTCTGAGAGCCTGAGAACCGTAGCACCGGTTTCGCTTGAGTCTGTGCCTCCGGGCAAGACTTTTGTGCCCATTAATTTGCGACCGGAGGTTCTCTCTTGGGCTCATTCGTCCAGAGTGGGCGGACACTTTGGGACAAAGAGGACATCTGAGCTACTGGCGAGGACGTACTGGTGGCCGCATATGGTCCGGGATGTCAGGGATTATATTCTGGCGTGTGTCTCCTGCGCCAAAAATAAATCTCCGCGTCAAAGGCCAGCTGGGTTGCTCTATCCCTTGCCGGTGGCAGATAGGCCCTGGGAGATGGTCGGGATGGACTTTGTCGTGGGTTTGCCCAAGTCTCGCGGCTGTACCATCATTTGGGTCATCACCGATCATTTCTCGAAAATGGTGCATTTGGTGCCGCTACCACGGTTACCTTCTGCACGGGCCTTGGCTGCGTTGTTCATTAAGCACATCTTCCGCCTACATGGTATGCCTGACAAAATTGTCAGTGACCGGGGTCCCCAGTTTGCGTCTCGGTTCTGGAGAGAGCTGTGTCGTCTTCTCAGTATTGAGTTGAATCTCTCTTCCGCTTATCATCCCGAGACAAATGAGTTGGTAGAGAGGGCCAACCAGACCTTGGTCACATACCTGCGACATTTTGTTTCAGCCAGGCAGGATGACTGGGCATCCTTGCTATCATGGGCAGAGTTTGCGCTGAACAACGCCGTAGCCGACTCCACTGGACAAACCCCATTCCTCCTCAACTATGGTCAGCATCCACGGGTACCTGTGCCTATGCCCGTGTCTTCCGCAGACTCCAGGGTGGCAGACTGGGCTGTGGAGGCACGGGATATTTGGGATCGCACTCAGGATGCCATTCGGGCCTCTAAGGAGAGAATGAGGTCCTCCGCCGATGCTCAACGGCGCCCCGCCCCGTCCTTTGCTCCTGGCGACTTGGTGTGGCTCTCCTCCCGTAACATCAGGCTGCGAGTTGAGTCCACTAAATTTGCTCCTCGCTACTTGGGTCCCTTCAAGGTCCTCGAACAGGTTAATCCTGTGGTCTACCGTCTGGCCCCGTCTTGGTATCACCGACACCTTTCATGTGTCCCTCCTTAAGCCCGTATACATGTCTCGGTTTTCTGAGTCATCTGCCGGGACATCGGGTTCGTCTACGGACGATTTCGAGGTGAACGCTATCTTGGGGTGCAAGGTGGTACGTGGCAAAAAATTTTTTTTTGGTGGACTGGAAGGGTTACGGCCCTGAGGATAGGTCCTGGGAGCCTGCTGAGCACATTCGGGCTCCGCAGCTCATTGCTGCCTTCGAACGTAGCGAGGTCCAAGGAGGGGGGGCGGTAACGTTAGGGGTCGAGTTCCCGCTTCTGCACAGGGGGAATCTTGAGCCACCTCCGCTGCGGTCTCCCATTCTTGTCCAGCCGCAGTGGAGTCTGCTCAGCAAGGACGTCGGTCCCAGTGTCTTGCTCATTCTCACTCTGTTCTGAGAGTTACTGCTGCTTCTCCAGTCTCTGCTATTAAAGTCCGTGCTGGTCAGCAGCGAGCGGACTTCTCTGGGACTAAGTCCTTGTCTGCACGTACTGAGCATGCCCAGCGTAAGGTTTCCCGTTGGAGATCGAGGGTCATGTGCTCAGGCTCTGCAGCACATTCCATTGGTCCTCTTGGCAGGTCCTAGAAGGGCAAAAGTGCTGTGGCCACTTCCTGTGCTGCTGTTATATAAACTGCGCATGACCGCACGGCCATGCGCTAGTATTGTCAAACAATTGCTAATGTGTGTATGTTGTGAGTGCAAGTCGTCCTTGGATACCCCTACCCTATAGTATGACTGTTCGCGGAAGGTGTATGGCTGCTACTTAGCGCTCGACTTATCCTACAGCACTAGTCACACATTATAGCGTCCAGTTGCTGTGACCACCAGTACGGCGCCGTGCACTTCCTCTGTGCTTTCCTTACCCAAGCCTGGGTGGTTAGTGGCGTTCGTCAGTGCGGCACTGCATGCTCTTCTGTTTCATTTCACACCCAGTTGCGGTGTTGCGCCAGCAAGGGTCTAATCGGACTTCAATCCCAGTTGGGGTTGAGTTCGCTGACTACTTGCTCGCGCTTTAGGTGCGGTACCGCGGTCCTGTGCCTTAACAGGATTGCTTCTTTCACGCTGGGTGAGGTTAACCCACGCGTGTATACTCTAGTGTACCGCCATATAGTCTGCTAATTGCTAGCAGCAGGTTTTCACCTGCACGGTGGACCCCGGACTGCGAACGCATCTATACCATCTGTCTTGGTGCGTTCCACCAGTCCTAACAACATAACCACAAACTTTACTGTTCGGGTTCACCCATCATTAGTCACTAGTAGCAGGTCAATTTTTGTTTTTATTTCAAACCAACCAAATTTCACACAATACAACTTTTACAGTAAGTATGACAATAGTCAATTTTTGAACAACCAAATTTGCACACGTGTAGCTGTCTTGTTTTGGTTTTTATTTCAAATCAACAAAATTTCACACAAACCAACTTCTATAATATATATGGCAATACTCAATTTTTGAACAACCTGTTTTGTACACCTGTAGCAGGCCAATATTTTTTTTTATTTCAAGCCAACAACATTTTAAACAAAGCAGGTACAGGGGTATATATGACAATAGTTAATTTTTGAACAACCAAAACTGTACACCTTTAGCAGGATAATTTTTATTTTTTTATCTCAAACAAACATGATACATGATATTTCACCCAAAGCAGTGTATACAATATGTATGACAACAGTCAATATTTGCAGCAAAAATATTTTGTGAACTGTATAAGGCCAAGTTTTTTTTTTTTACATTTTAAACCACTGTAATTTTATTCTATTCAACTTAAAATGCATGGCTGATAATAGTCAGGTTTTGGAACAAAAATATTTTGAGAACTGTGCCAGGTCAAGCAATTTTTAAAAATTTTAAACCATCCTATTTTTAGACAAAGCATGTTAAACTGTATAGATGACTAATTGAATGCAGAAAAAAAAATTACATTTTTTTTTTGCTTTAGATACCATCGTAATGCAACACTAAGCCCTTTAATCTGTATGAATGTCTAATTAAATCCCCAAAAATGTTGAACTTTTTTGGACTGTAATATACCAAAGAAATGTAACAAAAAAGCATGTAATACTCTATGGATGACTAATTGCATTCAAAAATATTTAGAATTGAGAGTCCTCAGTGGTTGACACCTTTTAATGGCTAACTGAAAAGATGGTAACAAATTGCAAGCTTTCGAGACTACACAGGCCTCTTCATCAGGCAAAGACTAAAGCAAATTCTGAAAAATCACATATTTATGCACAACATGGCATGAAAAAATAAAAAAAGGGAAAAACCATGGGCAAGACAGGTGACATGAAGCAGAATTACCATGGGTGATAAACAGTTACGTCCACATATATTGGGCAAATTCTTAGATAAGGATTGTTTTACTGTCCTGTGATTAGGGTCTCTGTTGTGATGACCCCACATGGTCTGAGGGGCAAGTTCCTTAGTTGATGTAAAAAGACATAAATCCATGTGACACATTCATTCCTGCAGTTAGAGTGTCAAAGGTCATCATCAGTTTATATTCCCACACTCATCTGTCGCTCTGCGATTTGAAGCTACCTTTTAACACAAGTAATTTCATGTCCATAATGTTATGATTTGGGAGACAAAAATGTATTGCCACAGGTAGAAGAGGCCTGATGAAGAGGCCTGTGTAGTCTCGAAAGCTTGCAATTTATCATCTTTTCAGTTAGCCATTAAAAGGTATCAACCACTGGGGACTCTCAATTCTAAATATTTTTCTATCTACTGGCTAACACGCTACCAAGACATATTTCTTTCCTGTATCGTAATTGCATTCAGAAATTTTTGAACACTTTTTGGGAGTGCTATATACCACTTAAATGAAAAGCAAAGCACAGAATACTCTATGGATGACTAATTGAATCCAGAAAAAATTTTGAACGCTTTTTTGGAATTTTATATAATATACCACCAAAATGTAAAACAAAGCAGGTAATACTCTATGGATGACAATATAGTACATTTTTCACCCAAAAAAAGAATGTTGTCACTTGCAGCTGCTATATATTTAGTAAAGGACTTCAAAGTCCAAGCCCTGCCTTGACGCTGTATTCTGCCTCTCTTCCTGCAACTGTCCCTAGGCTAAATGCAGTGGGTATCTGTTACAAACAGCAAAGCACAAGATTAGCCCTTAGAACTGTTAGTATGATGATTCAGCATCAGCACTAGTATCAACACTAGAAGACTCTGATTAGTTAAACTGTGCACACAATGGATAACTGCTCTCTCCCTCCAATCAGTTCCTGAGCTGTGCAATGGCATCAGTGGCATCAAGAGCAGCAGCACCAATCTAATATATAAAGCTGAATGTGTGTATGTGTGTATGTGCATGTGTATTTCCGGGATTGGCACCTGCACCGTCGCAGCTACAGCCACAAAATTTTGCACAGTCACATGTCTGGACCCCGAGAGCATCATAGGCTATGTTGTGAGGCGAAATTTTAACCCCGCGCTTTCCAATTCACCAAACAATTTTGCCTCTATCTACATAATGGGAAAAAAGTGAAAGGAAAAGTGTTGGAGGCGTTGCAGCTACAGCCACAAAATTTTGCGCAGTCACACGTCTGGACCACGAGAGCGTCATAGGCTATGTTGTGAGGTGAAATTTTAACCCCGCGCTTTCCAATTCACCAAACAATTTT
The DNA here is from genome assembly GCF_032444005.1 of Ranitomeya imitator. Classification (NCBI taxonomy): domain Eukaryota; kingdom Metazoa; phylum Chordata; class Amphibia; order Anura; family Dendrobatidae; genus Ranitomeya; species Ranitomeya imitator. Next base: position 485,175,811 of record NC_091287.1, read on the forward strand.
GCCCCTATCTACATAATGGGGAAAAAGTGAAAGGAAAAGTGTTGGAGGCAAATTGACAGCTGCCAGATGTGAACAAGGGGGACTTAAAGAATGAGAGCGATGACGCCAAAGAGTATATACCGTACAGTTGCTAAGGTGGGGCCCCGTCATGGGATACTCACCACACACAGGGATGTGAACACACACACAAAATGCGCCACACACTACCACGTGCTTGAACACATATCACCCTCAGCCAGCACACATTTCACCACACATACACCAACCTCGCCACATAAAAGTCGAAACACAAAAGTCGCCGCTCAAAACTCGACACGCGCAAAACTCGCCACATGCAAAACTAGACTCACACAAAATTCGCCACACGTGCAAAACTCACCTCATGGGAAAACTCGCCACACGCAAAACTTGCACCCGTGGAAAAATTGCCACATGCACAAAAGTTGCAACACATGCAAAAGTTGCCTCACACAAAACTTGCACATACTTAAAAGGCACCACACATAAAACTCGCCACCCGCAAAACTCGCCATGCGCAAAACTTGCTGCACACAACTTGCTACACTAACCTCTCACATGCAACTCGACACACAAAAAGTTGCTACATGCATGTCGCCACACAAAACTCATCTCACAAAAGTTGCTACATGCATGTCGCCACATGCAACTCAACACACACAACTTGACACACAAAACTCGCCCTAATACACACACAAGTCTGGTATTATCCTTCAAAAATAAAAATCTGATTAATAAGCAGACAAACTACAAGAGCAACAAATGTACCATATAGGAAATCCGGCAGCTGTCAGTCACATGACCTATCTATTATGTGTATGTGTGAGCTAATATATACTGCCAGGGGGGAGGGCTTCCTGTTGGCTGGGGATTTATCAGGCTGCTAATTTAGCTTACAAATACTGAGGTAAAAACATTGACCAAATAACGTGTGAACTAGGTGGAAATACAGGAGGAAATGACATACAGATATATACTATATACAGGGGAGATGACACACAGGTATATACTATATAGAGGAGGAGATGACATACAGGTATATAGTATATACAGGAGGAGATGACACACAGGTATATACTATATACAGGAGTAGATGACCTACAGGTATATACTATATACAGGAGGAGATGACACACACATATATACTATATACAGGGGAGATGACACACAGGTATATTAAACTCTGATGAGGTAATGAGGCCAGTCCATTATAGTAATACCACTACCGAGATGGCTATGGCATTACAGTCACCGGCAGGCAATCCACACATGTTATAGGAGTTGTAACAGGCGCCAAACATGCGTGGCGGGAATTCAAGCTTCAGATCTGAGCACCAGCCAATGCTCGTCAAGTGCCTAGCACATCCGAGCACCCAGATACTCAAGTGATATCTGAGTATCACCAAGCACGTTCGCATACTAGTCATCTTTGAGATTTTTCTGTTGTTTTTTTTTTAAGCTAACAACTTTTATTTTACACCATTCAAGGTAACAATGCCATCTTCATACACATTTCAAAAAAATAATTATATTTTACTCATCAAATGATGAGTTACATAACTCAAAAACGTAGCAGTTATTAAATGCTCCCCCTTTTCCCCTTATTCTCCAGCCCTGCCATGTAACAAGCAACTCTTGGTATCTGAACATCAATTATGAGACTTGCCATAATGGCATTACAAGTGTCAGCGTTCTGTTTCCATCTGATGTATTAAGTACTTATAATTAGATATAATTAGCCATTTCAAAAGCAATTCAAGTATTGCAACAAAGGAAGTGTATTTAGAAAAATAGTCTCTGTTCAATGTAGTGCACAATCACATTTGCATTTATAAAAGGTTTTTTTTTTTACAATATTGTTTTGCTTGTCTGAATTATTACTGTTCTCACTTTGCTGATGATAACATTAGCACTTAAGAGCAAGAGAGCTGCAGGGTCAGACCGAACTGTCCATCAAGTGCAGATTTGGCCTCCAACGGCAGCAGTAAGCTAGGTGCGCGGTGAAGTTCTTTCTTGTGAACTGTGAAAGTTGTAACGCAATAATTGTGCAGATTGGAGAAACATTTGGATACACATCATTCAGGAGAGCCAATTCATAGTTAAGGCACGAGATAATTTTACATCGAAGTTAAGTAGGCGACAAGGGTGTACATGTCATAGAGGCAACCCACGAGACAGCTTACTATCATTGCATAAATTAAAGGGATTCTCCATCCTAATTAAAAATGTTAGAATCCCTAAATAGTACCGGATTATCAAGTTTAGAAAATTTATATTTGCTTAGCCACTCCATAGTGCATATACAATACAGGAGAAATAGGAGTCAATTAAAGCTTTAAACACGCAATTTTTATTTCAAACAAATTAAAAAACATTTATAAACATATAATGTGGTTCAAAGTGTTGTCACTGGTGATGAAAGTGGTGTCAAGAGTGCCACTTATTGGATTCTCTCCAATAATTGTTTGTATACACTCATGTATTTAGATTATTTGTCATATATTGAAATCTAGTCATAGATTCAAACATTGTGTTCCATAGCATTGCATCTGTTTGACTTGACATCTAGTATATTAGCTGTTCCAACCATATGGAAAAAGAGATGAATATATATCTGTTGTTTGAATACAAATTTATATCTAATTATAATAATCTCACAGACATATAATTATTTTTCCCATATAAAATGTATAATTTCCTTATAGATTGATAGTTCATATATCTCATCAAAAACATGTAAATTATGCAAGACATACAATATAAGTTTTATATGCAATTATATGTTGAGTGGATCAACAGTTATATGCACAGTCACATATCTATATATATAATTGTCTAAGGGGTACTTCCGTCTGTCTGTCCTCAACTTCCGTAATGGAAATCCTGCATCGCTGATTGGTCTCGGCAGCTGCCTGTCATGGCTGCCGCGACCAATCAGCGACGGTCACAGTCCGATTAGTCCCTCCCCTACTCCCCTGCACTCACTGCCCGGCGCCCAATCCATAATCCCCTCCAGTCACCGCGGCGCTCACACAGGGTTAATGGCAGCAGTAACGGGCCGCGGTGTAACGCACTCCGTTACCGCTGCTATTAACCCTGTGTGTCCCCAACTATTTACTATTGATGCTGCCTATGCAGCATCAATAGTAAAAATATGTCATGTTAAAAATAATAAAAAAAACAAAAAACCTACTGTACTCACCATCCACCGCCTTTCCCGCTCCTCGGGATGCTCCGGTGACCGCTCCATTGCAAGCGGCAACTTCCGGTCCCAGGGCTGGTATGCGACAAGGACCTGCCATGATGTCACGGTCATGTGATCACGACGTCATCACGGGTCCTGCTCATACCAGCCCTGGGACCGGAAGCTGCCGCTTGCAATGGAGCGGTCACTGGAGCGTCCCAAGGAGCGGCGGATGGTGAGTATAGCAGGACTTCAACGGGACTTCAGAAGGTGAGTATATGTTTATATTTTATTTTAGGTCTCTATACTACGTGGCTCTGTGCTGTATACTCCGTCGCTGTGCAATATACTATGTGGCTGGGCAATATACTGCGTGGCTGGGCAATGTACTACGTGGCTGGGCAATATACTGCGTGGCTGGGCAATGTACTATGTGGCTGGGCAATATAGTATGTGTCTGGGCAATATAGTACGTGGCTGGGCAATATACTACGTGACTGACCAATATACTATGTGACTGGGCAATATACTATGTCGCTGGGCAATATAGTATGGGGCTGGGCAATATAGTACGGGGCTGGGCAATATAGTACGTGGCTGGGCAATATACTACGTGGCTGCGCAATATACTACGTGACTGGGCAATATGCTACGTCGCTGGGCAATATAGTACGTGGCTGGGCAATATAGTACGTGGCTGGGCAATATAGTACGTGGCTGGGCAATATACTACGTGACTGGCCAATATACTACGTGACTGGGCAATATACTACGTTACTGGGCAATATACTATGTGGCTGGGCAATATACTACGTGACTGGCCAATATACTACGTGACTGGGCAATATACTACGTGACTGGGCAATATACTATGTGACTGGGCAATATACTACGTGGCTGGGAAATATAGTACGTGGTTGGGCAATATAGTACGGGGCTGGGCAATAAATTACGTGACTGGGCAATATACTACGTGGCTGGGCAATATACTACGTGACTGGGCAATATACTACGTCGCTGGGCAATATACTACGTGGGCTGTGCAATATACTACGTGGACATGCATATTCTAGAATACCCGATGCGTTAGAATCGGGCCACCATCATATATATACAGTGGGGCAAAAAAGTATTTAGTCAGTCAGCAATAGTGCAAGTTCCACCACTTAAAAAGATGAGAGGTGTCTGTAATTTACATCATAGGTAGACCTCAACTATGGGAGACAAACTGAGAAAAAAAAATCCAGAAAATCACATTGTCTGTTTTTTTAACATTTTATTTGCATATTATGGTGGAAAATAAGTATTTGGTCAGAAACAAAATTTCATCTCAATACTTTGTAATATATCCTTTGTTGCCAATGACAGAGGTCAAACGTTTTCTGTAAGTCTTCACAAGGTTGCCACACACTGTTGTTGGTATGTTGGCCCATTCCTCCATGCAGATCTCCTCTAGAGCAGTGATGTTTTTGGCTTTTCGCTTGGCAACACGGACTTTCAACTCCCTCCAAAGGTCTTCTATAGGGTTGAGATCTGGAGACTGGCTAGGCCACTCCAGGACCTTGAAATGCTTCTTACGAAGCCACTCCTTCGTTGCCCTGGCGGTGTGCTTTGGATCATTGTCATGTTGAAAGACCCAGCCACGTTTCATCTTCAATGCCCTTGCTGATGGAAGGAGGTTTGCACTCAAAATCTCACGATACATGGCCCCATTCATTCTTTCATGTACCCGGATCAGTCGTCCTGGCCCCTTTGCAGAGAAACAGCCCCAAAGCATGATGTTTCCACCACCATGCTTTACAGTAAGTATGGTGTTTGATGGATGCAACTCAGTATTCTTTTTCCTCCAAACACGACAAGTTGTGTTTCTACCAAACAGTTCCAGTTTGGTTTCATCAGACCATAGGACATTCTCCCAAAACTCCTCTGGATCATCCAAATGCTCTCTAGCAAACTTCAGACGGGCCCGGACATGTACTGGCTTAAGCAGTGGGACACGTCTGGCACTGCAGGATCTGAGTCCATGGTGGCGCAGTGTGTTACTTATGGTAGGCCTTGTTACAATGGTCCCAGCTCTCTGCAGTTCATTCACTAGGTCCCCCCGTGTGGTTCTGGGATTTTTGCTCACCGTTCTTGTGATCATTTTGACCCCACGGGGTGGGATTTTGCGTGGAGCCCCAGATCGAGGGAGATTATCAGTGGTCTTGTATGTCTTCCATTTTCTAATTATTGCTCCCACTGTTGATTTCTTCACTCCAAGCTGGTTGGCTATTGCAGATTCAGTCTTCCCAGCCTGGTGCAGGGCTACAATTTTGTTTCTGGTGTCCTTTGACAGCTCTTTGGTCTTCACCATAGTGGAGTTTGGAGTCAGACTGTTTGAGGGTGTGCACAGGTGTCTTTTTATACTGATAACAAGTTTAAACAGGTGCCATTACTACAGATAATGAGTGGAGGAAAGAGGAGACTCTTAAAGAAGAAGTTACAGGTCTGTGAGAGCCAGAAATCTTGATTGTTTGTTTCTGACCAAATACTTATTTTCCACCATAATATGCAAAAAAAATGATAAAAAAACAGACAATGTGATTTTCTGGATTTTTTTTTCTCAGTTTGTCTCCCATAGTTGAGGTCTACCTATGATGTAAATTACAGACGCCTCTCATCTTTTTAAATGGTGGAACTTGCACTATTGCTGACTGACTAAATACTTTTTTGCCCCACTGTATATATATATTTTTATATATATATATAGTATATACATACATATATATATATACACACGTGGTCAAAATTGTTGGTGCCCCTGGTTTAATGACAGAAGAACCCACAATGGTCACAGAAATAACTTGAATCTGACCAATGTACTAGTAAGTAAAAAAAATCTATGAAAGTGAACAAATAAAAGTCAGACATTGATTTTCAACCATGCTTCCAGAAAATTAAAAAAATAAATAAAACTCATGAAATAGGCCTGGACAGAAATGATGGTACCCTTAACTTAATATTTTGTTGCACAACCTTTTGAGGCAATCACTGAAATCAAATGATTCCTGTAACTGTCAATGAGGCTTCTGCCCCTCTTGACAGGTATTTTGGCCTACTTCTAAGAGCAAACTGCTCCAGTTGTCTCGTGTTTGAAGGTTGCCTTTTCCAGACATCATGTTTCAGCTCTTTCCAAAAATGCTCAATAGGATTTAGGTCAGGGCTCATAGAAGGCCACTTCAGAATAGTCCAATGTTTTCCTCCTATCCATTCTTGGGTGTTTTTAGCTGTGTGTTTTGGGTCATTATTATTGTTATTATTATTATTTATTTATATAGCACCATTAATTCCATGGTGCTGTACATGAGAAAGGGGTTACATACAGAGGTATAGATATCATATACAGTAAACAATAGAGTTGAGCGACCTTGACCTTTTTAGAGTCGAGCCGGGTTTCGCGAAACCCGACTATCTCAAAAGTCGGGTCGAGTGAAATCGGCCGATTATGACGTAAAGTCGGGATCGACCGAAACACGAAACCCAATGCAAGTCAATGGGGCAGCATAGTCGGCAGTGAGTGGGGGCCAGGAAAACACCTAGAGTGCCCATTTTAATGTCAAAACCATCCATTCTTCTTAATGAAGCTTGTCAAGCGTAATTTACCTTATAATAATTGGAAGGCATTTGAAATTGGGGGTCATTTGGCTAAAGTTGTGGTGGGTAGGGCTGGTTCAAGTAATTAGTGGGCCCAGGAAATCTGGACCACGTCACGGCAGTGGAGCAGGGAGAGGTAAGTATTTCAACTTTGCAAGTGCTGTGAACCTGAGCAAGCAGGGGGGGCCCACTCGTTGGCATTGGCACTGGCACAGGGCCCCTCAAAGTACAGTGGTGTGTTTGCACGGCGGGGGCGCCTCCCACCGGCAGCAACACTTTTGCGTACTATGAGAGGCCCTGTGCCAGTGACGTCGCCAACTAGTATTCCTCCCCCCACCTGATGAAGGAACCTGCACTTTCATCTGCACCTTCCTCTTTGTCCCCGTGTAAGGTGGTATGGTATGCGGGAAGAGCAACCTGACTTTCAGCAGGGTCACAATGTTGTTGTGTAGCGTGCACGGGGAATGTTGCGTTATGGGTCAATGTACCAGCAGACTCATCTATCACTGGCTGGGCAATGGGCAGGATGAGGAGGAAACACAGATATGGGCCCAAAGAATAAAGTTGGCTAAATGCAGTTCAAAATTGGTAACACAGGAATAACCAGGGGGCATTGCAGTGGAGGACAACTGGAATGAGAGGCTGACACAGAGAGTAGGCCCAAATCAGTAAGTAGTCGAAATGCAGTTCAAAATTGGCAACCGTAGTAAACAGGCGGCACAGCTTTGTTCAGTGGAGGAGAACAGCAAGGAGTGGCAGACACCGATAGTAGGCCCCAACCCAACTAGTAGGCCAAATGCAGTCTAACATTAACAACTACTTAACGAGCGCCTGAAAACGGAATTTCAGGACAGGAAACCAGGAGAACAGCAAGGAGCGGCAGACACTGTTAGTAGGCCCCAAACCAACTAGTACGCCAAATGCAGTTGTTCCATTTAACCACAATTTAACGAGAGCCTGAAGATAGAAGCTCAGGAAAGGCAACCTGGAGAACACCTTGGAGTGGAACACACCATTTCTCTCCACCCCATACCCATTTTGTAGGCCTAATGCTGTGTAGTTTTCTACAACTACTAAACGAGAGTCGGAAGACCAAAGCAATGGCAAGGCAACCTGGGGAACACCTTGGAGTGTAACACACCATCTCTCTCCACCCGATACCCATTTTGTAGGCCTAATGCAGTGTAGTTTTCTACAACTACTAAACGAGAGTCGGAAGATCGAAGCAATGGCGAGGAAACCTGGAGAACACCTTGGAGTGTAACACACCATCTCTCTACACCCCATACCCATTTTGTAGGCCTAATGCTGTGTAGTTTTCTACAACTACTAAACGAGAGTCGGAAGACCGAAGCAATGGCAAGGCAACCTGGGGAACACCTTGGAGTGTAACACACCATCTCTCTCCACCCGATACCCATTTTGTAGGCCTAATGCAGTGTAGTTTTCTTCAACTACTAAACGAGAGTCGGAAGACCGAAGCAATGGCAAGGCAACCTGGGGAACACCTTGGAGTGTAACACACCATCTCTCTCCACCCGATACCCATTTTGTAGGCCTAATGCAGTGTAGTTTTCTACAACTACTAAACGAGAGTCGGAAGACCGAAGCAATGGCAAGGCAACCTGGGGAACACCTTGGAGTGTAACACACCATCTCTCTCCACCCGATACCCATTTTGTAGGCCTAATGCAGTGTAGTTTTCTACAACTACTAAACGAGAGTCGGAAGATCGAAGCAATGGCGAGGAAACCTGGAGAACACCTTGGAGTGTAACACACCATCTCTCTCCACCCGATACCCATTTTGTAGGCCTAATGCTGTGTAGTTTTCTACAACTACTAAACGAGAGTCGGAAGACCGAAGCAATGGCAAGGCAACCTGGAAAACACCTTGGAGTGTAACACACCATCTCTCTCCACCCGATACCCATTTTGTAGGCCTAATGCAGTGTAGTTTTCTACAACTACTAAACGAGAGTCGGAAGACCGAAGCAATGGCAAGGCAACCTGGGGAACACCTTGGAGTGTAACACACCATCTCTCTCCACCCGATACCCATTTTGTAGGCCTAATGCAGTGTAGTTTTCTACAACTACTAAACGAGAGTCGGAAGATCGAAGCAATGGCGAGGAAACCTGGAGAACACCTTGGAGTGTAACACACCATCTCTCTCCACCCCATACCCATTTTGTAGGCCTAATGCTGTGTAGTTTTCTACAACTACTAAACGAGAGTCGGAAGACCGAAGCAATGGCAAGGCAACCTGGGGAACACCTTGGAGTGTAACACACCATCTCTCTCCACCCGATACCCATTTTGTAGGCCTAATGCAGTGTAGTTTTCTACAACTACTAAACGAGAGTCGGAAGACCGAAGCAATGGCAAGGCAACCTGGGGAACACCTTGGAGTGTAACACACCATCTCTCTCCACCCGATACCCATTTTGTAGGCCTAATGCAGTGTAGTTTTCTACAACTACTAAACGAGAGTCGGAAGATCGAAGCAATGGCGAGGAAACCTGGAGAACACCTTGGAGTGGAACACACCATCTCTCTACACCCCATACCCAATTTGTAGGCCTAATGCAGTGTAGTTTCCAAGAACTACTAAACGAGAGCCGGAAGATCGAAGCTCAGGAAAGGCAACCTGGAGAACACCTTGGAGTGGAACACACCATCTCTCTACACCCCATACCCAATTTGTAGGCCTAATGCAGTGTAGTTTCCAAGAACTACTAAACGAGAGCCGGAAGATCGAAGCTCAGGAAAGGCAACCTGGAGAACACCTTGGAGTGGAACACACCATCTCTCTACACCCCATACCCAATTTGTAGGCCTAATGCAGTGTAGTTTCCAACAACTACTAAACGAGAGCCGGAAGATCGAAGCTCAGGAAAGGCAACCTGGAGAACACCTTGGAGTGGAACACACCATCTCTCTACACCCCATACCCAATTTGTAGGCCTAATGCAGTGTAGTTTCCAACAACTACTAAACGAGAGCCGGAAGATCGAAGCTCAGGAAAGGCAACCTGGAGAACACCTTGGAGTTGAACACACCATCTATCTACACCCCATACCCAATTTGTAGGCCTAATGCTGCCTACTTTCCGACAACTACTAAACGAGAGCATGAAGATCGAAGCTCAGGAAAGGCAACCTGGGGAACACCTTGGAGTGTAACACACCCTCTCTCTACACCACGGAAGGGCTGATTCTTAGGAAGGAAGGCTGTCGGAAAGAAGCAGGGCGCGTCCGAGGGTGATTATATTCTTATTAGGTATATACTCACCCTCGGACGCGCCCTGCTTCTTTATTTGTAATGAATGTTTATTTGCAATGTGGTTTTGACTTACTCTATTTTTTTGGTAAATAATGATTTTATTATTTTCATTGTTTTGCATCTTCTTGGCAATAATATAAAGAAGACGCGATAGGACAACACTCGGTGGATGCCATATCTGTGTTTTAAATTGAAAAAAACTTTCAGTTAACTACTTGCAGGAGAAAGTTATTGTAGCTGGTGGCCATTTTTAGTACTGTACCAGATTTTTGTTGTATGTGTTTGTTTTTAATGTTAAAATGTCTGCATTTGATATCTCTCCAGTATTTTCTTTTTTATAAGCAAAATACTTATTTTTATATTTTCTGATGTTGGTTCAAGGGGTACACGGGCAGCAGTAGACAGGTCAGTGGAGGCCTAGTGGAAGGAGGGACCGCAGACAGGCTTCGAAGCCCTAACATAATAAATTGGGCTGGCTGTAGGCAATTTAAAATTGGTTCCAGGGGAACCCGGGCAGCAGTAGACAGGTCAGTGGAGGCCTAGTGGAAGGAGGGACCGCAGACAGGCTTCGAAGCCCTAACATAATAAATTGGGCTGGCTGTAGGCAATTTAAAATTGGTTCCAGGGGAACCCGGGCAGCAGTAGACAGGTCAGTGGAGGCCTAGTGGAAGGAGGGACTGCAGACAGGCTTCGAAGCCCTAACATAATAAATTGGGCTGGCTGTAGGCAATTTAAAATTGGTTCCAGGGGAACCCGGGCAGCAGTAGACAGGTCAGTGGAGGCCTAGTGGAAGGAGGGACCGCAGACAGGCTTCGAAGCCCTAACATAATAAATTGGGCTGGCTGTAGGCAATTTAAAATTGGTTCCAGGGGAACTCGGGCAGCAGTAGACAGGTCAGTGGAGGCCTAGTGGAAGGAGGGACCGCAGACAGGCTTCGAAGCCCTAACATAATAAATTGGCCTGGCTGTAGGCAATTTACAATTGGTTCCAGGGGAACACGGGCGGCAGTAGACAGGTCAGTGGAGGCCTAGTGGAAGGAGGGACCGCAGACAGGCTTCGAAGCCCTAACATAATAAATTGGGCTGGCTGTAGGCAATTTAAAATTGGTTCCAGGGGAACCCGGGCAGCAGTAGACAGGTCAGTGGAGGCCTAGTGGAAGGAGGGACCGCAGACAGGCTTTGAAGCCCTAACATAATAAATTGGGCTGGCTGTAGGCAATTTAAAATTGGTTCCAGGGGAACCCGGGCAGCAGTAGACAGGTCAGTGGAGGCCTAGTGGAAGGAGGGACCTCAGACAGGCTTCGAAGCCCTAACATAATAAATTGGGCTGGCTGTAGGCAATTTAAAATTGGTTCCAGGGGAACCCGGGCAGCAGTAGACAGGTCAGTGGAGGCCTAGTGGAAGGAGGGACCGCATACAGGCTTCGAAGCCCTAACATAATAAATTGGGCTGGCTGTAGGCAATTTAAAATTGGTTCCAGGGGAACCCGGGCAGCAGTAGACAGGTCAGTGGAGGCCTATTGGAAGGAGGGACCGCAGACAGGCTTCGAAGCCCTAACATAATAAATTGGCCTGGCTGTAGGCAATTTACAATTGGTTCCAGGGGAACACGGGCGGCAGTAGACAGGTCAGTGGAGGCCTAGTGGAAGGAGGGACCGCAGACAGGCTTCGAAGCCCTAACATAATAAATTGGGCTGGCTGTAGGCAATTTAAAATTGGTTCCAGGGGAACCCGGGCAGCAGTAGACAGGTCAGTGGAGGCCTAGTGGAAGGAGTGACCGCAGACAGGCTTCGAAGGCCTAACATAAGAAAAATGTCAATACAATGGTATTGACAGTGCCAGGCATTGAAGGATGTCAGCGCTTAGACTAAACATTGGTGGAGCTGTGAGAGAAAATTTTGCAAGTGGTAGAGCACTGTTTGACCTGGGGGGGGGGACTGTCTTGTGGCCGGCGGTACAGGCCCAGGGCCCCTCATATTACAACGGTGTGTCTGACGTTGGGTGCGCACCACCACCGCCAGACACTTTATTGTACTATGAGGGACCTAGTGGCAGTGCCGTCTGTTGTGAATTCTGTGGCTGAATTCACTCCTGTGGTCACAAGTGGTACTGTAGCTTCTGAGCTTCCTCCCTCAGGTGTTCTGGTGAGCTCGTTAACTGCTTCATTACTTAACTCCGCCTGATGCTGCTATCCTTGCTCCTTGTCAATGTTTCAGTGTTGGATCTGAGCTTCTCCTGATTGTTCCTGTGACCTGCTGCTCTGTATAGCTAAGTGCTTTTTGCTTTTTTGTTGCTTTTTTTCTGTCCAGCTTGTCTTTTGTTTTGCTGGAAGCTCTGAGACGCAAAGGGTGTACGTTAGTTCGGCACGGTGGGGTTTTTTTTGCCCCCTTTGCGTGGTTTTGCTTTAGGGTTTTTTGTAGACTGCAAAGTTCGCTTTACTGTCCTCGCTCTGTCCTAGAATATCGGGCCCCACTTTGCTGAATCTATTTCATCCCTACGTTTTGTCTTTTCATCTTACTCACAGTCATTATATGTGGGGGGCTGCCTTTTCCTTTGGGGAATTTCTCTGGGGCAAGTCAGGCCTATTTTTCTATCTTCAGGCTAGCTAGTTTCTTAGGCTGTGCCGAGTTGCCTAGGTAGTTGTTAGGCGCAATCCACAGCCGCTTTTAGTTGTGTTTAGGATAGGATCAGGTTTGCAGTCTACAGAGTTTCCACGTCTCAGAGCTCGTTCTTGTATTTTTGGGTATTTGTCAGATCACTGTGTGCGCTCTGATCGCTAAGCACACTGTGTTTCTGGATTGCCTTCATAACACCTGTCATTAGCAAACATAACAGTACAAGGAGCCGCCAATCTAATGATTCTCAATAGAGGGAAAGAAAAAGTTCTGACATCATTTTTTTTTTTTTTTCTGCTCTGTGTTCACTTTTTTTTTTTTTCCCCTAGACATTTGGGTGATTCTGGACACAGGTGTGGACATGGATATTCAGGGTCTGTGCTCTTCAATGGATAATCTCGTTATAAATGTACAAAAAATTCAAGATACTATTGATCAGAAATCTATGTTAGAACCAAGAATTCCTATTCCTGATTTGTTTTTTGGAGATAGAACTAAGTTTCTAAGTTTCAAAAATAATTGTAAGCTATTTCTGGCCTTGAAACCTCATTCTTCTGGTAATCCTATTCAACAGGTTTTGATTATTATTTCTTTTTTGCGCGGCGACCCTCAAGACTGGGCATTTTCTCTTGCGCCAGGAGACCCTGCATTGAGTAGTGTCGATGCGTTTTTCCTGGCGCTCGGATTGCTGTACGATGAGCCTAATTCAGTGGATCAGGCTGAGAAAAATTTGCTGGCTTTGTGCCAGGGTCAGGATGATATAGAAGTATATTGTCAGAAATTTAGGAAATGGTCAGTACTCACTCAGTGGAATAAATCTGCGCTGGCAGCTTTGTTCAGAAAGGGTCTCTCTGAGGCTCTTAAGGATGTCATGGTGGGATTTCCTATGCCTGCTGGTTTGAATGAGTCTTTGTCTTTGGCCATTCAGATCGGTCGACGCTTGTGCGAGCGTAAATCTGTGAACCATTTGGCGGTACTGCCTGAGGTTAAACCTGAGCCTATGCAGTGCGATAGGACTATGACTAGAGTTGAACGGCAGGAATACAGACGTCTGAATGGTCTGTGTTTCTACTGTGGTGATTCCACTCATGCTATTTCTGATTGTCCTAAGCGCACTAAGCGGTCCGCTAGGTCTGCCGTCATTGGTACTGTACAGTCCAAATTCCTTCTGTCCATTACCTTGATATGCTCTTTGTCGTCGTTTTCTGTCATGGCGATTGTGGATTCGGGCGCTGCCCTGAATCTGATGGATTTGCATTATGCTAAACGTTGTGGGTTTTTCTTGGAGCCTTTGCGGTGTCCTATTCCATTGAGAGGAATTGATGCTACACCTTTGGCCAAGAATAAACCTCAGTACTGGGCCCAGCTGACCATGTGCATGGCTCCTGCACATCAGGAAGTTATTCGCTTTCTGGTGTTGCATAATCTGCATGATGTGGTCGTGTTGGGGTTGCCATGGCTACAAACTCATAATCCAGTATTGGATTGGAATTCCATGTCGGTATCCAGCTGGGGTTGTCAGGGGGTACATGGTGATGTTCCATTTTTGTCGATTTCGTCATCCACCCCTTCTGAGGTCCCAGAGTTCTTGTCTGATTATCAGGATGTATTTGAAGAGCCCAAGTCCGATGCTCTACCTCCGCATAGGGATTGTGATTGTGCTATCAATTTGATTCCTGGTAGTAAATTCCCTAAAGGTCGATTATTTAATTTATCCGTGCCCGAACACGCCGCTATGCGCAGTTATGTGAAGGAATCCCTGGAGAAGGGACATATTCGCCCATCGTCATCACCACTGGGAGCAGGGTTCTTCTTTGTAGCCAAGAAGGATGGTTCGCTGAGACCGTGTATTGATTACCGCCTTCTTAATAAGATCACTGTTAAATTTCAGTATCCCTTGCCATTGTTATCTGACTTGTTTGCTCGGATTAAGGGGGCTAGTTGGTTCACTAAGATAGATCTTCGTGGTGCGTATAATCTGGTGAGAATCAGGCAAGGAGATGAATGGAAAACTGCATTCAATACGCCCGAGGGTCATTTTGAGTATCTAGTGATGCCGTTCGGACTTGCCAATGCTCCATCTGTGTTTCAGTCTTTTATGCATGACATCTTCCGTGAGTATCTGGATAAATTCCTGATTGTTTACTTGGATGACATTTTGATCTTCTCAGATGATTGGGAGTCTCATGTGAAGCAGGTCAGAATGGTTTTTCAGGTCCTGTGTGCTAACTCTTTGTTTGTGAAGGGATCAAAGTGTCTCTTCGGTGTGCAGAAAGTTTCATTTTTGGGGTTCATCTTTACCCCTTCTACTATCGAGATGGATCCAGTTAAGGTCCAAGCCATCCAGGATTGGATTCAGCCGACATCTCTGAAAAGTCTGCAAAAGTTCCTGGGCTTTGCTAATTTTTATCGTCGCTTCATCTGTAATTTTTCTAGCTTTGCCAAACCATTGACCGATTTGACCAAGAAGGGTGCTGATTTGGTTAATTGGTCTTCTGCTGCTGTGGAAGCTCTTCAGGAGTTGAAGCGTCGTTTTTGTTCTGCCCCTGTGTTGTGTCAGCCAGATGTTTCTCTTCCGTTCCAGGTCGAGGTTGATGCTTCTGAGATTGGAGCAGGGGCGGTTTTGTCACAGAGAGGTTCTGATTGCTCAGTGATGAAACAATGTGCTTTCTTTTCCAGGAAGTTTTCGCCCGCTGAGCGTAATTATGATGTGGGCAATCGAGAGTTGCTGGCCATGAAGTGGGCATTCGAGGAGTGGCGTCATTGGCTTGAAGGAGCTAAGCATCGCATGGTGGTATTGACTGATCATAAGAACTTGACTTATCTCGAGTCTGCCAAGCGCTTGAATCCTAGACAGGCCCGTTGGTCGTTATTTTTTGCCCGCTTCGACTTTGTGATTTCGTACCTTCCGGGCTCTAAAAATGTGAAGGCGGATGCTCTGTCTAGGAGTTTTGTGCCCGACTCTCCGGGTTTATCTGAGCCAGCGGGTATCCTCAAGGAAGGAGTCATTGTGTCTGCCATCTCCCCTGATTTGCAGCGGGTGCTGCAAAAATTTCAGGCGAATAAACCTGATCGTTGTCCAGCAGAGAAACTGTTCGTCCCTGATAGGTGGACTAATAAACTTATCTCTGAACTTCATTGTTCGGTGTTGGCTGGTCATCCTGGAATCTTTGGTACCAGAGAGTTAGTGGCTAGATCCTTCTGGTGGCCATCTCTGTCACGGGATGTACGTACTTTTGTGCAGTCCTGTGGGATTTGTGCTAGGGCTAAGCCCTGCTGTTCTCGTGCCAGTGGGTTGCTTTTGCCCTTGCCGGTCCCAAAGAGGCCTTGGACACATATTTCGATGGATTTCATTTCTGACCTTCCCGTTTCTCAAAAGATGTCAGTCATTTGGGTGGTCTGTGATCGCTTTTCTAAAATGGTCCATCTGGTGCCCTTGGCTAAATTGCCTTCCTCCTCTGATTTGGTACCTTTGTTCTTTCAGCATGTGGTTCGGTTGCATGGCATTCCTGAGAATATTGTTTCTGACAGAGGTTCCCAGTTTGTTTCAAGGTTTTGGCGAGCCTTTTGTGGTAGGATGGGCATTGACCTATCCTTTTCCTCGGCTTTCCATCCTCAGACTAATGGCCAGACCAAACGAACCAATCAGACCTTGGAAACATATCTGACATGTTTTGTTTCTGCAGACCAGGATGATTGGGTGTCCTTTTTGCCATTGGCTGAGTTCGCCCTTAATAATCGGGCCAGCTCGGCTACCTTGGTTTCTCCATTTTTTTGCAATTCTGGGTTCCATCCTCGTTTCTCTTCAGGACAGGTTGAGTCTTCGGACTGTCCTGGTGTGGATTCTGTGGTGGATAGGTTGCAGCAGATCTGGACTCAGGTAGTGGACAATTTGATCTTGTCCCAGGAGAAAGCTCAACTTTTCGCTAATCGCAGACGCCGTGTGGGTCCCCGACTTCGTGTTGGGGATCTGGTTTGGTTATCTTCTCGTCATATTCCTATGAAGGTTTCCTCTCCTAAATTTAAACCTCGTTTTATTGGTCCGTATAGGATTTCTGAGGTTCTCAATCCTGTGTCTTTTCGTTTGACCCTCCCAGACTCCTTTTCCATACATAATGTATTCCATAGGTCGTTGTTGCGGAGATACGTGGCACCTATGGTTCCATCTGTTGAGCCTCCTGCCCCGGTTTTGGTGAAGGGGGAATTGGAGTATATTGTGGAGAAGATTTTGGATTCTCGTGTTTCTAGACGGAAACTCCAGTATCTGGTTAAATGGAAGGGTTATGCTCAGGAAGATAATTCCTGGGTTTTTGCCTCTGATGTTCATGCTTCCGATCTTGTTCGTGCCTTTCATGCGGCTCATCCTGGTCGGCCTGGGGGCTCTGGTGAGGGTTCGGTGACCCCTCCTCAAGGGGGGGGTACTGTTGTGAATTCTGTGGCTGAATTCACTCCTGTGGTCACAAGTGGTACTGCAGCTTCTGAGCTTCCTCCCTCAGGTGTTCTGGTGAGCTCGTTAACTGCTTCATTACTTAACTCCGCCTGATGCTGCTATCCTTGCTCCTTGTCAATGTTTCAGTGTTGGATCTGAGCTTCTCCTGATTGTTCCTGTGACCTGCTGCTCTGTATAGCTAAGTGCTTTTTGCTTTTTTGTTGCTTTTTTTCTGTCCAGCTTGTCTTTTGTTTTGCTGGAAGCTCTGAGACGCAAAGGGTGTACCGCCGTGCCGTTAGTTCGGCACGGTGAGTTTTTTTTTGCCCCCTTTGCGTGGTTTTGCTTTAGGGTTTTTTGTAGACTGCAAAGTTCGCTTTACTGTCCTCGCTCTGTCCTAGAATATCGGGCCCCACTTTGCTGAATCTATTTCATCCCTACGTTTTGTCTTTTCATCTTACTCACAGTCATTATATGTGGGGGGCTGCCTTTTCCTTTGGGGAATTTCTCTGGGGCAAGTCAGGCCTATTTTTCTATCTTCAGGCTAGCTAGTTTCTTAGGCTGTGCCGAGTTGCCTAGGTAGTTGTTAGGCGCAATCCACAGCCGCTTTTAGTTGTGTTTAGGATAGGATCAGGTTTGCAGTCTACAGAGTTTCCACGTCTCAGAGCTCATTCTTGTATTTTTGGGTATTTGTCAGATCACTGTGTGCGCTCTGATCGCTAAGCACACTGTGTTTCTGGATTGCCTTCATAACACCTGTCATTAGCAAACATAACAGCCGTCGACCAAAAGCGGGCACACCCACCTCTTCAGACAAACAGTACTCTCACGGGTGCTGGCGCCAAGTGGCGATACCACGGCCCCGTGTGGGGACTTTGGCCATTTAGGGAGGTGTTAACATGTCGGATGCTGGACAATCAGGTGCTGCAAATTACGAGATTGGAAAAGTCGTTCAGAATAGTCCACAGGCAAGACCTTTACATAGGAAAGCTAGGTGTCAGCCGGGCAAGGTGGGGCAAAAGATTTCGAAATCCAGTTGTGGTTCATTTTAATGAAGGTTAGATCATCTACATTTTGGGTAGCCAGACAAGTCCTTTTTTCTGTTAGTATTGAACCTGCAGCACTGAATACTCTTTCTGATAGGACACTAGCTGCCGGGCAAGCAAGCTCCTGCAATGCATATTCTGCCAATTCTGGCCAGGTGTCTAATTTTGATGCCCAGTAATCAAATGGGAATGACGGTTGAGGGAGAACGTCGATAAGGGATGAAAAATAGTTAGTAACCATACTGGACAAATGTTGTCTCCTGTCACTTTGAATTGATGCTGCAGTACCTGTCCTGTCTGCGGTCATAGCAAAATCACTCCACAACCTGGTCAGAAAACCCCTCTGGCCAACGACACTTCTGATTTCTGCCCCTCTAACACCTCTGGTCTGCTGGCCCCTGCAGCTCGTGTTAGAATGATCACGGGCGCTGTGTGCAGGGAATGCCAGAAGCAAACGGTCAACAAGAGTTGATTGTTTGGTTGCTAATATTAGTTCCAAGTTCTCATGTGGCATTATATTTTGCAATTTGCCTTTATAGCGAGGATCAAGGAGGCAGGCCAACCAGTAATCGTCATCGTTCATCATTTTTGATATGTGTGTGTCCCTTTTGAGGATACGTAAGGCATAATCCGCCATGTGGGCCAAAGTTCCAGTTCTCAAATCTGTGGTTGTGCTTGGTTGAGGGGCAGTTTCAGGCAAATCCACGTCACTTGTGTCCCTCCAAAAATCAGAACCCGGCCTTGCCGCGCCAACAATTTCCACTGGCCCCGGAAAAGCTTCCTCATTAAAAATATAATCATCCCCATCATCCTCCTCGTCCTCCTCCTCCTCTTCGCCCGCTACCTCGTCCTGTACACTGCCCTGGCCAGACAATGGCTGACTGTCATCAAGGCTTTCCTCTTCCTCAGCTGCAGACGCCTGATCCTTTATGTGCGTCAAACTTTGCATCAGCAGACGCATTAGGGGGATGCTCATGCTTATTATGGCGTTGTCTGCACTAACCAGCCATGTGCATTCCTCAAAACACTGAAGGACTTGACACATGTCTTGAATCTTCGACCACTGCACACCTGACAACTCCATGTCTGCCATCCTACTGCCTGCCCGTGTATGTGTATCCTCCCACAAAAACATAACAGCCCGCCTCTGTTCACACAGTCTCTGAAGCATGTGCAGTGTTGAGTTCCACCTTGTTGCAACGTCTATGATTAGGCGATGCTGGGGAAGGTTCAAAGAACGCTGATAGGTCTGCATACGGCTGGAGTGTACGGGCGAACGGCGGATATGTGAGCAAAGTCCACGCACTTTGAGGAGCAGGTCGGATAACCCCGGATAACTTTTCAGGAAGCACTGCACCACCAGGTTTAAGGTGTGAGCCAGGCAAGGAATGTGTTTCAGTTGGGAAATGGAGATGGCAGCCATGAAATTCCTTCCGTTATCACTCACTACCTTGCCTGCCTCAAGATCTACAGTGCCCAGCCACGACTGCGTTTCTTTCTGCAAGAACTCGGACAGAACTTCAGCGGTGTGTCTGTTGTCGCCCAAACACTTCATAGCCAATACAGCCTGCTGACGTTTGCCAGTAGCTGCCCCATAATGGGAGACCTGGTGTGCAACAGTGGCAGCTGCGGATGGAGTGGTTGTGCGACTGCGGTCTGTGGACGAGGTCTCGCTTCTGCAGGAGGACGAGGAGGAGGAGGAGGGGGTGCGAATGGCTACAGCCAACTGTTTCCTAGACCGTGGGCTAGGCAGAACTGTCCCAAACTTGCTGTCCCCTGTGGACCCTGCATCCACCACATTTACCCAGTGTGCCGTGATGGACACGTAACGTCCCTGGCCATGCCTACTGGTCCATGCATCTGTTGTCAGGTGCACCTTTGTGCTCACAGATTGCCTGAGTGCATGGACGATGCGCTCTTTAATATGCTGGTGGAGGGCTGGGATGGCTTTTCTGGAAAAAAAGTGTCGACTGGGTAGCTCGTAGCGTGGTACAGCGTAGTCCATCAGGGCTTTGAAAGCTTCGCTTTCAACTAACCGGTAGGGCATCATCTCTAACGAGATTAGTCTAGCTATGTGGGCGTTCAAACCCTGTGTACGCGGATGCGAGGCTAAGTACTTCCTTTTTCTAACCATAGTCTCATGTAGGGTGAGCTGGACTGGAGAGCTGGAGATCGTGGAACTAGCGGGGGTGCCGGTGGACATGGCAGACTGAGAGACGGTGGGAGATGGTATTGTTGCCGCCGGTGCCCTAGATGCAGTGTTTCCTACTACGAAACTGGTGATTCCCTGACCCTGACTTCTTTGGCCTGGCAAAGAAACCTGCACAGATACTGCAGGTGGTGCAGAAAATGGTGGCCCTACACTGCCGGAAGGGATGTTGCGTTGATGACTAGCTTCATTGGCCGAGGGTGCTACAACCTTAAGGGACGTTTGGTAGTTAGTCCAAGCTTGCAAATGCATGGTGGTTAAATGTCTATGCATGCAACTTGTATTGAGACTTTTCAGATTCTGCCCTCTGCTTAAGGTAGTTGAACATTTTTGACAGATGACTTTGCGCTGATCAATTGGATGTTGTTTAAAAAAATGCCAGACTGCACTCTTTCCAGCATCGGATACCTTTTCAGGCATTGCAGACTGAGCTTTAACCGGATGGCCACGCTGTCCTCCAACAGGTTTTGACTTTGCCACGCGTTTTGGGCAAGATACGGGCCCGGCAGATGGAACCTGTTGCGATGTTGATGCCTGCTGCGGCCCCTCCTCCTCCGCTTCAGAACTGCTGCCGCCTGCACCCTGTTCCCCCAATGGCTGCCAATCGGGGTCAAGAACTGGGTCATCTATTACCTCTTCTTGTAGCTCGTGTGCAACTTCGTCTGTGTCACCTTGTCGGTCGGTGGTATAGCGTTCGTGATGGGGCAACATAGTCTCATCAGGGTCTGATTCTTGATCAGCACCCTGCGAGGGCAATGTTGTGGTCTGAGTCAAAGGACCAGCATAGTAGTCTGGCTGAGGCTGTGCGTCAGTGCACTCCATTTCAGATTCAACTTGTAATGGGCATGGACTGTTAACTGCTTCACTTTCTAAGCCAGGGACGGTATGTGTAAAGAGCTCCATGGAGTAACCCGTTGTGTCGCCTGCTGCATTCTTCTCTGTTGTTGTTTTTGCTGAAGAGGACAAGGAAGCGACTTGTCCCTGACCGTGAACATCCACTAACGACGCGCTGCTTTTACTTTTACCAGTTTCATGAGAGGAGGCAAAAGAGCTAGAGGCTGAGTCAGCAAGATAAGCCAAAACTTGCTCTTGCTGCTCCGGCTTTAAAAGCGGTTTTCCTACTCCCAGAAAAGGGAGCGTTCGAGGCCTTGTGTAGCCAGACGACGAACCTGGCTCCACAGCTCCAGACTTAGGTGCAATATTTTTTTTCCCACTATCACCTGATGCTCCACCACTACCACTACCCTCATTACCAGCTGACAATGAACGCCCCCGGCCACGACCACTTCCACCAGACATCCTCATTGTTTTAAAAACGTTACCAAACTAACGGTATTTGTTGCAGTCACACAACTTACACGGTGAGCTATAACTTCAGTATGATTTAGCTACCCCTTTACAGGTGGGTGAGACCACAACGAAAATCAGGCACAATGTTACACACTCTGTTGTTGGTGGCAACAAATGAGAGAGATGCCACACACGCAGGACTGTCACTGAAGCGCAAATGTAAATATTAATCTCCCACTGATTTGTGTTTTTTTTTTTAAAAAGGAGACTTTAGAAAAAAAAAAATGATTTTTTAAGGAAGAATTTATAAACCAAATAAAATGAAATGATTTTTTCAGGGAGAATTTAGAAAACAAATAAAACATAAAATAGCCTTTCTAGGGCCCAGTGAGTGAGAGAGGACGCACACAGGAGTCAGGAGTGGCACACAAGCCCAGAGGCCAATATTTATCTCCCACTGATTGATTAAGTGATTTTTTCAGGTAGATTTTGAAACCCAAATCAAGCAAAAAAATTAATAGGCTTTCTATGGCCCACAATTGGAGAGAGAGAGATGGCACACCCAGGAGTCAAGACTGGCACACAAGCAGAAAGGGCAATATTAATCTCCCACTGATTTGTTTTGTTTTTTTTTTTCAGGGAGACTTTAGAAAAAAAAAATACAAAAAAAATGATTTTTTTCAGGAATAAATTAGAAAACAAATAAAATAAAATGATTTTTTCAGGGAGAATTTAGAAAACAAATAAAACAAAAAATAGGCTTTCTAGGGCCCACTGAGTGAGAGAGGACGCACACAGGAGTCAGGAGTGGCACACAAGCCCAGAGGCCAATATTTATCTCCCACTGATTGATTTATTGATTTTTTCAGGTAGAATTTAGAACCCAAATCAACCAAAAAAATAAATAGGCTTGCTATGGCCCACTATTTGTGAGAGAGATGGCACGCTCAGGACTGGCACACAAGCCCAGAGGCCAATATTAATCTCCCACTTTTTTTTTTTTTTCCAGGGAAAATTTATAAACCCAATAAAAAAAATAATAAATAGGCTTTCTATGGCCCACTATCTGAGAGAGAGAGATGGCACGCTTAGGACTGGCACAGAAGCCCAAAGGCCAATATTAATCTCCCACTGATTGATTTATTGATTTTTTCAGGTAGATTTTGGAACCCAAATCAAGCAAAAAAATAAATAGGCTTTCTATGGCCCACTGAGAGATGGCACACACAGGAGTAAGGAGTGGCACACAAGCCCTGAGGCCAATATTTTTCTCCCACTGATTGATTTATTGATTTTTTCAGGTAGATTTTGGAACCCAAATCAAGCAAAAAAATAAATAGGCTTTCTATGGCCCACTGAGAGATGGCACACACAGGAGTAAGGAGTGGCACACAAGCCCTGAGGCCAATATTTTTCTCCCACTGATTGATGTAGTGATTTTTTCAGGTAGATTTTAGAACCCAAATCAAGCAAAAAAATAAATAGGCTTTCTATGGCCCACTGAGTGAGAGATGACACAGACAGGGATGGCACTCTAGCAGAAATGCCAATCTTAATCTCCCACAAAAAAAAAAAAAAAAAAAAGGAACTGTCCTTCAATTACTATCTCCCTGCAGTAATCTCAGCCAGGTATGGCAGGCAGCAATAAGGAGTGGACTGATGCACAAATTAAATAAAAAGTGTGGACAAACAAACAAGATAGCTGTGCAGAAAGGAAGGAACAAGAGGATTTGTGCTTTGAAAAAAGCAGTTGGTTTGCACAGCGGCGTACACACAGCAATGCAGCTATCAGGGAGCCTTCTAGGGCAGCCCAATGAGCTACAGTGCTGAGGGGAAAAAAAAAAAAATGTTGCTTCCACTGTCCCTGCACACCGAAGGTGGTGTTGGGCAGTGGAAATCGCTACAGCACAAGCGGTTTGGTGGTTAATGGACCCTGCCTAACGCTATCCCTGCTTCTGACGAAGCGGCAGCAACCTCTCCCTAGGCTCAGATCAGCAGCAGTAACATGGCGGTCGGCGGGAACGCCCCTTTATAGCCCCTGTGACGCCGCGGACAGCAAGCCAATCACTGCAATGCCCTTCTCTAAGATGGTGGGGACCAGGACCTATGTCATCACGCTGCCCACACTCTGCATTTACCTTCATTGGCTGAGAAATGGCACTTTTCGCGTCATTGAAACGCGACTTTGGCGCGAAAGTCGCGTACCTCATGGCCGACCCCGCACAGGGGTCGGATCGGGTTTCATGAAACCCGACTTTGTCAAAAGTCGGCGACTTTTGAAAATGTTCGACCCGTTTCGCTCAACCCTAGTAAACAAGTTTATAATGACAGACTGGTACAGAGGGGAGAGGACCCTGTCCTTGTGGACTTACATTCTATGGGATAGTGGGGAAGAGACAGAAGGTAGGGGCGAGGCGGCGGCTCTGGCGATGGTGAAGAGGCAGACTGGTTATTGCAGGCTGTAGGCTTTCTTGAAGAGATGTGTTTTCAGGTTCCATCTGAAGGAGCCGAGGGTGGTGGATAGTCAGACGTGTTGAGGCATGGAATTCCAGAGGATGGGGGATATTCGGGAGAAATCTTGGATGCGGTTGTGTGAGGAACGAATAAGTGTGGAGAAAAGTAGGAGGTCTTGGGAGGATCGGAGATTACGTGAGGGAAGATATTGGGAGATTAGTTCAGAGATATAGGGAGGGGACAGGTTGTGGATGGCTTTGTAGATCAGTGTCAGTAGTTTGAACTGGATTAGTTGGAGAATTGGGAGCCAGTGGAGGGATTTGCAGAGGGGAGAAGCAGGGGAGTAGCGAGGAGAGAGGTGGATTAGCCGGGCAGCAGAGTTGAGGACAGACTGGAGTGGTGCAAGAGAGTTAGCGGGGAGGCCACAGAGGAGGGTGTTGCAGTAGTCAAGGCGGGAGATGATGAGGGCATGCACAAGAGTTTTGGTAGATTGTGGGCTGAGGAAGGAACGGATTCTGGCAATATTTTTAAGTTGGAGGCGAAAGGAGGTGGCAAGAGTTTGGACGTGCGGTTTGAAGGACAGGGCAGAGTCGAGAGTTACCCGAGGCAGTGGATTTCAGGTGCAGGAGAGAGCGTGATGCCGTTTACCATAATAGATAGGTCAGATAGGGGGGATACGTGAGATGGGGGAAAGATGATGCATTTGGTTTTGTCTACATTGAGTTTTAGGAAGCGAGAGGTGAAGAAGGAGGATATGGCTGACAGAGACTTCGGGATTCTGGACAGCAGAGAGGTGACATCTGGGCCAGAGAAGTAGATCTGGGTGTCGTCCGCATACAGGTGGTACTGGAAGCCATGGGACTTTATGAGTTGTCCTAGGCCAAGAGTATAGATGGAAAAAAGTAGGGGGCCTTGGACAGAGCCTTGAGGGACTCCAACAGAGAGAGGGCGGGATGAGGAGGTGGTGTGGGAGTGGGAAACGCTAAATGTGCGGTCGGAAAGGTATGAGGCAATCCAGGACAGGGCAAGGTCTTTGATGCCAAGGGAAGAAAGAATCTGTAGCAGTAGGCAGTGATCGACTGTGTCGAAAGCAGAGGACAGGTCAAGAAGGAGGAGGATGGAGAACTGTCTGTTAGCTTTGGCTGTGAGTAAGTCATTAGTAATTTTTGTCAGGGCAGTGGTGGGGGCGGAAGCCAGATTGGAGGTTGTCAAGGAGAGAGTTAGATGAGAGATGGGAGGAAATTTGAGCATGGACATGCTGCTCAAGGAGTTTTGAAGCAAACTGGAGCAGTGATATGGGACGGTAGCTGGGCATAGCAGTTGGGTCAAGGTTATTCAGGTCATTATCCTGTTGCAAGACCCATGGGACCTGCGACTGAGACCAAGCTTTCTGACACTGGGCAGCACATTTCTCTCTAGAATCCCTTGATAGTCTTGAGATTTCATTGTACCCTGCGCAGATTCTAGACACCCTGTGCCAGATACAGCAAAGCAGCCCAAGAACATAACAGAGCCTCCTCCATGTTTCACAGTAGGGACAGTGTTCTTTTCTTGATATGCTTCATTTTCCTGTCTGTGAACATAGAGCTGATGTGCCTTGCCAAAAAGTTCCATTTTTGTCTCATCTGTCCATAGCACATTCTCCCAGAAGCTTTGTGGCTTGTCAACATGTAGTTTTGCAAATTACAGTCTGGCTTTTTTATGATTTTTTTTCAGCAATGGTGTCCTCCTTGGTCGTCTCCCATGAAGTCCACTTTGGCTCATACAACGATGGATGGTGCGATCTGACACTGATATTCCTTGAGCTTAAAGTTCACCTTTAATCTGTTTAGAAGTTTTTCTGGGTTCTTTTTTTACTATTCGCATTATCCATCTCTTTTATTTGTCATCAATTTTCCTCCTGTGGCCACATCCAGGGAGGTTGACTACAGTCCCATGGATCTTAAATTTCTGAATAATATGTGCAACTGTAGTCACAGGAACATCAAGCTGCTTGGAGATGGTCTTATAACTTTTACATTTAACATGTTTGTTTATAATTTCCTTTTTAATCTCCTGAGACAACTCTTTCCTTTGCTTCCTCTGATCCATATTGAGTGTGATACACACCATGTCACCAAACAGCACAGTGAGTATCTGTAGCCCTATATACAGGCCCACTCACTGATTCCAAGATTGTAGACACCTGTGATGCTACTTAGTGGACACACCTTGATTTATCATGCCCTTTTTGTCACATTATTTTCAGGGGTACCATCATTTCTGTCCAGGCCTATTTCATGAGTTTTATTTTTTTTAATTCTGTGGAAACATGGTTGAAAAGCAATGTCTGACGTTCATTTGTTCATTTTTATAGATCTTTTATTAATTATTACTTTTGTCAGATTCAAGTTATTTCTGTGAACATTGTGGGTTTTTCTGTCATTAAACAAGGGATACCAACAATTTTGACCACATGTGTATACGATCGTAAGTAATACCTGATTTTGTAAATAAACTGATAACCTCAGTATGGCATGTGTTTGTTAAAGCACATAAGAAAGAGTGTGTTGTTAGCCATATTGGTGATAAGGAGCACATTCCACCACTACCCCAATGCATATTTGGCTTCACACGCTTCCTCGTGGGGCATGACTACAACGGGCTTGGTGATGTCTTTTTATGATCGGCCCAGCAGAGTCAACTGATCTATCTCAACCAATGATATTGCCGCATGCGGTGCATGCGCTTTGCAGTCCATGGCTTCCAAACTTCTCCCCATTAACTGCTGTTTGGAGATGAAAGCTGGCAGGCATTATAGCAGAGTCAGGTAACAGAGTCAGAGCCAGGTAGCAGAGCAAGAACCAGGAGGAACAAGTAGGTAAAGAATCAGCAGAAAATCAGCAGTGAATAACACAAAGTTAAAATAAGGAATATCCAGTGAGACATAGGAGCCATACAAAAGCTAGAAAGGCTTTAATTAACAATGTGTGCTGATTCTCAGTGGTTGAAAAAGACAGCAACTTCACCCAGGGGTGACTGCTGGAAGAAAGCCAAACTCACTAGGATTTCACCCCTAAGTTTCCAAACTATCCAAAGCCACAAGTCTCAGATGTAAAACAGGACTACTGAATAGTTACCCTGCGTCAGCTGACAATTGAAGCAGTAATAGATGGGACAGGCACTGCCAAAAACTAGGCAACTACGAAATCAGAGTCAAAGAACAAATCTGGGGAGAAGCCTACGCAACATCTCTGCAAGTGCTGCTGAAAAGACAGGAGCTCCAATGCATGGCAGAGGAAAAAAATCAAAGGATCATGGCTAGGTAAGTATGCAACACAAATGGTGCAAAGTAAGTCAAGCAACAGTCACTAAAGTTGCATCATATTCATCATCCAGCAAAAGTCACTGTGGTAAATCAGACAATGGCCGGAGACACAGTAGCGATTTTAAAATAGGTCCAATTTTGTTTCTGCAAAGTTGGACAAGAGTCATGCAAGTGTTTTTCATGCGAGTACAATCCGATTTTTAACACCTAGCATCCAATTTAGGCTACGTTCACATTAGCGTTTTGCGTGTTTGCGTCGGGTTTGCGTCGGGCGACGCAGCGGCGACGCATGCGCCCCTATATTTAACATGGGGGACGCATGCGTTTTTGTGTGATGCGTTGTGCGACGCATGCGTTTTTTTTGCTGCAAGCGTCGGGCCAAGAAAATGCAACGAGTTGCATTTTTCTTGCGTCCAAATTTCGGCAAAAAACGACGCATGCGTCACAAAACGCAGCGTTTTTGCGTGCGTTTTGGTGCGTTTTCATTTGCGTTGTGTGTTGCGTCGCCGACGCAGCGGCGCACAACGCAAATGTGAACGTAGCCTTACATCCGAATGCAGTGTGATTGCTATCTGATTGCAATGCGATTTTAAAATGAGCTTTTACATACACCATTTACACCTAGCTTTCAAAGGAAATATTCTACAAAACATACACATATATATATATATATATATATATATATATATATATATATATGTGTTCATGCTCAAAACCTATAACTCTGCCCTTCATCTGGCCAAACAATCCTACTTCACCACCCTCATCACCTCACTATCCAACAACCCAAAACGACTTTTTGAAACCTTAAACTCCCTCCTGAAAACCTAAAGTACAGGCCCCCATCACCAACCTCAGCGGTGAGGATCTGGCCACTTATTTCATAGAAAAAATCAACCACATCCATCAGAATATCTCAGAGCAATCTCCTCAGTGCCTGGATCCCCTTCCCTGCCGCACCTCAAGCTCACTATACATCTTTGAGCCTGTTTCAGAAGAAGAAGTATCCAAGCTCCTCGCTTCTGCTCGGCCTACAACCTGCAACAGTGACCCCATTCCTTCACATATTCTGCAGTCTATCTCACCAGTGGTCACCACTCACCTGACTAAAATACCTACCTCTCTGACTGCTCCTTCACTGTATCTTTTGCCGGCTCCTCTTCCTCTCCTCGTCCCTTTACTATTGGGGTTCTGCAAGGCTCAGTCCTAGGCCCCCTCCTCTTCTCTCTTTACACGGCCCCTATTGGACAAATGCAGCACCCTAGAGATCTGGTCGTTGCAGTATGACGCTCTGCCGCTAAAGGGAGTGATGGTACGTCTGATGGCACTAAAGCTTTTCTTCTGACCAGGTATCACCAGCACACATTACACTTCACACTCCGGCCACTAGGGGGAGAAAAAGGCTTTATTTATTGGGCCACTCCTCACACTGGTAAAACTAGGGGTTGGATAGGAAGTTAGTCAGAAGCTGACTGGGTTGGATTCAGGCAACATCCCGTGGCAGGGGGTGTTGCAGGGAGAAGATTCAGGGGGGTCCCTGTCAGGCGTGGGAACCTTGCAGGTACCTAGCGACCAGAATAGAACGTTACAAAACCGCGCCTGCACACCCCGCGGCGGTATCCTAAGAAAGAGACACGAAGCGAAGGATATTGTGAAACAGTGAGAAACAAGATCAAGCACAAAGGAGAGCCAGTAGGATTTGTACCCGGAGAACGGCAACATCCTACTGAGGCGCGTAGCCGGTGGCTGGAACACCGAGGAAGTAACTGACTCTATGCCTTACTTCAAACTCCGCAGGACAGTTAATTATAGGTTGGCTGTCTACCTTACATCACCTAAGCAGACATAGGGGGCAACGCGTGGAGAGGGGCATCTCTAGGGTCCCGGAAAAGCTCCGAGCCTACCCGTCAAACGGGTGCGTCCTAGCCATAACATACCTGGGGGATGGAGAACTAGAAAGATCTGGAACGAATTAGAAAGAACGAACGAACGAGAACAGAAGTTGTGAGGACTATTCCGAATGCTCAGCAGTGTAGCACTACAACACACAGGCACTATTGGTAGGCAACGATTTCCACCTGCAACGGGAGCTCTGGATGTGCCATCGGACCGGCCGGTCTCAGACAGCCCTGTTAACTGTGCTCTTGTTTGCGGATCCTGAAGTCTTCAGTAAATAGGTAAAGAGACTGCAACCCTGTGTCCTCGTTATTGTCTGCACCTCACACCATCGCCATCTACATTACTGGGAAGCCCTGGGGACATACTTCACCTGTGGGAAGGTATACCATCTAGCTGCCATTCCATCACCCCAGCGGACCCCAAGCAGCGTTGGTCACCCTGACCGAACACCACAGGTGGCGTCATGAAACCTTGACAGACTCGCATCACCTTTCATTGGACGCCCCTTAGCAGGGTCACGGACCGGGACCAGCCACCGTGACAACCCCAGAACTGAGACAGAAAGGACCGGTACTGAGTAACCTGTGGCCCTGTGTCTGGGGGCGCTCCAACTTGGTGTCATGAACAGGATCGTACTTAAGCCTGAAGAATTGGGTCATGTGTGCCTTGGAACTGTGATTGAAACGTGTTTGAACTGTGATTTATTGCAAAGACTGTGTATTGCTAACTGCCGCAAGATTCCCGCCAAAACTGCCGCCATTGTAGTGCCACGAGGAGCGCAGGAGAAGAAGGGCGTGGAGGTGGGCGTGGACAAGCTGAAGAGCGCGAATGACAATGGCCGCCCAGTCTAAATATTTCTGTACCTTGTACCTTGAGGAAGTGTCCGTCAGCGGCCGAGATCCGCCTCCTGATCCTCAGTGGAGGGCGGAGACAAAGGAAACGAAACCGCCCACGAAGGAGAGAGCGGGAAAAGGACAAGGAGGGAGAAGAAGTGAGCCACGTGGGAGATGCCATGGCAAGCCGCCCGGGATCGGAGCGTGGGGTTGGAGCCGAGGACTCCCCCAGCTACCCAGAGAGATACCGCGGCCAGGCGTCACCTGTTGGCCCCGACATCCTGCAGGCTGGAGAGGACGAGCTCAGCGATCAACTCCGGCGGACGCAGCTGAGCACTGAGACCGGGTGGAAGGAGACCGTCATCGGGGGCCTCACCAGACGTCTGTCGGCAGCCTCGTCTGGTCCGGAGCAAGAAAGAAGTTCCAGCGCTCCGAAGCCAGAAAGCAAGGCCGTGCCGAAAAGCGAGATGCTGCAAACAGAGATGACTACGCCACAGCACAAGGCCCTGCAACCAGCGTTCCAGACCCCTGCGGAGACGGAGCAGATCAGCACCGGAGGAACCACATCTGAAGCAGGTATGAGGAACAACCCTGCCCTGGTGACCGACCCCACTCCAGCGACTGCTCCTGCCACAGCTACTGACCCCATTCCAGTGACTGACGTTATCGTGGCCACCGACTGTGCCACGCTGCGCATTGATGAGAAAAGAGATATGCAAAGCCATCAGACCCCCATTTGGAGTGAGGGAGCCCCCTATGTGGCACCTGGTAGCCGCCAGTATCCAGCTGGCCTACCCCGACCGGTGCTACCCCCTGAGTTACAGTAACAAACCTCGAAACCCCGACAACTGTAAATAGTTAACTGTTTCCTGCTTTTGCTGCTTTAAACCCGTCTAGGGTTATTTCTTAAAGGGATCCCTTTGTTGACCCGAGATCCCTATTGTTTCACATTTTTTCTACCTTGCACAAAGTTATTGTGACGCCCGAGAGACCGGGGTACCCAGCACCGGACCAATGGGGTCTGTCTCTTGAGGGGGATGTCACGGGTGGCTTGACCCGGTGCTGTGGCCTCAGGCAATGCACAGTGTAAAGGGTATCGTGAAGGAACAGGCACTTACTTGATCAGCAGCAGGTTCTCCCAGCGGTGATGATCCCAATCCTGGATAGATGGCTATTGTCCAAATGAAAGACTGAGGCACTGAAACGTTTAACCAGTTTACTTTAACAAAAAAGGATTTACAACCAGTCCTGTCACCGGAGTCTGTATGGGAACTCTGAGTTACTTTGACCCTGCCGGGGTCTTCGCCTCTTATTGTACGCACTTATCTGTGTGGCCCTGCTGCTGTATGTGAACTGGCTGCCGGCCCAATCTGTCCCCTCCGGGTCCTGGTTCGACGGGCAACCCGAGTCCTTTTATCGGCTTACCCCCTCCGGGAGTACCGCTGAACTCTGTGTCTGTTGCTGCGTCCGACCCTAGTGAAGCTGATATCACCTCACGTTTTTCCGGTTGCTGTATTATATGTAATGAATACAGCCACGGATCCGATATCCGTCTTTGCGCCTGTTCTGGGTAGTGATTAATGCTACCCGGTTCTCACAATGTCCTTTTTCTCTATCCCTCTTCACCTCAGGCCGGTGATTTGGGCCTGGAAACCGTCATAGGGCTGTTAGAAATTCAGCTGTATGACCTCTCACTTTCAGCTCCTTAGCCCAACTGCCAGTTCTTCTCTCAGACCAGAATGGATCAAGGGGAGTCTCTGGAGCTCCCCCTTCTGGCCGGAGGTGGTAGTGCAGTTTTGCTATCTTAGTACTTGTATTTAGTGTCAGTAACTATTTTTGTGGCTGTGGCAAATACCCCTAGGGGTGCCACATTCCCCCTTAGTTAAGAACAGTACTCCGGGACTGTGGGACGATAACATTTTGAAATAACAATTAATATGTACAGAGTCTTAAAAATGAAAAGTTACAAAAAACCACTCAAGGAAACAAAAATAGAGTAAAACGTCACTTCAAATAGCGTCCATTAATACAGTTCTATCCTTGAAGGTACTAGGAAAGGCACTGCACTTTGTGTCCAGGAATTTAGTTCCATTTTTCCAACGGAGTTATCAATATAAAGTCTAAAGAAAGTTCAAAAAGAGCAAAAAGCAAAGTTCAAAAAGCAGTCTTTCCGGAGCTTTGATTTAGTGCCTCCGGGCTGATAAAAAGTTCAAGAATATGCAAGAAGTTCATACAGACAAGTCTCTGTAGGTACTGGGCTTAAACGTTGCAGAATGATAACAATGACTATAGTTTTATAGTTGGTAATCTGCATACCTGGCCGGTAATTGACCCTGGGTACTACGCTGTGATCTACGTAACAGCGGTATCTCTCCATGTGGTGTACTACTGTCTACTGCGGATGTAGTATCTGCCCGCTCTGCTAAAGATAATTCCACGACTATGGAGTTGGCAAGTCCACCGTGAATGGGATCACTCTGATCAGGAATCTGTTCTTCCTGGCCTGGAATCTCCTGTAGTACGGGGTCAGCCTCTTCCTTTCTTGGGACTTCTGGTATTGGGTTCGGTGTTGGGTAAAAGGCCACCATGGGAACCACTACTGCACCATGGTATGTTAGTAGGGTTTTGGGAAAGTCTCCTATACAGGTGTGATACATTTCCTCTTCTTTTTCCTTTACTGGTTGGACCTGCATGGGTTGAATAACTTCTGGTTCTGGCTGGACAACTTCTGTCTCTTTCAATGCTTCCGGACATAATTTAAGATTGTCTCTTGACACTAGTACAGATGATAAGCCCCCGTTTTTGCTAATGAGACACATTTTAGGATTATCCATTCTTGTTGGTAAAACTGTGTAGGGTACGGCTTCCCACTGATTGTCTAGTTTATTGGTTCGACGATTTCTCTTGAGCACTTGGTCACCCGGTCTTAATGGGGTCGCTAGAGCATTCTGGTTGAAAGTTCGCTCTTGTCTTTCTCTAGTTTGCTGAAGGCTTCTTTCCACACTCTCTTGCACTTGGCGATAGTGCTTTTGCCGTATGATATCCCAATTGGAGTCTTGGACTTCTGCGTCTGGTTTCAGAATTCCCATTTCTAGATCGATTGGTAATTGGCCGGGTCTTGCACGCATAAGGTAAGCTGGGGTGCAATTGGTGGAACTCACCGAGACATGATTATACAGATCCACCAAGTCAGGCAATTTCTCTGGCCATTGATTCCTTTCTGCCTCAGGTAAAGTCTTTAGTAGTTCTATTACAATATGGTTCATCTTCTCGCATAAGCCGTTTGTTTGTGGATGATAGACCGCCGTCCGGATCTTTTTGCAACCATACATATTACAGAATTCTCTGAAGATCTCTGATTCAAAGGCTGTACCTTGGTCGGTGAGAACCTGTTCCGGATATCCATGGGGTCTACAAAAGTACGTTTGGAACGCTTTGGCTGCTGTTTTTGCTGTCAGATCTTTTACGGGTACTACTACCAAGAAGCGTGAATAATGGTCCACGATGGTCAAGGCATAGACATAGCCGGACCGGCTTGGTGTCAACTTCACGTGGTCCATGGCTACAAGTTCAAGTGGTTGTTTGGTGATTATGGGCTGCAGTGGTGCTCTTTGGTTCTTTTGATCGTTTCTTCTGAGGTTGCACGGGCCACAATTTCTGCACCACTGTTCGATTGATTTTCTCATCCCGACCCAATAAAATCTTTCTCTTAGTAGTACTTCTAACTTTTTCCAACCGAAGTGACCAGCACCATTATGGTAAGCTTCGAGGACCATCTTGACATCTTGTTTAGGCACGATAATCTGCCAAACCAATTCATGTGTTTTCGGATTGGTGTACCTTCTACAGAGCTTCCCTTGATACAGGAACATTTTGCCTTTCTCTTTCCAGAGTTGATGCGTCTCTTCTGGGGCATCCTCATCGGGATATGCACTTTGCTCAGTTAACAGTTGTACTTGACTGATGATGTTTTGCCTTGGGATGATGGAAGGCTGGTAGTTCAATTTCTTCAAGCTCCCCCGTTTCTTCTTCTACATCTCTCAAGTGTGGCATCCGGGATAGGGCATCGGCATTTCCATTCTTGCGACCTGCTCGATACTTGATCTTGAAGTTGTAATTAGATAGCCGGGCTATCCATCGCTGTTCTAACGCACCTAATTTGGCTGTGTCCAGGTGGGTCAACGGATTGTTGTCAGTATAGACAATAAATTCTGCAGCAGCCGGATAGTGTTTGAAACGTTCAGTCACAGCCCAAACTACTGCCAGTAGTTCCAATTTGAAGGAGCTATAATTTTCTGAATTTCTTTCAGTAGGCTGGAGCTTTCTACTTGCAAAGGCGATGACTTTCTCCCGACCTTCTTGGTTTTGTGACAGCACCGCTCCTAGTCCCACATTACTGGCATCGGTGTAGAGGATGAAAGGTTGATGGTAATCTGGGTATGCCAGAACCTCTTCTCCGGTTAGTGCCTTCTTTAGTTGTTCAAAGGAGTCTTCCCTTTCATCGTTCCACTGAAAAGGAGGGTTTCGGTTTGAAGGTTTCTTCGTCTGCTCTACCAAGGCGTCTTGCAAGGGTGCTGCCAATTTGGTAAATCCTTTTATAAATCTGCGATAGTAACCCACCAATCCCAGGAATTGCCTCACTTCTTTTGCGTTGGTAGGTCTTGGCCAATCCCTTATGGCGCTTATTTTCTCCGGATCCGGTACTACTCCCTCCGAACTCACGATGTGTCCCAGGTACTGTACCTTTGGCTTGAGAAGGTGACATTTGGATGGCTTGATTTTCATGCCATACCTGGATAAGGCTTCGAACACTTCTGCCAGGTCTATTAAGTGTTGTTCGTAAGTCTTTGAGTAGACGATCACAGATTTCAGATTAGCAGATTTCAAAGCAGTCAAGGACTCTTCTATCCTAGGCAAGGGGTAGGCGTCTTTATGGGTGATGTTATTAATCCGCCGGTAGTCTACGCACATTCTCATGGTTCCGTCCTTTTTTTTGACAAGCACTAGAGGGGCCGCCCAGGGGCTACAGCTGTCTCTTATTACCCCGGCCTGTTTCATCTCCCTCAGCATATCTTTTGCACATTGATAGTGAGCGGGCGGTATGGGTCTATATCTTTCTTTTATTGGGGGATGGTCACTGGTGGGGATTGTGTGTTCTACCCCTTCTATCCGTCCGAAGTCCAATGGGTGTTTACTGAAGACTTGTTCATATTCCGTCACTAGCCTATACACCCCTTGTTTTTGATGGGTAGGTGTTGAATTTATGCCCACGTGTAGCTGTTGACACCAATCCTCCAATTCTCCGTCTGAGCCGTTGCCTTCCACCTGACAGGTTGGTTCTAAGGGCTCAATGGTTGTGATGGCATTGTTGTCAACAGTATATAGCTTTGCCACTGTAGCATACCTTGGCAAAGTGACCTCTTCCTCTCCACAGTTCAAAAGTCGTACCGGCACTCGTCCCCGGTGTACCTCGACTACCCCTCGTGCTGTGAGTATAGTGGGCCTGCTGTCGGTGTACACTGGTTCTATTAAGGCTTGATAATCTCGTCCCTTAGTACCAATGGCTGCTCTACACCATACCAGCATTTCTGTTTTTGGTGGGATTACAATAGATGTTGGATCACTTACCCTCACACTGCCGATTTCTCCACCTGCAACTTCTACCTGTTGCCTTAACATCAATACTTTTATTTCCCTTTGGAGAACTCTCTGCTGGCAGGATTGGGCAGTTTCAGCAATTTGCGGTAAGACAGAAATAACTTCGGAAAAGCAGTTCTTTAACACATTCATTCCTATCAATACAGTTGGTTCACAGTTCCGCCGGTCAACATCAACAACAATTATACCCTGTTTCTTCAATTCTACTTTACCAATCTTTATGGTCATCTCCCTGAATCCTAGTTTCGGTACCAACTTACCATTACTGGCCCATATATCTAGTTCAACATCAGAGGGCCCTTTATCAATATCTGCATCAGCCCAGTACCTCTTTTAAAGGATATACGGTATAGATGAAATCTGGGAACCTGTGTCCAGCAAAGCGTTGAGGGGAATTCCGTCCAGCACGATAGGGATAATGGGTCGTCCTCCGATGTACCTGTCGTGCCAGGGTGTTGGGCCTTGAAAGTTCATTCCTGCGAAGCGGCCCGCATTCACAGGGGATTCCCGTTTAAATCACAATCTCGTGCAAAGTGGCCTGGCTGCTGGCAACGGCGGCAAATGGGCTGTCCATCCGGTTGGTAGCGGTCGCGGGGTCGTCCTCTCCATGTCCGGTATCTCCGGGGTCTCATCCATGGAACATCCTCTCTACGGTTTGCGAACTCTATCTTGGGTCCTCTCATCTCCTGCATGGTTTTAGCCATTGAAGCAAAAACATCAGTTAAAGAGTCAAGCTTTTGTTGAAGAGCCTCATTAGTACTGGGCCCCAGGGGCTTAGCAATGGCCCCGGACATAGCTGATGTCACTGGCACTCCCTGTTGTTGAGGTGCCTCTGCCATAGGTTGCGCAGGATCCTGATCCCGAGGTGCCTCTGCCAGCTGGAGACGTATAGCGCTCTCCTTTAATTGAGCAAATGTCAATTCAGGGTTCTTAAAAACAAGCATGCTCACATGCCCCCGGTGAGAAGGGGTGTAGAGTCCCTCCATAAATTGATCTCTTAGCAGTTTATCCGCTCCGGTGTTAAAAATGGGTTCAGCCAGTGTAAGTGATTTAAGGGCTTCCTGCAGGTTTAAGGCAAAGTCTCTCACGCCCTCATTAACTTTTTGTTTGCAATTAAAGAATCGTATTTTAGCTTTGCTGCTGGCAGTGGTTTCAAATGTAGCTTTTAATCCAGCAAATATGCGTTCAACAGTGCCTTTTAGATCAGCTGCCCATGCTGTGACTTCTCGCTTAGCATGGCCACTTAACTGCATCATCAGGAGACTAACACGCTGAACTTCACCCACGGGGAACATGTTAAAATGGGCCAGCATCTTTTCTCTGAAATCGTCAAGGGTATTAGGCTCACCTTCATACATTGGAAGCCACGGGCCACCTGGGGTATATGGCATCAGCACCGGCATGATGGGCGCCACTCCTTGCACCGCTGCGCTACCAAACGCTCTATCGACACTCTGTCTTTCAGCTGCATTAGCGCCGCCGGGTGCTGCGGCGTCTCCGTGCTGCAACATACTGTGCCCCCTTAGTTAATCCGGACCCTTCCGGTCCTCCGCTTCCGTCGGGATAGTGTAGATTCGTTCTGCTGTGCAGCAGGATTGGTTTTCCCCTTGCTCTGACGTCAGAGCGCTCAGCTTGGTGCCGCCCACAATGACACGCCCCCTGCTGCTCCCGCCCGCCGCGGGCTCTGTAATGGCGGATTCTGAAGTTTTTCAGTTAGACTGGGGCTCAGGTAATGGCGTAGCTCAATTAACAGTCTCACGCCTAACGGTTATGAGGTGATTACCTCAGGGGATGGCGGCCATCTTTACTCCATTATAACCAATGGGGAAAAGTCACTTTCAATAGTTTTTAATGGGAAATGGAATTTTCTTTAATAAAGTCAATTTTCACAATTTTTCATCCAAGTTTTCAAAGTTTTGGGCTCCAATCACGGCACACAATACCCGGTATATGGGCTGGCTCTATCCTGTTCGTGACGCCAAATTGTGACGCCCGAGAGACCGGGGTACCCAGCACCGGACCAATGGGGTCTGTCTCTTGAGGGGGATGTCACGGGTGGCTTGACCCGGTGCTGTGGCCTCAGGCAATGCACAGTGTAAAGGGTATCATGAGGGAACAGGCACTTACTTGATCAGCAGCAGGTTCTCCCAGCGGTGATGATCCCAATCCTGGATAGATGGCTATTGTCCAAATGAAAGACTGAGGCACTGAAACGTTTAACCAGTTTACTTTAACAAAAAAGGATTTACAACCAGTCCTGTCACCGGAGTCTGTATGGGAACTCTGAGTTACTTTGACCCTGCCGGGGTCTTCGCCTCTTATTGTACGCAATATCTGTGTGGCCCTGCTGCTGTATGTGAACTGGCTGCCGGCCCAATCTGTCCCCTCCGGGTCCTGGTTCGACGGGCAACCCGAGTCCTTTTATCGGCTTACCCCCTCCGGGAGTACCGCTGAACTCTGTGTCTGTTGCTGCGTCCGACCCTAGTGAAGCTGATATCACCTCACGTTTTTCCGGTTGCTGTATTATATGTAATGAATACAGCCACGGATCCGATATCCGTCTTTGCGCCTGTTCTGGGTAGTGATTAATGCTACCCGGTTCTCACAATGTCCTTTTTCTCTATCCCTCTTCTCCTCAGGCCAGTGATTTGGGCCTGGAAACCGTCATAGGGCTGTTAGAAATTCAGCTGTATGACCTCTCACTTTCAGCTCCTTAGCCCAACTGCCAGTTCTTCTCTCAGACCAGAATGGATCAAGGGGAGTCTCTGGAGCTCCCCCTTCTGGCCGGAGGTGGTAGTGCAGTTTTGCTATCTTAGTACTTGTATTTAGTGTCAGTAACTATTTTTGTGGCTGTGGCAAATACCCCTAGGGGTGCCACATTATCACTGTTTAAAAGACTGCCGAATTATGGACGGTGAATGGTTCACAAACTCTTCTGTAAAAAAAAAAAAAAAAAGTCCGCACCTACTTAAAGG
Organism: Ranitomeya imitator; assembly: GCF_032444005.1. NCBI lineage: Eukaryota > Metazoa > Chordata > Amphibia > Anura > Dendrobatidae > Ranitomeya > Ranitomeya imitator. The sequence continues at coordinate 485,214,640 of NC_091287.1, forward strand.
TGCCCTCTACTGGTTTTACAAAGAAAGAAGGCTTTGTGAAGAGACTGTTTTTGAATACAGCACGGAAGGTCTTGCTTTCTCACGGACTTGCCGACAGAGAGAATCTGCACTACCTCCAAGAGACTTGGTTCCCTCTTAAAGGGAATGTTCACATGTTGCACTTAAGTATGATGTTGCCTTAGGAAAGTTAAAGAATTGTAATAATGTTGAGATTTAGAAACTGTTGATAATGTTGTTATAGATTGAGGACAGGAAAAGTTGAAAGTGAACCCATAGGGGTTAGTTAGAGAGTCCTCCTGAAAGCCATAGAGAGATGTTTTATGAAAGGCAATTCAGTACTACAATGGACATAGCGGTCAGAGCACATACAGTGATCTGACAATAACCCAAAATCATAGAACGAGCTCTGAGACGTGGGAACTCTGCAGACCGCAATCCCTAATCCTCTCCAAACAACACTAGAGGCAGCCGTGGATTGCGCCTAACTCTGCCTATGCAACTCGGCACAGCCTGAGAAACTAACTAGCCTAAAGATAGAAAATAAGCCTACCTTGCCTCAGAGAAATACCCCAAAGGAAAAGGCAGCCCCCCACATATAATGACTGTGAGTTAAGATGAAAAGACAAACGTAGAGATGAAATAGATTCAGCAAAGTGAGGCCCGACTTTCTTAACAGATCGAGGATAGAAAAGGTAACTTTGCGGTCTACACAAAACCCTAAAGAAAACCACGCAAAGGGGGCAAAAAGACCCTCCGTACCGAACTAACGGCACGGAGGTACACCCTTTGCGTCCCAGAGCTTCCAGCAACAAATTAGACAATCTGGACAGAAAAAATAGCAAACAAATTGCAAAGAAGAACTTAGCAATGCAGAGCAGCAGGCCACAGGAATGATCCAGGGAAAAGCAAGTCCAACACTGGAACATTGACAGGAAGCCAGGATCAAAGCATTAGGTGGAGTTAAGTAGAGAAGCACCTAACGACCTCACCAGATCACCTGAGGGAGGAAACTCAGAAGCCGCAGTACCACTTCCCTCCACCAACAGAAGCTCACAGAGAGAATCAGCCGAAGTACCACTTGTGACCACAGGAGGGAGCTCTGCCACAGAATTCACAACAGTACCCCCCCTTGAGGAGGGGTCACCGAACCCTCACCAGAGCCCCCAGGCCGACCAGGATGAACCACATGAAAGGCACGAACAAGATCGGGAGCATGGACATCAGTGGCAAAAACCCAGGAATTATCTTCCTGAGCATAACCCTTCCATTTTACCAGATACTGGAGTTTCCGTCTAGAAACACGAGAATCCAAAATCTTCTCCACAATATACTCCAATTCCCCCTCCACCAAAACCGGGGCAGGAGGATCAACAGATGGAACCATAGGTGCCACGTATCTCCGCAACAATGACCTATGGAATACGTTATGTATGGAAAAAGAATCTGGAAGGGTCAGACGAAAAGACACAGGATTAAGAACCTCAGAAATCCTATACGGACCAATGAAACGAGGTTTAAACTTAGGAGAGGAAACCTTCATAGGAATATGATGAGAAGATAACCAAACCAGATCCCCAACACGAAGTCGGGGACCCACACGGCGTCTGCGATTAGCGAAACGTTGAGCCTTCTCCTGGGACAAGGTCAAATTGTCCACTACATGAGTCCAAATCTGCTGCAACAGTATCCACACCAGGACAGTCCGAAGACTCAACCTGTCCTGAAGAGAAACGAGGATGGAACCCAGAATTGCAGAAAAATGGCGAAACCAAGGTAGCCGAGCTGGCCCGATTATTAAGGGCGAACTCAGCCAAAGGCAAAAAGGACACCCAGTCATCCTGATCGGCAGAAACAAAGAATCTCAGATATGTTTCCAAGGTCTGATTGGTTCATTCGGTCTGGCCATTAGTCTGAGGATGGAAAGCCGAGGAAAAAGACAAGTCAATGCCCATCCTACCACAAAAGGCTCGCCAAAACCTTGAAACAAACTGGGAACCTCTGTCAGAAACTATATTCTCTGGAATGCCATGTAAATGAACCACATGCTGGAAGAACAATGGCACCAAATCAGAGGAGGAAGGCAATTTAGACAAGGGTACCAGATGGACCATCTTAGAAAAGCGATCACAGACCACCCAAATGACTGACATCTTTTGAGAAACGGGAAGATCAGAAATAAAATCCATAGAGATATGTGTCCAAGGCCTCTTCGGGACCGGCAAGGGCAAAAGCAACCCACTGGCACGAGAACAGCAGGGCTTAGCCCGAGCACAAATCCCACAGGACTGCACAAAAACACGCACATCCCACGACAGAGACGGCCACCAAAAGGATCTAGCCACCAACTCTCTGGTACCAAAGATTCCAGGATGACCAGCCAACACCGAACAATGAACCTCAGAGATAACTTTATTGGTCCACCTATCAGGGACAAACAGTCTCTCCGCTGGACAACGATCAGGTTTATTAGCCTGAAATTTTTGCAGCACCCGCCGCAAATCAGGGGAGATGGCAGACACAATTACTCCTTCCTTGAGGATACCCGCCGGCTCAGACAAACCCGGAGAGTCGGGCACAAAACTCCTAGACAGAGCATCTGCCTTCACATTTTTAGAGCCCGGAAGGTACGAAATCACAAAGTCAAAACGGGCAAAAAACAGCGACCAACGAGCCTGTCTAGGATTCAACCGCTTAGCAGACTCAAGATAAGTCAAGTTCTTATGATCAGTCAATACCACCACGCGATGCTTAGCTCCTTCAAGCCAATGACGCCACTCCTCGAATGCCCACTTCATGGCCAGCAACTCTCGGTTGCCCACATCATAATTTCACTCAGCAGGCGAAAACTTGCTGGAAAAAAAAGCGCATGGTTTCATCACTGAGCAATCAGAACCTCTCTGCGACAAAACAGCCCCTGCTCCAATCTCAGAAGCATCAACCTCAACCTGGAACGGAAGAGAAACATCTGGTTGACACAACACAGGGGCAGAAGAAAAACTATGCTTCAAGTCTTGAAAAGCTTCCACAGCAGCAGAAGACCAATTAACCAAATCAGCACCCTTCTTGGTCAAATCGGTCAATGGTTTGGCAATACTAGAAAAATTGCAGATGAAGCGACGATAAAAATTAGCAAAGCCCAGGAATTTTTGCAGACTTTTCAGAGATGTCGGCTGAGTCCAATCATGGATGGCTTGGACCTTAACAGGATCCATCTCGATAGTAGAAGGGGAAAAGATGAACCCCAAAAATGAAACCTTCTGCACACCAAAGAGACACTTTGATCCCTTCACAAACAAAGAATTAGCACGCAGGACCTGAAAAACTGTTCTGACCTGCTTCACATGAGACTCCCAATCATCCGAGAAGATCAAAATGTCATCCAAGTACACAATCAGGAATTTATCCAGGTACTCTCGGAAGATGTCATGCATAAAGGACTGAAACACTGATGGAGCATTGGCAAGTCCGAATGGCATCACTAGATACTCAAAATGACCCTCGGGCGTATTAAATGCAGTTTTCCATTCATCTCCTCGCCTGATTCGCACCAGATTATACGCACCACGAAGATCTATCTTGGTGAACCAACTAGCCCCCTTAATCCGAGCAAACAAATCAGATAACAATGGCAAGGGGTACTGAAATTTAACTGTGATCTTATTTAGAAGGCGGTAATCTATACAAGGTCTCAGCGAACCATCCTTCTTGGCTACAAAAAAGAACCCTGCTCCTAATGGTGACGATGACGGGCGAATATGCCCCTTCTCCGGGGATTCCTTCACATAACTGTGCATAGCGGCGTGCTCAGGCACGGATAAATTAAACAGTCGACCTTTTGGGAATTTACTACCAGGAATCAAATTGATAGCACAATCACAATCCCTATGCGGAGGTAGGGCATGGGACTTGGGCTCATCAAATACATCCCGGTAATCAGACATGAACTCTGGAACCTCAGAAGGGGTGGATGACGAAATTGACAGAAATGGAACATCACCATGTACCCCCTGACAACCCCAGCTGGACACCGACATGGATTTCCAATCTAATACTGGATCATGGGCTTGTAGCCATGGCAACCCCAACACGACCACATCATGCAGATTATGCAACACCAGAAAGCGAATAACCTCCTGATGTGCAGGAGCCATGCACATGGTCAGCTGGGTCCAGTATTGAGGCTTATTCTTGGCCAAAGGCGTGGCATCAATTCCTCTCAATGGAATAGGACACTGCAAGGGCTCTAAGAGAAACCCACAACGCTTAGCATACTCCAAGTCCATCAAATTCAGGGCAGCGCCTGAATCCACAAATGCCATGACAGAATACGATGACAAAGAGCAGATCAAGGTAACGGACAGAAGAAATTTTGACTGTACCGTACCAATGGTGGCAGACCTAGCGAACCGCTTAGTGCGCTTAGGACAATCAGAGATAGCATGAGTGGAATCACCACAGTAGAAACACAGCCCATTCAGACGTCTGTGTTCTTGCCGTTTAACTCTGGTCAAAGTCCTATCGCACTGCATAGGCTCAGGTTTAAGCTCAGGTAATACCGCCAAATGGTGCACAGATTTACGCTCACGCAAGCGTCGACCGATCTGAATGGCCAAAGACATAGACTCATTCAAACCAGCAGGCATAGGAAATCCCACCATGACATCCTTAAGGGCTTCAGAGAGACCCTTTCTGAACATAGCTGCCAGCGCAGATTCATTCCATTGAGTGAGCACGGACCACTTTCTAAATTTCTGACAATATACCTCTATCTCATCCTGACCCTGACAAAGAGCCAGCAAATTTTTCTCTGCCTGATCCACTGAATTAGGTTCATCGTACAGCAATCCGAGCGCCAGGAAAAACGCATCGATATTACTCAATGCAGGATCTCCTGGCGCAAGAGAAAATGCCCAGTCCTGAGGGTCGCCGCGCAACAAAGAAATAACAATCAAAACCTGTTGAACTGGATTACCAGAGGAGCGAGGTTTCAAGGCCAGAAATAATTTACAATTATTTTTGAAACTCAGAAACTTAGTTCTATCTCCAAAAAACAAATCAGGAATAGGAATTCTTGGTTCCAACATAGCTTTTTGATCAATAGTGTCTTGAATCTTTTGTACTCTTGCCGAGAGCTGATCCACAAATGAAGACAGACTTCTAATGTCCATCGCTACACCTGTGTACTGAACCACCCAAATGTCTAGGGGAAAAAAAAGGCAAAACACAGTGCAAAGAAAAAAAAATGGTCTCAGAAATTCTTTTTTCCCTCTATTGAGAATCATTAGTACTTTTGGCTTCCTGTACTGTTATGAAAGGCAATTCAGTACTACAATGGACATAGCGGTCAGAGCTAGTGTTGAGCATTCCGATACCGCAAGTATCGGGTATCGGCCGATACTTGCGGTATCGGAATTCCGATACCGAGATCCGATACTTTTGTGGTATCGGGTATCGGATACATAGAGATGTGTAAAATAAAGAATTAAAATAAAAAATATTGATATATTTACCTCTCCGGCGGCCCCTGAACTCAGCGCGGGTAACCGGCAGGCTTCTTTGTTCAAAATCAGCGCTTTTAGGACCTGAGAATCACGTCCCGGCTTCTGATTGGTCGCGGGCCGCCCATGTGACCAACACGCGACCAATCACAAGCCGCGACGTCACCGCAAGCTATTAGCGCGCTCTTTTTTGAAAAATGAGCGCGTTAATGACTTTCAAAGACGTAGCGGCTTGTGATTGGTCGCGGCCACGCGACCAATCACAAGCCGCGACGTCACCGCAAGCTATTAACGCGCTCATTTTTAAAAATGAGCGCGTTAATGGCTTTCAAAGACGTAGCGGCTTGTGATTGGTCGCGTAGCCGCGACCAATCACAAGCCGCGACGTCACCGCAAGCTATTAACGCGCTCATTTTTAAAAATGAGCGCGTTAATAGCTTGCGGTGACGTCGCGGCTTGTGATTGGTCGCGGCTACGCGACCAATCACAAGCCGCTACGTATTTGAAAGCCATTAACGCGCTCATTTTTAAAAATGAGCGCGTTAATAGCTTGCGGTGGCGTCGCGGCTTGTGATTGGTCGCGTGGCCGCGACCAATCACAAGCCGCTACGTCTGTGAAAGTCATTAACGCGCTCATTTTTCAAAAAAGAGCGCGCTAATAGCTTGCGGTGACGTCGCGGCTTGTGATTGGTCGCGTGCCGGTCACATGGGCGGCCCGCGACCAATCAGAAGCCGGGACGTGTTTCTCAGGTCCTAAAAGCGCTGATTTTGAACAAAGAAGCCTGCCGGTTACCCGCGCTGAGTTCAGGGGCCGCCGGAGAGGTAAATATATCAATATTTTTTATTTTAATTCTTTATTTTACACATCCCTATGGATCCCAGGGCCTGAAGGAGAGTTTCCTCTCCTTCAGACCCTGGGAACCATGAGAATACCTTCCGATACTTGATGTCCCATTGACTTGTATTGGTATCGGATATCGGTATCGGCGATATCCGATATTTTTCGGGTATCGGCCGATACTATCCGATACCGATACTTTCAAGTATCGGACGGTATCGCTCAACACTAGTCAGAGCACATACAGTGATCTGACAATAACCCAAAATCATAGAACGAGCTCTGAGACGTGGGAACTCTGCAGACCGCAATCCCTAATCCTCTCCAAACAACACTAGAGGCAGCCGTGGATTGCGCCTAACTCTGCCTATGCAACTCGGCACAGCCTGAGAAACTAACTAGCCTGAAGATAGAAAATAAGCCTACCTTGCCTCAGAGAAATACCCCAAAGGAAAAGGCAGCCCCCCACATATAATGACTGTGAGTTAAGATGAAAAGACAAACGTAGAGATGAAATAGATTCAGCAAAGTGAGGCCCGACTTTCTTAACAGATCGAGGATAGAAAAGGTAACTTTGCGGTCTACACAAAACCCTAAAGAAAACCACGCAAAGGGGGCAAAAAGACCCTCCGTACCGAACTAATGGCACGGAGGTACACCCTTTGCGTCCCAGAGCTTCCAGCAACAAATTAGACAAGCTGGACAGAAAAAATAGCAAACAAATAGCAAAGAAGAACTTAGCTATGCAGAGCAGCAGGCCACAGGAATGATCCAGGGAAAAGCAAGTCCAACACTGGAACATTGACAGGAAGCCAGGATCAAAGCATTAGGTGGAGTTAAGTAGAGAAGCACCTAACGACCTCACCAGATCACCTGAGGGAGGAAACTCAGAAGCCGCAGTACCACTTCCCTCCACCAACAGAAGCTCACAGAGAGAATCAGCCGAAGTACCACTTGTGACCACAGGAGGGAGCTCTGCCACAGAATTCACAACAGAGATGGTTAGTTACGTTAACAGAAGAACAGATGACAGTAGGCCCAGACAAGGAGCTGGGCGGCCCTGCGTTTGTAGAGTCAGAAAAAGTAAAGAAAAAGTTGAGTTTGTTTTATAGTGTTTTATAGTAAACCTTTGTTATATTTACTTGTTTCAAGCATTCCAAAAATTTTGTATGTCTTTTGCTAACATGTATTGTTGTTCTTCTTCCCAGTCCAGGAGTACTGGATTTAACCAGGGGGGAGTGCAGCGCCCCAGAGACCTGGTCATTGCAGTATGACGCTCTGCCGCTAAGGGGAGTGATGGTACGTCTGATGGCACTAAAGGAGATCTTCTGACCAGGTATCACCAGCACACATTACACTTCACACTCCGGCCACTAGGGGGAGAAAAAGGCTTTATTTATTGGGCCACTCCTCACACTGGTAAAACTAAGGGTTGGATAGGAAGTTAGTCAGAAGCTGACTGGGTTGGATTCAGGCAACATCCCGGGGCAGGGGGTGTTGCAGGGAGAAGATTCAGGGGGGTCCCTGTCAGGCATGGGAACCTGGCAGGTACCTAGCGACCAGAATAGAACGTTACGGAACCGCGCCTGCACACCCCGCGGCGGTATCCTAAGAAAGAGACACGAAGTGAAGGATATTGTGGAACAGTGAGAAACGAGATCAAGCACAAAGGAGAGCCAGTAGGAGTCGTACCCAGAGAACGGCAACATCCTACTGAGGCGCGTAGCCGGTGGCCGGAACACCGAGGAAGTAACTGACTCTATGCCTTACTTCAAACTCCACAGGACAGTTAATTATAGGTTGGCTGTCTACCTTACATCACCTAAGCAGACATAGGGGCAATGCATGGAGAGGGGCATCTCTAGGGACCCGGAAGAGCCCCAAGCCTACCTGTCAAACGGGTGCGTCCTAGCCATAACATACCTGGGGGACGGAGAACTAGAAAGATCTGGAACGAATTAGAAAGAACGAACGAACGAGAACAGAAGTTGTGAGGACTATTCCGAATGCTCAGCTGGGTAGCACTACAACACACAGGCACTAATAGTAGACAACGATTTCCACCTGCAAAGGGAGCTCTGGATGTGCCATCGGACCGGCCGGTCTCAGACAGCCCTGTTAACTGTGCTCTGGTTTGCGGATCCTGAAGTCTTCAGTAAAGAGGTAAAGAGACTGCAACCCTGTGTCCTCGTTATTGTCTGCACCTCACACCATCGCCATCTACATTACTGGGAAGCCCTGGGGACATACTTCACCTGTGGGAAGGTATACCATCTAGCTGCCATTCCATCACCCCAGCGGACCCCAAGCAGCGTTGGTCACCCTGACCGAACACCACAGGTGGCGTCATGAAACCTTGACAGACTCGCATCACCTTTCATTGGACGCCCCTTAGCAGGGTCACGGACCGGGTCCAGCCACCGTGACAACCCCGGAACTGAGACAGAAAGGACCGGTACTGAGTAACCTTTGGCCCTGTGTCTGGGGGCGCTCCAAAAACAATAAGCAGATTTGGGTTCCGGTATCATCTCTATGCTGATGACACCCAATTATACACTTCTTCTCCCGACATCACCCCTACCCTAATTCAAAATACCAAGGATTGTCTGTCTGCTGTCTCTAACATCATGTCCTCCCTCTACCTAAAACTAAATCTCTCCAAAACGAAACTTTTTGTGTTTCTCCCTTCTACTAACCTCAATCTACCCAACATCAAAATTACCCTGGAGGGTTCAACCATAACTCCCAAGCAGCATGCCCGCTGTCTTGGGGTCATATTCGACACCGAACTTTCCTTTACTCCCTATATCCGATCACTCACTCGCTCTTGTCACCTGCATCTTAAAAACATCTTTTCTCACCATTGAAACTGCTAAGACTCTTACTGTCGCTCTTATTCATTCCCGTCTGGGCTACTGCAACTCTCTTCTGATCGGTCTCCCTCTTACCAAACTTTCTCCTCTCCAATCCATCTTGAATGCTGCAGCCAAAGTCATATTTCTGTCCAGCCACTTCACCAATGCCTCCATCTTGTGCCAGTCATTACACTGGCTACCCATTCCCTACAGGGTCCAGTATAAACTCATCTCTCTCACCCACAAAGCTCTCCACAGTTCTGCACCGCCTTATATCTCCTCTTTCATCTCTGTCTATCGCCCTACACGTGCCCTCCGTTCTACAAATGACCTAAGACTAAAGGTACCGTCACACTCAGCAACTTTGCAAAGAGAACGACAACAATCTGTGACGTTGCAGCGTCCTGAATAGCGATCTCGTTGTGTTTGACACGCAGCAGCGATCTGGATCCCGCTGTGCCATCGCTGGTCGGAGCTAGAAGTCCAGAACTTTATTTCGTCGCCAGGTCGGCGTGTATCATCATGTTTGACATCAAAAGCAACGACGCCAGCAACGAGCATAGGGCCCCTAGATGTGTGTCGGATCGGTACACTCCGGCTGTTTGACATGGAGCTAACAACCAGCGAGAACGAGAAGTGAGTCGCCGCTACGTCACTGGATCGCTCCTGCATAGTTTTGGAGTTTCTGTGTTTGACGTCTTTACAGCGACCTAAACCGCGACGCTCCAGCGATCTAGTTTAGGTTGGCTCGTTGTCTATATCGCTGCAGCGTCGCTGAGTGTGATGGTACCTTAACATCCCCTGTAATCCGAACCTCACACCTCTGTCTCCAAGACTTCTCTCGTGCTGCGCCAGCTCTCTGGAATGCACTTCCCCAGACGATCAGACTGATACCTAGCCCCGACCTATTCAACTGCGCTCTGAAAACCTATCTCTTCAAACAAGCCTACCACATCAACTACTCAGTAAACTAACTTTGCCCTGTTCCCTCCTTCCAAATATTACTCTGAATCTGCACCCTACTATTCATCTGTCTCCACACCCTCCATACACATAACTGCACTTGATACTTGACTATTGCACTTAAACACACGGGCTAATGACCGGATCATGCAGCTTTGTATGAAAATCCCTATTTATTATAATTGCCAGACCTGAAATAACAATCACTTTTCACCTATTATGCCCCCCATTTCCTTGTAGATTGTAAGCTTGCGAGCAGGGACCTCACTCCTAATGTCACTGTTTAAATTGTCTTAACTCGTACCAAATTTATTATTTGTACATGTCCCCACTTAATTGTAAAGTGCTGTGGAATATGTACGCTATATAAATAAAAATTATTATTATTTTTATATATGAAAAGATGGCAATTCATCTGCCGCGAACAGGAAAATCCCAGCGGGACACGACAGGAAATAATAGATTACATATAGTATATACTCATAGAATAGACAGGTACAGTGGGAAAAAAAGTATTTAGTCTGCCACCAATTGTGCAACTTCTACCACTTATTTTCCACCATAATTTGAAAAATAAATCTTGGCAAATCATTTTGACTCTCATAGTTGTGGTCTACCTATGATGTCAATTACAGCCCTCTCTCATCTTTTTAAGGGGGAAAACTTAAACAATTGGTGGCTGACCAAATACTTTTTTCTCCACTGTATAAAGATGTCAATGACATATACAATTAGTACAGTGCATGTGCAGCTTACTGTACAAGTACAGGGTAGACCATTTATATGGAGACACCTAAATAAAATGGGAATGGTTGGTGACATCAATTTCCTGTTTGTGGCACATTAGTATATGGGAGGGAGAAAACCTTTCAAGATGGGTGGGGCCATTATGAAGTTGTCCATTTTGGATCCAACTTTATTTTTTTCAATGGGAAGAGGGTCATGTGACACATCAAACATATTGAGAATTCCACAAGAGAAACAATGTTGAGCTTGGTTTTAAAGGGACTCTGTCACCTGAATTTGGAGGGAACAATTTTCAGCCATAGAGGCGGGGTTTTCGGGTGTTTGATTCACCTTTTCCTTACCCGCTGCCTGCATGCTGGCTGCAATATTGGATTGAAGTTCATTCTCTGTCCTCCGTAGTACATGCCTGCGCAAGGCAATCTTGTATACTACGGAGGACAGAGAATGAACTTCAATCCAATATTGCAGCCAGCATGCAGCCAGCGGGTAAGGAAAGGGTGAATCAAACACCCGAAAACCCCGCCCCTATGGCTGAAGATTGTTCCCTCCAAATTCAGGTGACAGAATCCCTTTAATGTAACTTTATACTTTCATTAGTTATTTACAAGTTTTTCTTTGTTTACAGCCATTGACATGTCGCAGAGGTTAACACGTTAGGAGTGGGTAGAAATTGTGTTGATGTCTGGTGAACGCAGTACTTGGGTTATTACAGCAGATTTCAATGCAAGACACCCTACGAGACCATCCATCTCCCATTCTACAGTTAGCAAACTGCTTGTCAAATTTCATGAAACAGGTTCAGTATTGGATTTGCCAAAATGTGAATGCAAGAAAACAGTCACTAATGAAGAAACATCAGTGGCTGAAGATGGCACGTTCCCTGAAGATGGAATGTTCCCTGAGTTTTTTCCAGCAAGATGGTGCACCACCACATTATGGGTGTCAGGTTTGAGCATTCCTACCTGAACAGTTTCCTGGAAAGTGGATTGGTCATAATGGGCCAGTTGAATGGCCACCAAGGTCTCCCGATTTGACCCCCTTAGACTTTTATCTTTGGGGTCATCTGAAGAAATTGTCTATGCTGTAAAGATACGAGATGTGCAGCATCTGAAACAACAGATACTGGAAGCCTGTGCTAGCATTTATTCTGTGGTGTTGCTATCAGAGTGGGATAAGAGGGTTCAATTGACAATCCAAACCAATGGGCAGCACTTTGAACACATTTTATAAGTGGTCATAAACTTGTAAATAACTCATGAAAGAATAAAGTTATGTTAAAACCAAGCACACCATTGTTTTTCTTGTGAAATTCCCAATTAGTTTGATGTGTCACATGACCCTCTTCCCATTGGAAAAATAAAGTTGGATCCAAAATGGCTGGCTTCAAAATGGCCGGCATGGTAACCACCCATCTCGAAAAGTTTTCCCCCTCCCATATACCAATGTGCCACAAACAGAAAGTTGATATCACTAACCATTTGTTTAGGTGTATCCATATAAATGGCCCACCCTGTATTTAATTATTGAAAGATTATTATTCTGAAAAAATGGTGTGGGCTCCCGAGTAATTTTCTTAACCTGCTGAGGAAAAGTCGATGGCTGAGTCAGATGTTTATAGCCTGGAAAGGGGTAATACCATTGGAGCTTTCCAGGCTATTAATATCAGCTCACAGCTGTATACTTAGCCTTTACTGGCTATTAAAATTGGGACCCCCCCAAAAAGATGTAGAGTCCTGCTACAATTAATAACCAGCAAAGGCTAGGCACACAGCTGCAGGCTGATATTAACAACCTAGGAAGAGGCCATGGATATTGCCCCCAGGCTAAAAACATCAGCTTTCATCCACCCCAGAAAAGGCACATTTATAAGATGTGCCAATCTGGTGGCAACTAGGGTAATAGTTGGGGGGTTGATGTCGCCTTTGTGTTGTCAGATGACATCAAGCCCAGAGGTTAGTAATGGAAAGGGAAATATAAACCGCCCCATAACTAACCTCATACTCATATTGTATAAAAACACACGGAGAATAAAGTCCTTTAATAGAAAGAATGACACAGATTCCTTTAATCAACCTTAATTAAACCATACTTACACCATAGCCCATTCAAGTGAGGCCAATGTACCCTGCAAAAGCAATAACGTAACAAACAACAATATTCCTCACCTGTCTGCTGGGAAGATAATCAATTTATCCCATGACACATCTAGTTCTGCTACATCTAGATGGCAGGCTGCATGGTTGCATGATACGACCATACAGCTTGACATCCAGCAGATATCCATCCAGCGTCTGCTACCAATGCTCAGTGTCTCGTGGTGAACTCCTATAACCTGTCTAATATAATCATCAACATGAGAAAATTCTCACGCTCGTGGTGCCTTCAGAAAGGTCCTGGGAGTTCACAGCTAATGATCTCACTTAGCCTAACTGACATCCCATGGCACTCACTTTTAATAATTAAATGCATATACAGTAAGCTGCACAGTGCACTGTACTGATTATATACAGTACAGACCAAAAGTTTGGACACACCTTCTCATTTAAAGATTTTTCTGTATTTTCATGACTATGCAAATTGTACATTCACACTGAAGGCATCAAAACTACGAATTAACACATGTGGAATTATATACTTATCAAAAAAGTGTGAAACAACTGAAAATATGTCTTTTATTCTAGGTTCTTCAAAGTAGCCACCTTTTGCTTTGATTACTGCTTTGCAAACTCTTGGCATTCTCTTGATGAGCTTCAAGAGGTAGTCACCGGGAATGGTTTTCACTTCAAAGGTGTGCACTGTCAGGTTTAATAAGTGGAATTTCTTGCCTTATAAATGGGGTTGGGACCATCAGTTGTGTTGTGCAGAAGTCTGGTGGATACAGAGCTGATAGTCCTACTGAATACACTGTTAGAATTTGTATTATGGCAACAAAAAAGCAGCCAAATAAAGAAAAATGAGTGGCCATCATTACTTTAAGAAATGAAGGTCAGTCAGTCCAAAAAATTGGGAAAACTTTGAAAGTGTCCCCATGTGCAGTGGCAAAAACCATCAAGCGCTACAAAGAAACTGGCTCAAATGAGTACCGTCCCAGGAAAGGACGTCTGCTTCTGAGGATAAGTTCATCCGAGTCACCAGCCTCAGAAATCGCAGGTTAACAGCAGCTCAGATTAGAGACCAGGTCAATGCCACACAGAGTTCTAGCAGCAAACACATATCTAAAACAACTGTTAAGAGGAGACTTTGTGCAGCAGGCCTTCATGGTAAAATAGCTGCTAGGAAACCACTGCTAAGGACAGTCAACAAGTAGAAGAGACTTGTTTGGGCTAAAGAACACAAGGAATGGACATTAGACCAGTGGAAATCTGTGCTTTGGTCTGATGAGTCCAAATTTGAGATATTTGGTTCCAACCACTGTGTCTTTGTGTGACGTAGAAAAGGTGAACTGATGGACTCTACATGCCTGGTTCCCACCGTGAAGCATGGAGGAGGAGGTGTGATGGTGTGGGGGTGCTTTGCTGGTGACACTGTTGGGGATTTATTTAAAATTGAAGGCATACTGAACCAGCATGGCTACCACAGCATCTTGCAGCAGCATGCTATTCCGTCCGATTTGCGTTTAGTTGGACCATCATTTCTTTTTCAACAGGACAATGACCACAAACACACCTCCAGGCTGTGTAAGGGCTATTTGCCCAAGAAGGAGAGTGTTGGGGTGCTGCGCCAGATGACCTGGCCCCCATAGTCACCAGACCTGAACCCAATAGAGATGGTTTGGGGTGAGCTGGACCGCAGAGTGAAGGCAAAAGGGCCAAAAAGTGCTAAGCATCTCTGGGAACTCCTTCACTATTGTTGGAAGACCATTCCCGGTGACAACCTTTTGAAGCTCATCAAGAGAATGCCAAGAGTGTGCAATGCAGTTATCAAAGCAAAAGGTGGCTACTTTGATGAACCTAGAATATAAGACATAATTTCAGTTGTTTCACACTTTTTTGTTAAGTATATAATTCCACATGTGTCAATTCATAGTTTTGATGCCTTCAGTGTGAATTTACCAATTTTCATAGTCATGAAAATACAGAAAAATCTTTAAAAGAGAAAGTGTGTCCAAACTTTTGGTCTGTACTGTATATCACGGACATATATCTATCTATTCTATGTGTATATATCTATTCTATCTATTTTATCCTGTCAGGTCATGCCGTGATTTTATTGTATGCGGCAGATGAATTGCCGGCTTTTCAAAGGACATCGGTGTGTAAAAATCTGACAGCACTCGCATGGTCTGAGTGCTGTGTGATATTTTTCTCGCACCCATTGACTTCTATTGCTGAATGCGATCGAATTTCCGATTACAAGTGCAGCATGCTGCCAATTTTTTTCCAGTTCAATCGTGATCCAATCCAAGCTGGAAAAAAAAATGCAGACGAACACACAATGATAGAATAACATTGGTCCGAATGCAATCTGACTTTTAATCGCATTGTATTTGTCTAATTTCATCGCAAGTGAGAATGAGCCCAAACTAGTATAAAATTTCATTGTCTTAAGGTACCGTCACACATAACGATATCGTTAACGATATCATTGCTTTTTGTGACGTAGCAACGATATCGTTATGCGTGACAGCGACCAACGATCAGGCCCCTGCTGGGAGATCGTTGGTCGCTGGGAATGATCAGGACTTTATTTCGTCGCTGGATCACCCGCTGACATCGCTGAATCGGCGTGTGTGACGCCGATTCAGCGATGTCTTCACTGGTAACCAGGGTAAACATCGGGTTACTAAGCGCAGGGCCGCGCTTAGTAACCTGATGTTTACCCTGGTTACCATTGTAAAAGTAAAAAAAAAAAATACATACTTACATTCCTGTCGCGTCCTTCAGCGTCAGCTTCCCTGCGTCCCCCAGTGTCAGCGCCGGCTGGCCGTAAAGCAAAGCACAGCGATGACGTCACCGATCTGCTTTCCGGCCAGCGCTTACACAGTGCAGGGAAGATGACGCTGGGGGACGCGACAGGAATGTGAGTATGTAGTGTTTTTTTTTTACTTTTACAATGGTAACCAAGGTAAACATCGGGTTACTAAGCGCGGCTCTGCGCTTAGTAACCCAATGTTTACCCTGGTTACCCGGGGACTTCGGTATCGTTGGTCACTGGAGAGCTGTCTGTGTGACAGCTCTCCAGCGACCACACAACGACTTACCAACGATCACGGCCAGGTTGTATCTCTGGTCGTGATCGTTGGTAAATCGTTAAATGTAACGGTACCTTACGTAGCAGTGGGTTAAGTAAATCTGCCCCAATGTGTGCAGTTCAAATCTTATGATTGCATAAATTGCCATGATTTGTTACATTTTCGTCTCCCATCTAGCACTTTTCTGTAAATTTCATACACTGTAATTCTTTTAAAGGTGGTCTTTTCCAATCAGACTACAGTACGTTTGCAAAAATTAAATATTTATACCGGGAATACGATTTGTGTAAAAACATTAAAAGAAGTTATATACACTTTATTCAATCCAGGATGAATAATATTCCAGATTAGAAAGCCAATGGGGAGAAAGCAAAATATAAATAATGCTTAAAGCAAATTCTCAGCATTCGATGTTCATGCATTTTTAACGACAGGTAGAAAAATAAGTTCTTAAATCCATATTTGTGGAAAATAATAATATTTGTTTAATCCGGGGGGAAAGGTGACTGAACAAATTAGATTTCTAATGAACAGGAGAAATGTATCCTTTCTGTAAGCAGAGTGGATTGCGTATTTTAAGAAAATCCGCAATGAGATTACTGTCTTCCTTTTGGTGCATTTAAATGCCTAATGTCATTACAGGAGATGGAGCACTGTAAAAATTTTATGAAATGTAAGCACAAAGCACATAGCCTTGATAGAATTAGAAAACTGAACCGTGACTTCCTACTACATGATAGGTAAAGTTCTTTTAGAGCATTTCCGACTAAAATAAATGTCACTTATGACTATAATTACTGGGAACGATGGGTGACAACCAATATGGCGCCCATGTCAGTCCACATAGGCAATGCTACTTTGCTGTTTAAGACTACAGAATTATAGTTGCTAGAAAAGTAAAGGATATTTACTGTCGCACTAACAAGTTGCAGCAATATTCCAGTGACTATAATACAAATGTAATACTTGAACCCTAATAGTACATGGGGGACAAAAGTAGCAGTTAGCGGGATCTATGTTAGGCTCAGTGGATGGGGTCTTGGATTTGTGATTTAAGACAGACCCTAAATTGTGACTATATATTTTAGACATATAGATATACTTCAGCAAACAGTAAGGGGTTTGACTTGAAACTATGTTCAATATTGGTGAGACCTACAATTGAGTACAATGCTGCCGCAAACTTGACATTCCAATGGATTGTGCTTTATCAAATATCAAGTTAAAGGTTGTCCACGACTCGACCAACCCCTTGTGAATCCCTATGTTTCCCCCAGTAAAATAATAAAACTTATACTGTGGTGCCAGCACCGTTCCAGCAGTGTCGGCACTGTCTCTGCCCGCTGCCAATCAGTGTTGACTTCAGTCTCTTCTCTTACGGAGATGATTGACTTCCAGAGGAAGTGAGAGCTGCAGCTGCTCTATCACTTCCTACGGATAACAACAAAAAGAAATAGAGCAAAAACGTCCAGAGCAACATCATAAACTTATATATAAAATATTTTCATTTATTGAGAGAATCACATACAAAAATATTTAAGTGCAAATTTTACATACAAAAAGGGATTTTAACTGGAGGAAATCTGCAGATAGGCAGAACTGAGGTAGAACAATACAGTGCAATGTATCCCAGGGAAGCAAATCAATAGTACATAAAATATTAACACGGTCTACTGGCTTTAGCCATCACATACACACATAGTGCCTTAATAAATCCTAAGCCAACTCAGACCAAAAGTAGATTTTAAAGAAATGCTTACCCATTATGTGTCAAGGGAGTGTCCCTACCTCGCCCCACAACCCCTGACTCGCGTTTCGCATTCTAGCTTTTTCAAAACCTTTTTGAACCCCTTTTGAAAAGCTAGAACGCAAAATGGAGGGGACAGTGAAGCTAGCACTGACTGGCCGCAAGGATCATGTGACATAAGATGGTTAACCGAGCCACAGGAGAGCCAGTGCCGACTCTTCATGTTAAAGGCTTACAGTACGTGTTTTAGTTATCTGATTTTTTTCTTCAATTTTTCATTGTTAAAATGGGGTTAACATTTTGAGACTTCAGGACTAGTGTTGAGCGATACCGTCCGATATTTGAAAGTATCGGTATCGGATGGTATCGGCTGATATCCGAAAAATATCGGATATCGCCGATACCGATATCCGATACCAATACAAGTCATTGGGACACAAATATCGGAAGGTATCCTGTAATGGATCCCAGGGTCTGAAGGAGAGGAAACTCTCCTTCAGGCCCTGGGATCCATATTCATGTGTAAAATAAAGAATAAAAATAAAAAATATTGATATACTCACCCTCTGACGCGGTCCTTAACAGTCTTAGGAATGAGCGCGTTAATGACATTCGATGACGTCGCGGCTTGTGATTGGTCGCGTGAGCGGTCACATGACCGCTCAGCGACCAATCACAAGCCGCGACGTCATCGAAGGCCCTTAACGCGCTCATTCTTCAGAACGAAAGCAAGGCGGTTGCAGCGGTGACGACCAGGGCGCGTCAGAGGGTAAGTATATCAATATTTTTTATTTTTATTCTTTATTTTACACATTAATCTTAATCCCTATACCGATTCCCGATATCACAAAAATATCGGAACTCGGTATCGGAATTCCGATACCGCAAATATCTGCCGATACCCGATACTTGCGGTATCGGAATGCTCAACACTATTCAGGACCAATTATTCATTTCTCTATAAAGTTATTGTCTCAGGTTACAATAGATTATACCTATAATGGTCCTTCCAGAATGAAGTAATAGTTTATAGATGCAGCAGCCTCCAATGTAAAGGCTGCCATATTACGTTAATATTGTAGTGCACCTTGGCACCATATTCCATTTGCTCAGTCCAGTCATTCTCATTTGTTTTTAATGAATGGATTGCTAACCAAATGATGTAGGCATGCTACAGTACTGACAGTGTGCTGCATCACTCAATTTAGTGGCTGCTACATCTGTTAGCTGACCCACCCTCTTTATTCAAAATATAAAAAAATACTCAAATCTTACTGATAACAGTGTTTTAGCAAAAATATAAATATGTCAATTGTTATTGAGCACAAAATGGGACAATTCCATAGTTTGACAGCCCCGATAAAACCTGTTAATTCAGTTTAGCAAATCTTGTTAATTACCTACAGTACAGACCAAAAGTTTGGACACACCTTCTCATTTAAAGATTTTTCTGTATTTTCATGACTATGAAAATTGTACATTCACACTGAAGGCATCAAAACTATGAATTAACACATGTGGAATTATATACTTACCAAAAAAGCGTGAAACAACTTAAAATATGTCTATATTCTAGGTTCTTCAAAGTAGCCATCTTTTGCTTTGATGACTGCTTTGCACACTCTTGGCATTCTCTTGATGAGCTTCAAGAGGTAGTCACCGGGAATGGTCTTCCAACAATCTTGAAGGAGTTCCCAGAGATGCTTAGCACTTGTTGGCCCTTTTGCCTTCACTCTGTGGTCCAAACCATCTCGATTGGGTTCAAGTCTGGTGACTGTGGAGGCCAGGTCATCTGGCATAGCACCCCATCACTCTCCTTCTTGGTCAAATAGCTCTTACACAACCTGGAGATGTGTTTGGGGTCATTGTCCTGTTGAAAAATAAATGATGGTCAAACCGGATGAAATAGCATGCCGCTGCAAGATGCTGTGGTAGCCATGCTGGTTCAGTATGCCTTCAATTTTGAATAAATCCCCAACAGCGTCACCAGCAAAGCACCACCACAGCATCACACCTCCTCCTCCATAATTCACGGTGGGAACCAGGCATGTGGAGTCCATCCGTTCACCTTTTCTGCGTCGCACAAAGACACGGTGGTTGGAACCAAAGATCTTAAATTTGGACTCATCAGACCAAAACACAGATTTCCACTGGTCTAATGTCCATTCCTTGAGTTCTTTAGCCAAACAAGTCTCTTCTGCTTGTTGCCTGTCCTCAGCAGTGGTTTCCTAGCAGCTATTTTACCATGAAGGCTTGCTGCAGAAAGTCTCCTCTTAACAGTTGTTGTAGAGATGTGTCTGCTGCTAGAACTCTGTGTGGCATTGACCTGGTCTCTAATTTGAGCTGCTGTTAACCTGCGATTTCTGAGGCTATTGACTCGGATAAACTTATCCTCAGAAGCAGAGGTGACTCTTGGTCTTCCTTTCCTGGGGTGGTCCTCATGTGAGCCAGTTTCTTTGTAGCGCTTGATTGCTTTTACAACTGCACTTGGGGACACTTTCAAAGTTTTCCAAATTTTTCGGACTGACTGACCTTCATTTCTTAAAGTAATGATGGCCACTCGTTTTTCTTTACTTAGCTGCTTTTTACTTGCCATAATACAAATTCTAACAGTCTGTTCAGTAGGACTATCAGCTGTGTATCCACCATACTTCTGCACAACACAACTGATGGTCCTAACCCCATTTATAAGGCAAGAAATCCCACTTATTAAACCTGACAGGGCACACCTGTGACGTGAAAACCATTCCCAGTGACTACCTCTTGAAGCTCATCAAGAGAATGCCAAGAGTGTGCAAAGCAGTCATCAAAGCAAAAGGTGGCTACTTTGAAGAAACTAGAATATAAGACATATTTTCAGTTGTTTCACACTTTCTTGTTAAGTATATAATTCCACGTGTGTTAGTTAATTCATAGTTTTGATGCCTTCAGTGTGAATGTACAATTTTCATAGTCATGAAAATACAGAAAAATCTTTAAATGAGAAGGTGTGTCCAAACTTTTGGTCTGTACTGTCCTGCAGACTGTGAGCCCTCGCGGGCAGGGTCCTCCCTCCTTATGTACTCGTGTGCCTTGTTATCTGCTCATGTTTAATGTATTTGTCTATATTTGCCCCATATTCACATGTAAAGCGCCATGGAATAAATGGCGCTATAAAAATGTATAATAATAATAATAATAATACTTGAGCAACAATAAGTCCTAGGCCCCGATTCATCATTTGTATTTCTGTAAGTCACTTTCCTTTTTTGTCTTGTTATTATTTGCCATTTTTGGCTCTAAATTCATCAAAATGGTGCACGTGATTCATAAACTTGTCTCAAAGTCAAATACAGAATTTCTTCTTTTCTTGAACTGTTGCAGCTTTTGATTGATATACCTGTAAGTTCAGCTCTGGGAAGCAAGCACTGTTAATCAGAATCAGAAGGGAATGGTCTCAATATGCAAATAGAGACACCGTTGCATGAACCTTATAACCATACTGCTTAGACAATGACCATTATATTGGCAGAACATTAATTTTGTAGAACGTCTTGAACTTGTTTGGGTCCTTTAAGAGGCTAATAGTCAATCTGTCGAAATACAGCACACCAGCCACCTTTATTCCTTTACTCTGCAGTCTGCATAATGAGGTTTATATTGCAAAGTGACTTCTTTACATCACAGCACAATTCATAATTAGGAACCTAAGCTTTCAGACAGTAACACCATAAGGGATGAAGTGCAGTGAATAGCACTCTTGACAACGCTTATGTTGGTCATGGTCAATCTACTTAAAGTTCAGAGATCCCTAATGGCATCCTAAGGTTTACTCCATTTGGCAATTGTTTTCTTTATGCATTGTTTGCTTATTTATTGCTTTCCATGCTATAGAATACAATTAAACATGTGTATGTAGGCGATGAGAGGCCTCTAGTGTAAATTACCAGATAAAGGAAGACAAAAGCTTTCAAGACCCAACAGACCATTTTCAATTCAACAGCCTATCTCAATAATGCAAAGGCTGTAGAGAGTACCACTAATAAATACATATGAGTTACAATAAGTAAAGAAATGAAGAGCAATAGCTACCATTAAACATTCATTGTAATGGTTGAAACTCGAGTCCAATAATCATTACATTGGAATGTACATTATAAATGGACTGTCTAATCTGCCTGACCTCATTGTATGCTGGTACATAGTCCTGTGCATAGGAGCGTACAAATGTGTAATTCTTATGACATAGAAATAATGAATAAAGATTCATGAGGATTTTACAGGTACATTTAATTTGCAGTGAAGTTATTAATTGACTGTCCCTCATTCTACTTTGGAGTGATTCCAGATCCCAGAGCACAAAAAAATAGGATGTAAAAAAAATGCTCACCCCCCTGCTCACTTGTTTTGCCATCCCCACAGCCCACCATCTGGTCTTCTGTGCCTCTTCGTTTCCACCTTTCCAAGCTTCACACAACCTCTTCACTCCAGGCCACGGCTTCCACTTTGAATAGACTTCAGACGTTAATACTTGCCATGCCATCACTTGGGTGAAGTGCATCATTTTGTCGTGCCTACGATGGCTCAATGCATAGTGAAATTATTATCTCTAGTAAGAACCACATCATATATTTGATTAATTGAATGGGTTGGATATTACTTTACATGCCCACTTCATGAAAGCTAACTGCCATAAACAAACATTTCACTTACTATGCTTTGTCAAATCCTGCTGCAACCTGAGCTACTCTACTGATGACTAGCTCTGGCTGAGAACCTCCTACATCCTGTCACATGAGATTCTCCCTCACTTCTGCTCTCTAGAAACTGGAACGTGGGTGGGGCTGCATTCAGTTTCTTTGAATGCTGCCAACAATCCCTACAGACTCGGCTCTCTCTTGCATATGTATGCATACAGCATGGTGTATATACCATGTGCATACTCTGCTGTATATCTTATCTATCTATATAATCGTCTAAGGGGTACTTCTGTATGTTTGTCTGTCTGTCTGTAACAGAAATCCCGCTTC